>NW_020665302.1:6151839-6413709 GCF_002925995.2 Terrapene triunguis
GAACATGAAAGCCACCTCCCAGACTGACCAGGGTAACTAGTCACTGCACTGTGTATGTGCCCTGCTGCTGGGCCTGCCCCTTGCTAAAGGAGACTGTCCTGTCTAATTACCAAGCCCCTTCCCCCCCCTTCAGACAGACTCTCCTCCAAAAGAAGAGAATGGAAACAGTAATGAACAGAAACGTGTTTTTTATTAACAACCACACATGGAACGGGGGGGGTGAAACTTGGACGGGGTCTTGTGTGAGGAGGGTAGGAAAGGACTTTTCAGATTTTGGGGAATGAGAGCCTTCTACTGCTATAGCTGTCCGCTGGGGTGGAGTGAAAGTTTTCACAGCCCCTGCCGCCCCTCCGTGTTTGGACTTTGGGTGAGAGGGGTCTGGGACTTGGTGGCGGGGCAGGGCGGTTAGAGAGAGACTGCAGCGGGGCTCTCTCCTCCTGCCTCCGGTCCTGCAGAACATCCACAAGGCGGCGGAGCGTGACCGTTTGCTCCCTCATTAGTCCAAGCAGCGTTTGAGTCGCCTGCTGGTCCTCCTGTCGCCACCTCTCCTCCCGTTCCATGTTTGCCCGGTGCATTTGGGACAAGTTCTCCCTCCACTGTGTCTGCTGGGCTGCCTGTGCTCGGGAGCATCCCATTAGTTCAGCAAACATGTCTTCCCGTGTCCTCCTCTTTTTTCTCCTCCTAATGTGCGCTAGCCTCTGGGCAGATGTGGCTGTGGGAATTGGAAAAAGGGAGTGAATTCCTGAGACAGATCAATGTATCTGTGAACAGAGAACATAGTCTTGCTCTGTGAACAAGACCATGCAGAGCACCTATCACACGCGCACAGAGGACAAGGTCGAATTTTCGGCCCTCGCCTACAGTGCCTGCGGTCTTGCTGTGGCGAGCTGAGGAGTGGGGCAGGACACCGGACTTTGTCTAGCTGGCAAACATGGTAAGCCGTAGACTTGTGGCTGCTTAAAACTTTAAGAGTGGCACTGGCCTCCTTTCACATAGAAAGCAATGCGAGTCTCTGCTGGCAGCAATCCTGCAAGCATGAACTCTGCCCCTGTCCCAGCCCCTCGCGGCTGTAAACCGCGTGGCTGTAAACCGGCGGTTGCAGTTCTGTAAAGGAACGGGCAAGCAGTCCCAATACTAACTTTCCCCTTCCTAATTCAAAGCAGGGCGTCATGCCAGACATCACCCTCCTGAGGGTCTCGGAGAGCCAGAAGGAGAGGATGCTGCGGGACAGCCTGCAGAAACCGGGGCCATTTGCTGCTATGCTGTGCAAGGCCATGATCCCCGAATACCTGCTGGCGTTGTGGCAGGGAAACGTGTCATACCACGGGGGGCCTAATAAGCTCTCCCTGCCAAAGAACCTGATAATTAGGCTGGAAAGACACCTGCAGGAGGCCTATGAGGAGTTCTCCCCGGGGGATCTCGCCTCTATCCCCGGACACATCGACCAGTTTTTGGGTTAGGTGCCCTTGGAGGGACAAAAGAGTGGAGCGTCTTGGGCAGTGTAATCATGAAGCGGACATTGTTGAATTTTCTTAAAATGGTTCGGACTATACATTGAAGCGGCCAAAGACACAGTAATCATGAAACCCTTTGTTCAGATTCCCCTTTTTGTTGCACTTTCCTGTTTACATGTTTAGAAGCACTTTACCCATTGTTAATATTTCAAATCTTCCTGTTCTGTTATAAATAAAAGTTTACATACTTGAAAGCACTTTAGCTATTGTTAATATTTAAAATATGCAAGTTCTGTTATAAATAAATGTTAAGATATTTAAAATACTTACTGCTTGATCCTTCCCCTGAATCTGCGTCTGGGGTAACGGCGGGGGACGGTTGGTAGGGGATCTCTGTGAGGGTGATGAAGAGCTCCTGGCTGTCGGGGAAATCAGCGGTGCCAGCGCTGTCGACTGCCTCGTCCTCCTCATCTCCTTCTTCATCTTCCCCGTCCGCTAACATGTCGGAGGAACCGGCCGCGGACAATATCCCATCCTCAGAGTCCACGGTCAGTGGTGGGGTAGTGGTGGCGGCCGCACCTAGGATGGAATGCAGTGCCTCGTAGAAACGGGATGTGTGGGGCTGGGATCCGGAGCGTCCGTTTGCCTCTTTGGTTTTTTGGTAGCCTTGTCTCAGCTCCTTGATTTTCACGCGGCACTGCGTTGCATCTCGGCTGTATCCTCTCTCTGCCATGGCTTTAGAGATCTTCTCGTAGATCTTTGCATTCCGTCTTTTGGAGCGCAGCTCGGAAAGCACGGACTCATCTCCCCACACAGCGATGAGATCCAAGACTTCCCGATCAGTCCATGCTGGGGCCCTCTTTCTAGTCTGGGATTGCACGGCCATCTCTGCTGGAGAGCTCTGCATCTTTGCCACTGCTGCTGAGCTCGCCACGGTGTCCAAACAGAAACTGCGATTCAACTGCCCAGACAGGAAAAGGAATTCAAATTTTCCCGGGGTGTGGCTGGTCAGAGCATCCGAGCTCGGACTGCTGTCCAGAGCGTCAACAGAGTGGTGCACTGTGGGATAGCTCCCGGAGCTATTAGCGTCGATTTCCATCCACACCTAGCCTAATTCGATATGGCCATTTCGAATTTAGCGCTACTCCTCTCGTTGGGGAGGATTACAGAAATCGATTTAAAGAGAGCTCTATGTCGAACTAAATAGCCTCGTGGTGTGGACGGGTGCAGGGTTAATTCGATTTAACGGTGCTAAATTCGACATAAACGCCTAGTGTAGACCAGGCCAAAGTATTTCTTGTTTTAAACATTTTCCAAAGGAGAGTGCAAGTATATCACATGCTCAAGAAAATAAGCATTCAAGAGATAGCAAGCCATAAGAGAAGATTTGTGGAAGGGTTGAAGAGTTTACATTTCTCTCCAATGTTGGACTTATACTTTCACCCCCTAAGACCTTGCATCACAAACAATATTCTTTCAGCTCAGGAAAGAATTTCCTTTGAAGACTTGCTTCTTTTAGTTGACAGGTGAGGTAACTGGTAAGATCCACAAGGAGCTGCCTTCTCTACTTTCATCCCCTCTGTTTGCAGAGCATTCTACCTTCACAGCATCCCAATCCAGGGACCAAGGACTGGTGACAGAAACAGTTTCCTGCATAACAGTGCAGGGTGTCACTCTGAGGCCACCAGATTGAACTACACAGTAAAGTTTTATCATAATTATAGTACATTACCTCATTTCTTCTAGCATTACACAGTGTTTTCTTAGCATGTTAAAACTTGCACAATCTTTCAAATACTTAAATAAATGCATGCATACTTACTAAAAGGAAACATTTATTTTAAAACACTAACCAAAACCATTTGGAGAGGAAAGGAGAAAAACTGATCATTTAAGGGCTGTTAATGTTAAAAAAATTAATTAATTTCCTTCACCCACAAAAAAAAAGTTGCCATGGATGGGCATTACAAGATTAATGCTTGCTTCAGAAACTGAATGTGTGTTAGTTTTACTCACATATGATAATGGGCATGGATATTACATGTTCCTCTTCCTCAGCTGTCTTACAGGAAAATCTGTCACCATCATTCACTCTATATACAGATCTGACTGACTTCATTGTACTGAAATTAAGCTTGCCTTTAAAGGTTAGAAAGGGAACAGAAACAACCAAGAATCTATTTGCATGAATTAGGAAGAGCCTAGAGCAGATATACTCAATAGGAGGCCTGCGGGCCAAGTGTGGCCCACCAAGGCTTCATGTGTGGCCCTCCAGCTCAACTTAAAAAACTGTTTATAATTAAATTCACAAAAAGTGATGCGCTGCCTATCATTTGAATATGACTTCCTTATTAAGTAACTTACTTACTGGCAGTGCTTAATTTGTAATGAAAGAGGTGCCGGGGCTCAGCCCTGGTAAGCCCCAGCACAAATTAAGCTCACTGGATCTTAAGTTCCTGCAATAGCATGGTCTACGATTCAGCTAGGACACCATCAATTTTTTTCATTAATGATAGAAATGGAACCAAAAATGAAAGTGAGTGGGAGTAAACATCACAAAGTCAACCGCGAAAACTGAGCTTTTAACCCAAATTGGACAGCGGATTTTCTTTTTATTATGCCCCTCATTTAAAAGCAAAATATTTGTCTTTAATATACCAAACCACTGTATCCACCTGTAAGGTCATCAACGTGAGGTGCCACTTTGAATCAAAGCACAGTAACTTCAATGCGGCCTATCCTCCTGGCAGTGTTGCAAGACATGACAAAACTGAAAATCCGAAGTCTTGATAGCACACTTCAAATATCATTCTTACATCAGTGACTGTACAGGAAAAAGCAATAGCTACTTCTCTTTGGATAATGTTGGTACTAGCTAAAAAGAAAAAGCCTTTCCTGGATGCTGAACAGGAAATAAAGATGACATTGTGAACAGTACGAAGCAAGTTCCCCTTTGTCGGATTCCACAGCAGTGCGAAAACTGGAGATAATTTACGAAGATCGTTTGTCAGCACTGCCTTCCGATTTTAAAAATGCCAAATGTGTCTCTCTTGCAGTGGACGAATCAAGTGATTTAAGTGATGCTGCCCAATAATGCTGTTTGTTAGATTTTACAATGGTGACATTTTCAGGGAAGAATTTTTGTACTAAATACCATTAGAAACCTACACCACAGGAGAGATCATTTTTGAAAAGATAAAAGGCTTTTTTTGAAAAAAATGGTATAGATCTGCATAAAGTAAACTTTCATGTTACAGACAGAGGTCCATCCATGGCAGCGATACACCCTTCATTAAATACACTTCATTGCATCATTCACCAGATTGTCCTGTGCAGTAAGTTGTCTGGGGACTTTAAAAAAACCAATGGGTATTGTGATGAGATTAGCGAACTACATATGCTCAATTTCTAGCTTTCAACATCATCATCCTTTTATAACTCTTCAACAAAATGTTTCAGCTGAATACACTGATCTGTTGCAGCACAACAAAATTCACTGGTTAAGTAGGGGGCATGTGTTAAAGAGGGTTTGTGCACTTCAAAAAGAAACAAAAGAATTTCTTTCAAACCACAAGACCAACAAGGCTTGAGAGATCCTGGAATGTATGAAAGATGTCCCCTCTATGTTACAGGTAGCTTTTCTGTGCAATATTACTGGTCACTTGAATTTCCTCAGGTTGCAGTTCCAAGGCCGGGAAAGCAGTGTCGGGGATCTGTTTGAAAAAGTGTGCGCCTTTCAGTGGAATCTTTAAATCTTTCAGACAGACTTAACAGGAAAGATGTTATACTTTCCCACACTGTGTTGTTGTTACAGATGAAACTTTGCTGAAGACAATGCAAGAATTCCTAAACAATCTGATCGAAAACTTTAAAATGTGATTTGAGAATTTTAAAATTCCAAAGAATTTGCTTTTATTTGTTCATGATCTGTTTGTTGTCTCAGCCAATGGACCTTGCCTTTCTGAAGCAAAGAACATTCTTTATTCAACTAATGAAGGTGCCTTTCAATTAGAAACTGTAAGGCTCCAGAGTTTGGATGTCTTGAAGGCAAAATCCAGAGATGTGGGAATTTGTGATTTCTGGACTCAATATGTTGACCAGTTTCAGAATATCCAGAATCTAGCCATCTATCTTTTAATGATGTTTGGATCCACAGACCTCTGCAAATCTGGATTTTATATCATGAACATTATAAAAAAAACACCACAATCGCCTAACAGATGAGCATCTTCACCAGTGAATACGCCTTGCCCTGACCTCCTACAAACCACTCTTCACAAAGCTTGCCAGGATTGCCAAAAACACAGGTAATAATATTTATAAACTTTGTTAAAAGATAGAACCACTAATACTTATATTGCAAGCAAGGTCTTTATTTAGCGGCAGCTGAAGTTTTTTTTTTAAATTTTGTCAGCCTTCTGCACAAATGGCGTCATCATAAAATTCTCAAATTGGCCCGCAGGTAGATCTAATTGAGTATCACTGGCCTAGAGCACCAAATATGGGGAAAAATAATAAATCAATGAAGATTTACACAACTTTCTCAAACTCTGGTGGAAAAAAGACAGTTACAGGAACAAGAAGCCAAAGGCTCAAAGTGCGAGCCCGTGAGCTTGGCGAGGGCCAGGTTGAGGTCCCATTGGGGGACCAGGTCCCAGACCGGCGGAAAGAGTCTTTCAAAGCCTTTCAGGAACCTAATCGTCATGAGAGAATACAGATCTACCCTGAACACAAGGATGGAAGGCTGATATAGGCCGCCACCTTGATCGAACACAAGGCGAGGCCCTGCTGCTTTAAGTGAAGCAGGTAATCCAGAATGGACTACAGAGACGACTGGGTCAGGGAGATACTCCGCTTCGCTACCCAGCAGGAGAAACACTTCCACTTTGCCAGATAAGTTGCTCTGGTGGAAGGCTTTCTGCTCTCCAAGAGAACCTGCTGTACCTGACTAGAGCAGGCTTGTTCCTCTGGATTCAACCATGCAACATCCAAGCTGTGAGGCGGAGTGAGGTGAGGTTGGGGCCATGCAGTCACTGGTGGCCCAGAGGAGAAGACTGATGTCCCCAGTGGGTGGCCTGGGCTTGCGAGCAGGTCTTCTTCCTTGCTGTCAAAGCCCAAGGAGGGAGAGACTTGTCTTGGGGACCAGGACAGTACCAAGGCTGCCTGTCTACCACGTTCCCGTTGGCTCTCTCCGTGGACCTCCATTGAGGACCTGTAATGAAACAATGGCTCTCGGTGCCACAATTCCGGTGACCGCTGGTAGCGTTTGGCAGATCAGTGATGGTACTCCAGCGATCAACACCCCACGCTAAGAGAGCAGTGCTGCTCGGTAGACCGAGAACGGGAGCAAGAGGATTGACATCTCGGAGACCGTCCACATGCCCGTGGTGATCCATACCCATGTTCCGGAGACCAATAACGGGACTCCGGAGACCAGCGTCTCACTCCTCCGGAGCGGTGCCAAGGACTGGGAGACTGACTCGGATGCTCCCGGCACCAGGGCTCTGGTGACTCGCCTCTGCAGGTCTGTGCCAGACCGCCAGTGATCGACAGCGGAACCCCGAGGAACACTGCCTAGATCTGGGGACTGATACTGGGAACTCTGGCAGGTAAGCCGAACCACATCCAGGGGCTGGTGGCGCTGTTCAGGCGAGTGCTGGCGGGACACTCCCTGCAGCGGGGAGTGGTGCCGCATTGATGGAGACCGCTGGAAGGGTCCCAGGGCAGGTTTACCCCTCGAACGGGGCACCTCACTGGCCAGCATGTGCTTCACTAGAAGAGACAAGTCCGTAGTGGCCTAAAAGGCCTCTGGCGTGGATGGCACCGCCAGGTGCAGACTGCCTCTGCCATTTCCTGGGGTGGCAGGCAGGTCTGGAAGTGGGCTCGACAGCTCAACAGGAGCTGGAGCCTGGCCACCGTCTGGAGTGGAAGAGCTTCCCCGTGCAGATCTTTGCTCTCCTCCGACTCTCTCCCTGCCTTTATGGGATGCAGGAGAACGGCTTCTCCCAGCCTTTCTTTGCTTTTTAGTCAGTACCGGGGACGGAGATGGATGCCAGTCAGAGGACGGTGCCGGCGGCGCACTTTGTACCGAGATTGCGGTGCTTGGAGCAGAATCGGATCTCATCAGCTCCGAGGCCGGTGCAAGGGCAGACTCCATAAGGAGCACTCAAAGACAGGTGTCCTGCTCCTTTTTTGGACCGCAGCCTGAAGATCTTGAAAATGCAACACTTGTCACTCAGATGGATTTCCCTTAAACACTTCAGGCAGCTTCCGTGGGGATCACTGACTGGCATAGGTTTTTTTTGCAGCAGTCACAAAGCTTGAAGCCCAGGGACTGGGGCATGTCCTTCCCTAGGCTAAGTCCCATACGGGACTAACTAATTCTAACTTAACACTAATGAACTATTAACTATACAACTTTTAAACAACTATATACAACAAATTCGCTACTAGGCATAGTTGAGATAGGAAAGCTTGACGAGGCAAGGAGACATTCCAGCATGGCCACTCACGGTAAGAAGGAACTGAGGGAGGGGGGAGCCAGTGGCACCCCTTATACTGGTGCATAAGCACGCCACTCCAGAGGGTGCGAGAGCCAGCCCCCTACGGATATCACTGAGGGAAAAACTTCCAGCACCGGTGCATGCGGCGAGCACACACACCTACAATGGAATGGACATGAGCAAGCACTCGAAGAAGAAGAAGAAGGGAGAGGACAAGTATAACAATTCACTAAACTAAACACCCAAGAGCAGCAGCAGCCACCTCTCACATATCTAAGCAGCCATCTCTTTCTAAGTCTAAAAGAAGAAATAGCTACCATGTGTGAAGACAAACTGCTTCTCTAGGCTGTGATAATGCTTCTGGGTCTTGTAAATGCAAGTTTTGCTGGTGATGATGCTCCAACGGCAGTACCCCCATCTACTATAGGACTCCCATATGACCATGGTATCCTGGTTGGTATAGGGCATAAGGATTCCTATGTAAGTGATGAAGCCCAGACCAAAAACAGGTACTCTTACTTTAGAATACCTTATTGAAGATGGCATTTTTATACACTGAGATGACATGGGGAAAAAATAGTATCACACCTTCTACAATGAGTTTCATGTTGTGCCTGAGGAACAGCCCACTTTGTTAACTGATGCTCCTCCGAATTCCCAGGCAGACCACGACACAATTAATATTTGAAACTTTTAAACTCCCAGCTTTCTATGTTGCAATTCAAGCAGTACTTTGTATGCTTCAGGCTGTATTACTTGTACTGTATTGGATTCAAGAGCTGGTGTTATCCATAACTGGCCAGATTTTAAGGTATTTAGACACCTAGCGGTATTTTCAATATTGCATTTTTGAAAATCCCACTAAATGTTTATCTGCTTCTTTAGGTGTCTTTAAAAAAAACTTTAAAAAAACTGTCCCAATGTGCCTATCTATGAAGATTGTCACTAAACATAGTGGCTCCTTTGTCACTACAGCCAGAAGAGAAAGTGTCCACGATATCAAGGAAAAGCTATGCTACATGGCACAGGACTTTGAGAACGAAATGGCTACAGCTACCACTTCATCTTCCCTAGGAAAGAGTTACATATCATCAGATGGACTTCACTGGTAATGAGCATCCCCCCCCAAAATTCTTCCAGCTCTCTTTTATTGGTATGAGATGAAATCTGACTGAATTCACGAAACAACCTACAACAGCATAATGAAATGAGATATTGACATTATTGGCATACAGGTCTTTCTTAATGTCCTTTCTAGAGGAACTACTATGTATCTTGACACAGTGGACAAAATGAAGAAAGATTACTGCTATAAATCCCATCAAAATGAAAATTAAAACTACTGCTCCACCAGAACTTTAATACTCTGACTTCCTTATTTACTTTCCAACAGACATGGTTCTGCAAACAAGAATATGATGAAGCTGGATCATATATAATCCCCAAATGCTTTTAATTGTGTAATATTGAGGGGTGAAAACATTATATAAAGACATATAGCCTATACTTATTACAAGCTACTTTTCCCCAAAAAATAGTTTTTCATGGCAAAACGCAAACTTCACAGAGGCTGTGTATTTTCAGATTTTTTTAAATTACAAGACATTTATAATATTCATTAAGAATAACAATACAATTATACTTTCCTTTTCAACCAATAGACATCAGTATTTACATCATATTAATGTAATGTGGTATTCCATACATTTATATATCACAGAGAGCTCAGATACTGTCATCCTAACACTAAATTAATCAAAATGCATGACAGAAATATGGTTACTCATCACACATGTATATATAAAAGCACATATTAGATTGGATATTATGTATATAGTGTCATAATTTAGCATGGCATGCTACAAGATAAAAAGATGCACTCAAAAAAAAAAAAAAGATAACCCAAACAGAATGAAATGAAAAAAAAAAAAAAAAAAAAAAAAAAAAAAAAAAAAAAGATAACCCAAACAGTTTGTATTGTACATCAGACAAGTATAGAAAATGAAGATAACAGACAAAGGAAGAGTTAGGGAAGGGGTAGACAAGGTTTAAAACAAATTTAAAAATATATGAATCATATTATATAGTGAGAACACTGTAAATTCTGATTATGACATAATATATTATGGGTCTATTCACAAATATACATCTATATTTGTGTACACTATTATATATCCACATATCTAAGACATTAAAGCAGTCACAAAATTATGACTGTAAGACAATACACTGCAAAAATACAAACTTTTCATTCAATAGATTGCAAGTGTTCTGTATAAAAACACTTAAATTTTGGAAATATTTAAACTTTACACACTGCTTTACACTTCTGGAAAATGTTTACTTAAGTTGCTACTTTTCCCATTACTGTTGTGATTACAGTCACTTGAAACACTTCAATATCATACACAGCAGAGTGCCAGTGCTAAAATGAACATAACATTTAAGCTGAAGAGAAATTACAGCTGATTTAAAAACAAATCAAAAGAAATTTACAGAAGGACACTTTATTTTATTCAAGGAATAATATTAAAGCACTCTTATAAACAAAAAAATATACTAATCCAAACCAGGATATATAAAAACTAGAAGGTCTGTGTGTCTTTTCAACACAGAAATAAAGCAGTTCAGTTCATTTGTTACCTACATTCAACAACTTCAATTTTTTTTGGCGACAACACACTCTGAAAGACAAATATTTAATATTACTCTAGTGCAATAGATACTGTTTAGTGCACTTCTGTAAAACCAACAACCTGCTGAACCAGCCAATGTTTACAACAAAAACATGCTTTTTACATCAGATAATTTGTGCTAACACTGCAATATTTACAATCCAGTACACTCTGTGCTTTCTGGTACTCGCCAAAAATTCAGTACTCAAAGTATTTTCCTAACTGTTAACTTTATTTTTTCAAGATATAAGAACTGTCAAAATACTTCAATGTTCTCTTCACAAATGTTTAATAAAGACTGTCTCCACCCACCAACGATATCAGACAAAAATCTAATTTGAATATAAAATTACCAATAATATCCAAAATATTTAAATACATCAGAAAGTTTGATTATAATAATTGTAATCAATATAAGTGACACTTCACCAGTGTAAAGCCTGCCATAACTTGTGTTCTTATGGGATTAAATGCAGGGGAGATAGATTTCACCTTCCTCGTCTAAAGGCCAGTAGTACAGGCCTCTTACCTTCACTGCGGCTACTCCATTTTATATGCTGGAATATCATCCAGAAACTCTTTACAGTATTTATACAGTATGCCAGAGCCACTGAATTAAAGAATAAGTATATCCAGCGGATCTTGCCCCTGGCTTTGTAAGGCCAGAGACCCACCCACTCTGCAAACACTATCTGGTTATCACAGCCCATGCAATCCCAATTTTGGGTTTAAGGGGTATTTTCCAGGACAGAAGCAAAGACAACATAGGCACAAAATTACAGAAAAAAAGTTAAAAGCAAAAAGAGTCACAAGGTGCCTCCTGCAAGGTGGGGTGGGTGGACAGGTCAGGTCAGCCAAAAATTAAAGATGCCTAGGCAGCAAACCAGCAACAATAGGTTCCACCACATCGTGCCCTCTCAAATGCATGAAAGTCATTTGTCAGAGCAATCTAGGAGAGTGCTTTTAAGAGGTGTAAAATGCTAAATGTTTTTGTAAATCTTATAAATGTTCCTCTAGTTTGTGCTCAAGATGACTGTGTCCTTATCTTATACCCATTACATCTTGGCCTCATAACAGTGCAATACACTATGAGGGTCATGTATCCAGGCCTGTCAAATACTTAGTTCATACTTAACAAAATATTTGCCATCATCACATGCAGAAGCATCCACATCTAGGTAATGAGAAAGTTTAGTAAATTGCTGTGATAGGATAGCCAGCTGCAACACTGAGGAGATGCCATATTCAAAATTATACTACGTTAAATAGCAAGTAACAGCATTTAATTTCAGTGAGCAGTGCAGCAAATAATGAAAAAAAACTCCTTGCCAGCTTCATATTAGGAAACAATAGGAAAGCAGAGCATTTTCAAGCCTGAGTGTCCAGCAGATTCCCTTGATAAAAGGGAAAAAGTGACAGTCCCTGTATTGGACAGTCTACACATTTTCTATTAAAAAAAAAAATAGATTACAACCTCCAGCGTCCCACTTTCATTTTTAAACATTACAAAATTATGCCTTGTAACAAAAATATTAGTAACCAAATTACAAGTACCAATAGGCCTTCATAATATAACATTTGAAAAAGCTTAAATATATTCAGCACTGCAAAGTTCAGAGTAACTAAGCTCCAAAACGATATTTAGTAATCCTCAACTGATGCCTTAAATTAACATGCTAAAAGACGTGAGGCCCATATTACAGCAGTGTAAATTTAACATTACCTGATATATACTTAATTTTGCTATAAAATAATCTGTCTAGGTAGCTCTTTTAACATTTCTTTCTCTGCTTCAATCTAAATTCTACTTTCCTCTACATACATCCTCAATGGAAAGCTCTGAGCTCAGTATTTATAATTTGCTTCCATGTTCCCACTTCCCTTAGTAGACCATCTAAATATATGAACTGAGATTTGAAAATTGCAACACAATCAAAGCACTTTTTTCCTAGAATAGCAAAGGTTAGAGTTTACAAACTGCTTTTATCAAACCAGTTACCAGTGAGAAATTGTAGGCATAATTATTTAATCCCTTTAAAACAAAGATATGACGACAGAAAACTGCCAAGCTCAGCAATTTGAATAAAGAGATTCTAAACTAATGTAATAATGAATCATGCAATCTTGATCAGCTTACAGATACTTCTACATTCCTGTATTGTTTACCCAGCTAAAGCAGCATTGTGTTTCACCGAGATTTAGAAAAAGCTGCCCATCCTAATAACAAATAGCCACTTCCTGCATCAACAACTCAGGTCTCTGGCTTTCAGTCAACTAATCATGAGTTAATTAAGCCAACTCAACTAAATTTAGGTGAAAATCTAAAATAAAAACAGCTATTTCTTCCAATATATCTTTTAAATACAATACTTCAGTGTAAGACCCAATTTTTTCAGTTTGATTGTCTCATTTATAAGTAGTATAACTCTCCTTCAGATCTTGTATTTTCCTTTTTTTTTTAATTCAGGATTTTATTTCCAACTTCTGTTCAGTGCATTATGTTCATTATATAGTACAAGTAAAAACAAAAAGTTAACTGTACTGACTCACTAAAAGAAAACTGAATAAAAATCTTTCAAAGAGACTATAATCACAGACTTGCCAACATTTTGATTCTGAAAGGAAAACCAACTATATTCACTGATGAACCCCATATACCAGAAGTATGAATGCATGTAGTGGTGAAAGATTGAAGACTGCATTAATTATTTTCCCTTTTGATCCAACACACTCTCTCAATCAGGTATAGAGAGCAGTATTTTTTTTGTAAACTTACATTATGTATACCTGATGGAGGAGAAATCTCCCATGTCAAGTGTTTTTGGTAATATCTGCCATTTGGCTATTGTTACATTCCAACATCAAAGTTTGCTTTTCTAGATTATCTTTCAGTTACATGATAAAAATCAACTCCGAAAATTATTGTTTAGAAGTAGCCAGAGAGAAATCAATAAAATACGTCAAGCAGAGGGAAATCTCCCAATGGCAATGGGGCCTAGTCCCAAACAGCGCTTAAGTATAAAAATAACACTATTTATCTGTATCTCTTGTTTTCTGAGGATATCTTTCTCAAAGGCTCACTACTCGAGTCCAGGACAAAACCAGACAAGAATTCTCATACTATTAAAGATTTGACTCATCCAGAGGAGAGGAGTCAGGCACCCCTCTATTACAGGGAAATAAGACCAACACAGTCAGCATTTCAAGGCTTGTTCATTTTGAAAGTGAGAAGTGGTAATTATCAGGCAGGCAAGGAATTTTTCTCCCTAATTGCCACACCTTTCTCCCACTCACCCTCCAATCCTAGCCCCTAGTAAAAGCTAATTAAAAATATCTAGTAAAGTATTTTCTGAATCTCTCCAAAATCAGAGAGGGAGATTTGAGCATGAATAATAATTAAATTTTATTCAGATTTTCAGACAAAAACTTTTTTTTTCCTTCAAAGATGCTCACCTCAGTCGATTCTTCTTAGAAACAAAACATCTCAAGAAATGACTAACAGGCAGTAGTATGGTCCAGTGAAAAGAGTACAATGTGGGACGCAGAAATGTTGAGTACTATTCCCATCTCTGTGACTGACCTGCTGTGTGACCTTGGACAAGTTTTTCATTCTCTATGCCTTAGTTTCCCTTCCTATCCTATGTCTTGTCTATTCAAATTATAAACTCTTCTGGGCAGAGGCTCTCGGCTTTTAGGTGTTTGTACAGAGTCTAACATCATGAAGCCCAAATCTCAGTCAAGAGCTCTAGACATTATCATAACAAAAATTAACAAAATAGTAATCTGAAATGGGCAAAATGAAGACTAGCATGCCTTAAAGTAAAGACAGCAACAACACACAGTTTTAGATTTGTAATCTGTTTGGAATGTTTGTTTAAAGTTTCCACCTTATGAATTTTTTAAAATGTATCTTAATCCTTTTTCACACTCCTGAGGAAGACTCTCCACCAGACCGCTTAAACCAATCCTATATAGCAGAATATATCAAAATATTAATTACAAATTACATGAAAAGACAAGATCCCTTCCCCGAAAACCTTACAACCTAACTCAGAGAAATACAATACATGACATGAAAGTTTAAAGGCAGGAAGGCTTGGAGAGGAAAGCAACACAGGAGAGCTTCACAATAGAGCCCTGTAGTGGGACTGGGATCCCGCGGGTCCCGCTAATCATAATAGTGGAGCAGGTAAAATATACTTTGTTGTGGGCTGGACTGGGTGGGGGAAAAAATCAGACTGCGGTAATTTGCAGAAAAACACTAATTCTCTTGTCAGTTTGTCATAAATAGAATTTCAGCAATGTAAAGCAAGATTTCTTTTTTTTAAATAAAGGTTTTAATACTTACATTTCAGCAAGAGATAGACAGAGATCTGATGACTATTATAACAGAAGTTAAAGTATTTTTTTTCCTGGTATAAGCAACTTATTATTATTATTATTATTATTATTAATTTATTTGTTTGTTTAGTAGTAAAAGTTGTGTCTGAATTCCATTCTAAACTGACAGGTTTTTTTTGTTTTTAGTAGCATGAGGGAACCTGTCTCTCTTGCGGGATGTGCAGGTCTAAGGTTTTTGTGGGTGAAAACAGGATAAAAATGCAAGAAACAATGCAGGAACCAGTGGGAGTGGGTATTGCAGGGTGGGATGGAAGTGGGATTAAAAAATCAGTCCTGCGCAGGGCTCAACTTCTCTCTTTAAATATTACTTGTGATTTGATGAAGAGAGTGGCTATTTAATTGAACAGGTTGAATTTTTTCCTAAACTATTTGAGTGTGCAATGTGTACTACAAACAGAATAGATATTTTACTCCATGTGTAGCTACTACACAAGCAAAAACACTAATAATTGATATTCCAAAGATTTAAAAATTAGATTAATTTTATTTCCTAATAAAAGCACAAGTGGATACTTGTGTCAAAGAAAATTAGATGCCTGCCAAAAGCAAAAATAGTTATATATATATATATGGATGGAAGTGAAAATGTTATCCAAATAATGTAATTTCATCTTACCATTTAGTCTGTTACCATGTTGCTGAAAGTTGCCAGTAATTAATTCAGGACTTCCAGGTAGAAGATCCAAAGCTATCTGTCAATCTGAATCTACAGTGAACATTCATGGGCTTCACATTAAGACATTTTCATTCAAGCAACCTCTAGCTAATCATTTCAGTATAACTGTACTGTGTTGCACTAGCAATTTATAACGTATGTTAGGACAGCCAAGGTCATTCAGCCTATGTGGTAATAGTAAATTTCTATATGAGCATTTTTCATGAATACTGTCAAACTTTATTTTGCACCAATAAAAAGGTATCATTCCATCTTCCATGACCATTTACGGTAAAACTGAAGACTCAATTAATGCTTGTGATTTTGGAGAACTTTTTTTACTCAACTTCATTACAAAAACATAATTACAGACAGACAATCTAATAGCTACATCAAACATATCTTCAGAAAACAAAAACCAAAAAGAATTGTTTTAAAATACAATTCTGCTATTACAAGAGATCAAAGCCAAATATGGACCAGATATCACTTGACAGTTTTATTCTAATAATTTAAAATACACCTCTACCCCGATATAATGCGAATTTGGATATAACACGGTAAAACAGCGCTCTGGGGGACGGGGCTGCTTTACCGCGTTATATCCGAATTCATGTTACCGCAAGCGGTTCCTCTGCGCCCCCCCCTGTTACTTGCTGCGGCCCTCCCCGGGCCTCCCCCGCCCCAGCTCACCTCCGCTCCGCCTCCTCCCACGAGCGGGTCACAGCTCCTCTTCTCCCCCCTCCTTCCCAGGCTTGCCGCGCCAATCAGCCTTTTCGCACGGTAAGCGTGGGAGGGAGGAGAAGCAGAGCTGAGCGGCATGCTCGTGGGAGGAGGAGGCAGAGCGGAGGTGAGCTGGGGCGGGGAGCAGTTCCTCTGCGAAAGTAATGGGGGGGGTGCAGAGGAACCACTCCCCGCTCCAGCTCATCTCCGCCTCCTCCCCTGAGCACGCCGCCGCCGCTCCGCTCCCCCCTCCCCTCCGGGCTTGCCGGGCCAAACAGCTGATGGGCGTGGCAAGCCTGGGGGGGAGGGAGGGAGAAGCTGGGGTGGGGAGCGGTAAAAGCGGTTCCTCTCCCTACCCCGATGTAACATGGTCTCATATATAACACGGTGAGATTTTTTGGCTCCCGAGGACCGCGTTATATCGGGGTAGAGGTGTAAATTACTAGCAATCATTTAAAACACAAATTTACAGAGTAATATTTTGTTTAAATTTTAAAAACGGTACACACTGCATAACATTACTGCAATCCTCTACAACAAAATGATGAAATAGGGAAATTATAAATGGCATAACTGTATTACTGAATAACGTTATGAACCTAGATTTGGAGTTCATAGAGCCAAAGTGTCACTTGTAGAGAACAGATAACCTCTCTCTGCTCTAATTCCCTGACAGCCTACAGATATAAAACAATTATGCCTCTTCTATCTCCAGGCTTCAAGTTTTGTATACCTTGCAGAAAGCTTGGCTTCTAACTCCATATCAAATTACATCCATATTTCTCCAGCTCTTCTACTTGCACACAAACACGGCACCACACCCTTTGCAAAAATGTCAGACTATGAAAAAGAAGGTTACTTACTGTAACTGGAGGTTCTTCGAGATGTGTGATCCCTATTTGGATTCCAGACATGAGGTACACATGTGTGCCATGTGTTGGAACTATTTGGTAGTCTCCATTGACCTGCACGTGTTAGCTGCGTGGTGCGCCCAAGGTTTTAAGAGGCTGTGCAGGTCAACGCTTCTCCAAGTCCCTCTTACAGGCAAGCAAAGGAGCCTGCAGCAGAGGGGATCAAGGGCAAGTATTGGAATCCAAATAGGGACCACACATCTTGAAGAACCTCCAGTTACAATAAATAACCTTTTCTTCTTCGAGTGATGGTCCCTTTATGAATTCCAGACATGGTCTGCACAGCGAGCAGTGTTCAGTGTGGACATGGGCACAAGGGCTCATTAGAAGTTAGACTCTGTAGGATGGTGCGGTCAACCGCCGCATCAGTCACAACTGGTGAGGCGAGGCATAATGGGAAGTTAAGGTGTGGAGAGAGGACTACGTGGCTGCTCTACAAGTGTCCTGTTACAGTACGCCTGTGAGGAAGACGGAATTGGTGGCATGCGTCCACATGGAATGGGCCGTGACTCCAGGGGGCGGAGAGACATGAGAAAGAGCATAGCATTCCATGATGCAATGGGAGATCCATTTACAGAGACGCTATGAGGAGAGGGTGCATCCCCAGCAGCACTCCACAATGGTGAGGAAGAGTCTGGGTGAGGCCCGGAAGGCGCGGGTGCACTGGAGATAGAAGGCCAGCACATGGTGGACATCTTGGGAATGTAATGTGCGCGCCCTGGGAGAGATGTATGGTTGGGGGTAGAAAACTGGAAGGTAGATAGACTGGTTGAGATGAAACAGAGAGGAGAAACTTAGGGTGGAGTCACAGAGAGACTGTCTTTGTGGAAGACAGTAAAGGGCAGGTTGGCCACGATAGCTGCTAGCTCGCTAACCCACCTCACCGAGTTGATAGCCACCAAGGAGATAACCTTCATAGAGAGGTGGGCAACAGAGCAGGGCATAAGGGGCTTGAAGGGTGGTTTAGTGAGGGCAGAGAGGACGAGGTTCAGGTCCCAAAAGGGGGCAGGCTTCCAGACTGATGGGACAGCATTGAGGAGAACACAAAGGAAGCGGACTGTGGTCAGGTGACTGAAGGTGGAGAAACCATCTACAGGAGGGAGAAAGGCGTTGAGTGCTGCTAGATAGACATGGATGAAGAAATGGGCAAGGCCCTGCAGCTTAAGATAGAGAAGGTGGTCAAGGAGAGCAGGAATGGAGATAAGCGTCCAGGGGGTAGTGATGGCCATGTGCCCAAGCTGTGAAGTATCGCCAATCTGCATGGTAGCAGGCCCTGGTAGATGGACGCCTGCTGTTTGTAAGGATGTCACGCACTGGCAAAGAGCATGTCCTGTCTACGCGTAAGCCCCATCCAGGCTGTGAGGTGAAGCAGGTTCAGGTTGCAGTGCTGGAGACAGCCATGCGCTTGTGTGAGGAGATCCAGGAGGGTGGGGAGGTGGAGCGGGGGGCAGGCAGAGAGATGAAGGAGTTTGATGAACCAGTATTGGAGGAGCCAAAAGGGAGCTACAAGTATAATCATCGCTCAGTCCCGCTGCACCTTGCAGAGCACCTGTGGGAATAGCAGGATGGGTGGGAAAACAGCAGAGATAGGTGATCCAAGGTAAAGTAAGTGTGTCGCCCTGAGAGCCCACCCCGCTGGCTCCTCTTGAGCAGAAGCAGGAGAGTTTGTGGTTCACAGCACTCTCAAAGAGGTCCCAATGTGGCATGCCCCACTGGCGAAAGACCGAGCAGAGGATAGGGTCGTGCAGCTCCCATTCATGGTTGGCATATAAGAAGAGACTGAGCGGGTCCGCTAGGCAGTTGTTGATACATGGCATGAAGGGTGACTCCGTGCCTGAGGCACCAATTCCAGAGGTGTATATATACACACACAATTGCTGTCATATTGTTGGAGAGCTGCTGAATGTGTCAAAATCTGATAAGGTGCAGGAATGCCTGGTAAACAAGGCGGGCAGCCCGTAGTTCCCCGATGTTGATATGCATCCGATTCCCTGGGCAACCAGAGGCCCTCCGCCGTGTGCCTCTTCAAATGGGAGCCCAACCCACGAGCGAGGCATCCATGGTGAAAGTGGTATGAGGTGTTGGCCAGGACCTAGGATGGGTTGCACCACCACGTGAGGAAAGCCAGGACGGAGGTGGGGAGCACGACCAGGTTGCCCAGGTGGCCCAACTGCAGGTTGTAGACCGACAGGAGCCACAGTTAGAGGCAGCGCATACACAGGTGGGCATACAGTGTGGCCAAGGTGCAGGCTGCCATGTGGCCAAGGAGGGAGAGGCACTGCCGGATGCGTGTACACAAATGGCAACGTAATTGCAAGATGAGCGAGGTGATGGCAACAAATAGGTTTGATCAGAGAAAGGCTCGGGCTACACTAGAATCCAGAAATGCCCCTATGAAGGTAAGCGTGCTGATAGGGATGAGAACCAACTTGTCCTCGTTGATGCAGATCCCCAGGCTGGCGAGGAGGTCGTGGAGGGTCTGGATAGTGGTTATGAGGCAGTCATGAGACAGTGCAACGAGGAGCCAGTTGTCCAGCTAGGGGAATAGGGAGTGGTCTAGACAGTGCATATAGGCCACAATGACCGCGAAGACCTTTGTGAAGAAGCGGGGAGCAGTGGCGTTCCCAAAGGGGAGGACCCAGAACTGGTAGTAGGACTGTTCCACCAAGGTCAAGTTTCTTCGCCACCCGATTAGGAGTGGTGGCCTTGAAGTATTGCTGTCAAGCACGCTTGGTCACCGCATAAACCACGAGTGAGTTGGGTGCCGGTGGGAAAAAGAGGAAATACATATCCTTAGATGGCATGAAGTTAAGGCATTTTACCTGCTTCAGGGTAGGGGCACAGGAAGCCAGGGTATGCCAGACCACTTGGGCTGGTTGTAAGATGGCTTCGTGAACAGGGAAAGCAGTGCAAGAAGGCCCAGAAGGTTGCAGGATGATCAGGAACTGGTTCTGTGGGTCCTGAACATCTTTCACTAGAAGGTTGAGAGCCACAGCCATGTGGCAAAGCAGGTCCTGGTACTGACTATGGTTGTCGGGTGGGGGGAAGGGGAAGGTGGGATGAGCACGTTGTCCGGGGACGAGGAAGCTCTGGAAAAGACTGCGGTGGCAGTCGTGCTGTGACATCTGGAGTTCGCCGTAGATAGCGGGAGAGGTGGTGCGAGCAGGGGATGGCTGGTGATGTGGCATCAGAGGTCTCCTGCAGTCCCGGTAAGGATCCCAAGAGGCCAGTTGGCCAGACATACAGGTCACTGGACATCCGCGGCCCCCGGGGATAATGAAACCATGCTTCGGCGGAAGGGCCATACACCAGCAGATAAGGCTAGCGCCGAGGGTCTGGGCTATAGGAGTGCGCAGGGGAGAATGTGGGGTCCGACTCAGAGGACCACTCAGGATGGGTCTGGTAGAGACAGGGCCACTGGTCCCATCAGTGCCACCGGCAAGAGATGGGGCGGAACAGGGTGCTCTTGTAGCAGGAGAGGTTCAGCTGCTGGTGTTACCAGCAGTGCGAGGCAGAGCACAACAGGGTGCTGCTGGAGCAAGAGCAGTTCATCCACTGGAGATGGAAACCTCAAGGCAGTTGGAGACCCAGAGCACAGAGCGGAGCCAGCGTACGGCAGCATGAGCTCGACCACAGGCATCTACAGTGCCAGAGGTGAAGGCGGCAGACTGCTTACTGTGGCTGGAGGCAGCACTGGCAGTTCATGGCAGTGCTTGGACTTATTCTCCGTACAAGATTTCTTAGGATGTGGAGCAGTCATGTCGATGCGCAACTTCTCACCCAACCTGGCTCAGGGAGGAAACG
The DNA here is from genome assembly GCF_002925995.2 of Terrapene triunguis. Taxonomy (NCBI): domain Eukaryota; kingdom Metazoa; phylum Chordata; order Testudines; family Emydidae; genus Terrapene; species Terrapene triunguis. The sequence goes on from NW_020665302.1 coordinate 6,172,966, forward strand.
CTGCGTTTAGAAGTGATCCCCGTTGGGGAGCTGCCCTTATGCACATGTCCATGTTTCTTATGTTCACAGTGGGGCTTTGGCGGTTGTGTCGATACCGCTGGTGCTGCTCAGGAAAGGCCCGAAGCACTGACCGTTGGTGATGGGCATTGTCCGGCGGAGCCACATCTGATGGCACATGTGGGCAGATAGCCTCCCCATCAGGTGTTTGTGGAGGCAAAGTTCCCTAGCATCCCAAGTTGGAGGTGGGAACAAGCAGCAGATGGAGCAGTAGGCAACGATGTGGGCTTCACAGACAACTGAGGCAGCGTTGGTGCTCATTGCTCACACAGCAGTGTGGACACGAAGCACAGTTTTTGAAGCCGGCTTGCCAGGGCACAGTCACTGGGACAGGGGGAGTGTCCTGCAAGGGGGGAAAAGTCCACCAGGGAGATCTAGCTAAATAAAAACCAGTAGACAACTAGAAAAACTATTTACAGAAGTTCAGAAGAAAAGGACAAGATTCTCTTAGCGGGCTAAGAACAAGGAGGAGGAAGAGTTCCAAGTCTGTCCATGTGGCGATAAGAGGGAACTAGAGAGGCATTGACCCACACAGCCTCTTAAAGCCTCAAACGTACCACGCAACCAACATACGTGCAGGCCAATGGACACTACTACAAACAGTTGTGGCACATGGCGCGTATGCGCTCCCCATGTCTGGAATCCATATAGAGACCATTACTCAAAGAAGAACTACCCAAAACTGCCCTCAAAAAAGAGAAACAACAGTGGATTAGGAGAAGTGATAAATTAAAGCAGTCTAAACGGCCACTTTCTCCAAGAGTTGAAAACAAGGGCAATTCTACAAAATATGACAATGTCTCCAGCATTAGAGAATCTATTAATTTAGCTCTGTATAGCTAGTGTAGAAAAAAATCTAACCTATATAAATAACTATTTTTCAAAATGGCTTAAATAAAAAATGGACTAAAAATCAAACATTCTTACAGTAAATGAACTGTAATAAATGAATCAGTGTGATATTTTTCATTTTAAAGTGTTATTAAAATGTTGTATTTAGCTAGTTTACACTCCCTTGCTGTTTATCGACATTGTTTTGGTAAGAATCACCAACCACAATCTTAAATCCATTTTTTTCCCACTCTCTTTTAGCCAGGAACAATTGCTTTGTAATATATGTTTTCTGTATTTCTTGCTATTGCTCATGGTTCCCTTCACCAGAGATTTTCATAATCAACATCTGTTTTAGTATACAAAACAATTATTTATGTCAGTTTTACACAGCTGGTTAATCTTATCTAAAAAATTAATGTTGATTCATGGAGTTGAAGGATAGAATGGACCATCTAGTCTGAGCTCCTGTATATCTAGTGTTCCGTGTTTTCAGTTTTTACCAATTTTCACTGATAAATTACCAGTGTTGGTTTTTTTTTTTTTGTTAAGGAAGTTCAGTTTTTACAGATTTACACCCATTTATAAATCCAATCAATATTTTTTTCAGGTACTTATTTTTGTTAAAAAACTAATGTTTTACACAATTGTTGTGTCCTGCAGCTCTGAGATTAAAGCAGTTCCACAGTGTAAAACACAGAGCACACACAGTGGAGGTCAGAAAAATCAAACAACTTTAATATTGCGTTATGATTGGCTCCCAAGGAGACGCTGCCCACCTATTTCTTTATGTCCATTTAGTGCAGCATGGAATTTAAACAATCAATCCTCCACAGATAAAGTAAAAAGGTTAGCATGAGGTGAAAAACACAAATCTACACCTGAATGCCAACAAGAAAATCAGTGCTTAGAAATTTTCAAGTAAAGTAAAGATGGGAGTGAAGAGGATGCATTGCAATACAAGTACTGCAGCACTGAGGTCAGTGCTCGTGCTGACAGAATAAAAGAGCACATTGAAAACAAGCAACACAAGAAGTTTAAAGAAGAAAGTGAGCTTTCGTATAAACAGTCAACATCAGAAGCTTTCACCAGGGCTTTAATGAAAGAGAACACAGCACGATTGTGTCAATGAATTTGTGCGTGCTCTTTGTTTTGCCACACAACTGCTGTTAATTGCAGAGGGGCCTATTGGTGACTGTGTGACAATACCGTACAGCAGCAAAAACCCTTCCTAATATAGACAACCTCACTCACAAGTATCTGAAAGAAAATGATGATGCTTCTGTTCCATCAGTTTAGATACTAATTGATGGAAATGTACTGTCTACTATGATTTTTGACAAGTTTCCAGATGCTTTGGACCATCCGGTTATTGGCCTTTTGTTTTTGTTTTTTAATTTCAAAGTGAATAAACCAGCATTGTCTTCTGCTGTTGTGACATTCATCCCCTCTGCTGACCCCCCATTTTGTCGACACAGCAATAATGGACATATTTGAGATGTACCAACTAACTTGGGAAAAAGTGGCCACAACTAACACAGATTCTGCTTCCTACATGGCTAAACTCAATCAGAAACCGAATCTGCTGTGTATTACCTGTAAAGCGCATCTGATTAACGATGTGCTGTCAGCAGCTACTACTACAGAAGAAATGAAAGATGTGAAATCTTGTATCTTGCATCACTGGAGTCGGGGCCATTTTCAAGCATGCAAACAAGTTGAAGGCTTTGTTTTACGCAGTGCAAGACGAGTGTAGAGCTGACTGTGGATTACCTACCCATATTGTGCCACATCTGTGGATGAGTTTGTACTTCGCTGCCTGTCCAGTAAATAACGTGTAGCCTGTTCTAATGAAATGAATCTTCTAGATCATCCAGGGTCTGTGGGTTCTAAAGCAGAAACTCTGAAGAGACTGGCAAATAACCCAAATGACCACCAGATTCTGTGCACCAAGGTAATATTTAATTTTAACACTGATGTTTTCTCTGATTACTGCCAACATGTTTGCCAATACAAATGTTTACCAGATCCTGACAACCAAAATCTCAACTGAATTGAGCACAAAAGCTGCAGGAGAAACATACAGCGAGAAAACCCAGATTTTTTTGGAAATCCTTCCGACCCTGGAACACAAGAACACCAAAAAAGCGTTCAAAACCTTCAACACAATGCTCGGTGAGAAATGGGAAACAACCATGGCCTGTAATCTGAACCCCAAAGTGTTTGGTGCTGAAGATTCTTTTTGGAATGTCATCTAGGTGTTGCACCTCTTCCTTAAGGTGAATTTTGTGGCAAACTACGACCGTTATACCACAGTGTTTCAATCGTTTGTCACTAAAAATGAAATTTCAAATCTGAAAGGGGAATTTACTACTTACATAAACATGCCTAGCCCTGACAATATGAAACTGGACATACTGGCTTTTTGGAAGAGTCATCAAGACACACTTCCCAACTTCAGCAAAGTTGCACAGCAAGTGTACTCCCTGGATCTATTGATGCAGAGCGCTTATTTTCAAAGTTGGACTACCTCCAAGACAGCAAGAGGCTCAACATGAGTGAGGATTCTTTGAAGAAAATTATGCGAGCGTAGGCAAACCAGGATTTCTGGAAAAACTACTTGCTCTGAGAGAAAGAAAAAATACCTTTGTACATAAAACAAAAAGTTTCAATTATACTGTAGTAAAATGTGCATATTATGAAAGGCTTTTTTGTTTTTCATTTTCCCCTGATTTTTTCCCATTTTTTTTTAAACTATTTTAACCTGTCATTCCAGTTTTAATATTTAGAAAATAAACACCGAAAATTTCCCAGAAATTTTTTTTAACGAATAAAAACTAGAAACACAGAACACTATGTATGTTACAGGCCCTTAAAATTTCACCCAGTTACCCAAACACAAATTATTGGGTTCAATACAGGGGTAAGCCATATCTTCCAGAAAGGCAACCAGTCTTGCTTTGAAGATATCAAGAGATGGAGAATCCACCAGTTGGTAATTAAGTACAATGATTAATCAACCTCACTGTTAAAAAATTTCTGTTTAATTCTATTTGAATTTGTCTGGCTTCAGCTTCCAGTCAGGACAAATGCAAAGTATTCCACTTAGGAAGGAATAATCTGTTGCACACAGAGCCACGAAGAGGAGGCTGCAGTTCCTGGAGCGAAAGGGATCCACAGGACAAGAGGATGATGAGAAAGACAGTCCCAAGGGAGGGCGCAGCACCTAGCAAAGCTAATCCCCAGAACGCCCAGGAGGAGGCACCACCAGTGGTGAGTGAACCCTGTCAGAGCCACAGTTGAAATGATTAGTTCCCTTTTGAAAAGGCATAATTCAAAGGAATACTCCTGTCCTACCACTGAAGTGAACAGGACAGTGCCTTGCTTGAAGTTCTCCTTATTCTGCCTCAACCCACATATACTATAGTGCTAATCACAGGACTGCTATCAGAGCTCAGTCAGAGTAGGGACCACCAATCAAGAGGAACAGATGGTATTCATGCACACCATCATCCTGAATGTAGGAGAGAAGCTATTCCCCCTTCTAACAGGAGAAACCGCATATGATGAAGGGAATACATATTTCCCATCTACTTGCCCTAAAGGACAGAAGACATTCTAGGCCCCTCCATCAGACAGGAACGTTGCAAAGTATTACATGGAATGTGTTTTAGTAGACAGAACAAAGGACTAGGAACCTGGAGATATGGCTTCTACACCCTGATCTGCTACTGACTCACTAATCTTAAACAAGTAGCATCATATGCCCTTCAGTTCCTCCATTTGTAAAATGGAAGCAATGATTCCTATTTACCTCTTTTTTGGAAAGAGTGTTGAAGAATTAATGTCTGTAAAGTGCTTTGAGAATTTCAAACGAAAGGTGTAACAGAACTGTAAAACACTATTATTTTATGATACAGTGTTTATGGACTTGGCTGATAGAAGGTACAACAAAATGTGAGAACATACATTTTAAAGTAAAATTGAGCAAATGTCAAGCAACAAACCAACTTATTAATAAAGTACAAATATTTTGTTCATACAAATCACAAAAATAAAAGGGATTTACATTTCTAAGAATTAATGATTGAAAGGAAAGGACTGTTGATATTACCATAGCAGGATTTCATAAAAAGGCTCCTGATACATTTTTGTTACAATATTCTCCTGTATTTTAAAAATTGTCCCCAAACAAATGACTGAAGTGCTCTTTCAATAGAAAGATGTTTGCAATAATTCTTCCATTTATAATTCACTGCTTTAATTATAAAAATCAAAACAATTCTGTTGCATGATTGACTATAGACTCTAGGGTATTATCTCACCACAATACCCTAGCAACTGTCTGTTGTTAATTTCAAACTGAACTGAAGAAAAAAAATACTAAAACTAATTGTATGCATATTGCAAAACCCCTTGGTTTGCCCTATATGGGCTTCAAGAGAATCAGGTTTCTTACCAACCTTAGGAAAATGCTGTAAGTTATTCACATAAAAAGCTCTGCAAGTGCAAAGTATTATTTGAGTAAAAAGTGAGTATTTCAGCCCAATCGTATTACTTTGTACTTAAAATATCACCATCTGGAATTGAATGTGAAGGGCAACGTTTTTATCTAAGAACAGGCTCATGTTTGTTCTGCTTCCTCAGGCTACTGGAAACAGACAGACAGCTCCATTTTCTCCTCACACATTATGACTGACTGGATTTTAGGAAGGTTGGCTTTGTCTTCCCCCCAGCCCATCTCCAAAGAGGGATCCAAATGGCTTCTTCCAGAAACGGGGAAGAAAGTGTATCCTTCGGTGCCTCTCAAAAAGAGCAACACTGCTCTTCCCATTCTACCAGCTATGCATGTATCAGACACAGCATGAAACACTCATGACTAATACTCCCCTTTCTCTGACTGACAACAGTCATAATAAATGGAGTGCTGATCAACAGGAACCAGCAATGTAGGATCATTACTCCCATATTGCTGGCTCGGCTACTCGGGGGAAGTGCCAATGATCCATACTAGATATACTAGATCAATTCAAACCCTGTAATTAGCCATTCAGTAATATGACTTGCCACTAACAAGTGGGCAAATGCATATTTAGAGCCCTCAGCAACTGAAAAATAAAAATGCTTACTCCAAAAAAATGTTTTTGTTTACTTAATCAAAAAAAGGCAGTAAAATCAGTAATATCATTTTAATATAATTAGGTCTCAAGTCAGGCACTAGAACTACCAACTTCATAATGCCCCCCTTTGCTCTTAAAACAATACAGCTATAGATAGAGCTCTACCAAATTCACAGCCATGAAAAGCACATCACGGGCTCCCCCCCATGAAATCTGGTCTTTTGTGTGCTTTTACTCTATACAATACAGATTTCACAGGGGAGACCAGCGTTTCTCAAATTGGGGATTCTGACCAAAAAGGGAGCTGCGGGGGGGGGGGCACAAGGTTATTTTAGAGGGGTCACAGAACTGCCACCCTTACTTCTGTGCTGCCTTCAGAGCTGGACAGCTGGAGAGTGGCAGCTGCTGACTGAGGGCCCAGCTCTGCAGGCAGCATCACAGTAGTAAGGGTAGCAATACCATACCATATCTTTACTTCTGGGCAGCTCTGCCTTCAACGCTGGGCTCCCGGCCAGCAGTCACCGCTCTCCAGCTGCCCAGCTCTGAAGGCAGAGCTGCTGCCAGCAGCAGCGCAGAAGTAAGGGTAGCAGTACCGCACATCCCCCCAGCTACAATAACCTTGCAATACCCACACACACATACACAACTCCTTGTTGGGTCAGGACCCCTACAATTACAACACTGTGAAATTTCAGATTTAAATAGCTGAAATCATGAAATTTACAATTTTAAAAATCCTATGACTGTGAAATTGACCAAAATGCCCCATGAATTTGGTAGCTATAGCTATAGACCTATTCAATTAATTTAGCTTAACCACCAATAATGTATAGTGCTGCAGCTTTACTATGAAGCTGCCATAAAATATACTATTGATACTTTTCAGGAAACTACAAAAATCATCCTTACTATAAATATGGTTTCTTCTAATTAGTATCATCTCCTTTTTCCAAACACCAAGGTTGTGTAGGTACAAGGTTATGAGCAGGTTCCATCCACGTCTGTTTTGAGCTACCATTTGAGCCTGTTTAGAGATTGTCTGGATCGTTTTATATGCCTTGTTATACTATTGTCTCCTTGGACATCCACAGACTCTCTCACTATGCCTCCTCTTCCACAGAGAACAATTATAAGCAGTCAGTATGAGGTCATTCTAGCAACATGGCCAAACCATCATAGTTGGAACCTTCTAATGACTGTAATCACAAACTGCACACTCAGTCTTCCACAGATGTTGTCAATACTTAGTCTATCCAGTTCTTGTTTACAGGTTTTGCTCCAGAGGTTTTGTCAGTAGCCATGTTTCACAACTGTGAAGTGATGTGGGTACAATGAGCGTTGTACCTCAGAATGGATAGAAGTGTTTTTACTCAACTCATTTAAATAAGACTGACCAACCTGAAGACTTGATCTGGCACCACCATTCCTTGCTCTAAATGAGCCCACAAACTCCAATTACTATCTTAAAATATGGAAGCATCTGGCAGTTCCGTAATTGAGTTTTCCCACTTAAAGCAAGGATGCACCCACTATGAAGAACATGGCATATCTTACCCAAAATTACAGTACTTATTCTCTGTGCACATAATAAATTTTCTGAGAATTTAAGTATATCAAATAATTTTTCTTGACAATATAACAAAACGCGGTAATGAATTCTTCCCTCGCGCTTCTTTCTTTGGAAGCTGAGAACCTTTGACCAGCTAGAGAGACAGTACCTCAGACGTTCTGATATGGCTTGGTTTTGTAAACCAGTTTTACAGGGCATATTGGCCCTTTATATAAATCCTTTGGTTAACAGTCATCAATGCCCTCCTTTTAATTTGTCTAAGGGTACAAGACAGGGGTGGTCCATTATCCCCCCTGTTGTTTGCTTTGGCAATGGAGCCATTTGCAATAAATGCGAAAAACAAACCCTTGGTAACAGGCTTCAAAACACCTTCTGGATTAGAACACAAGATAGCTTTGTATGCTGACAGCATCTGGTTATATTTGCAGGATCCAGAACTCCCATTAAAAGTTATAGAACAAATTATTGGAATTTGGGCAGGTATCAGACTTCACAATAAACTATGATCTATTTGAAATTTTAGGAAGCAATATTCCAAAATGGTCAAAATCAACTGTTGTCACTACATACATTTAAATGGGTAATGGAATCTTCAACTACTTAGGAGTAATTATTGTGGAGAACCATAAACATCTTTTAAAGGCAAATTACCCTCCAATGTGAAATAAAATAATAAGACTTGGAGGAATGGAACAAATATGAAATTTCTTGGTGAGGTAGAGTAGCGTCGGCAAAGATGAATGTCCTCCCAAAGCTGTTATATTTGTTGCAGTGCATCTCTGTTGATATCCCCAACATTAAAAACACGGCAGGATGCGCTATTAAAATTCACATGGAAACATAAAAACACAAAGGGTGAATTCTAAAGTTCTGTATAAGCCTAAAACATGGGGTAGACTAGCTGCCTCTAATTTGGCTTATTATTATTATTATTTATTATGCATCACAATTAAAAGGTGTGGTCAATTAAGTTAACAAAAAACATTGAAATACTGGATAACTCTCTAACAAGACTGGAGCCCAAATATAGCTATTCATAATAATTATTAGCTAAGAAGTAATTTATGGCACCAAAAATAAAGGTCATCCAGACCACTTTGGAAGCTCTAGACAAGTTTTTTAAATTCCTGTAGCCGAGGCCCTCTCCCCTAGCTACTTGGGTTAATAATCAGGAATTTCTCCCCCGGAAATATCAAAATGACTATTCATTATGGGTAAGAGTTGAGCATACTCAATACGGATAGCTATTCCTGGATCCTGATTTAAAATCATGCCAAAAGATGTAATAATGCAAATATTAAGATCCTGTATTTTCAATATTTACAAGTCAAACATTTTATTCGGAAATTTGGATACAAGGCAGCTCTATCTAGACCTTTAACCACATTTCAGAAATTGACCCACGAGAATGCTGGAACAACAGGTTTACTTTCTAAGATATATACAATTTTTGACTGAAAAAAATCTGGATATGAAAACAATCAGATGAAAAGATGGGGGAGGGATTTAGACAAAGAAAATTATCTGGATGAGTGAGTCTCTATATGGGGAAGTGGATATATATCTTCAATTTATGTCGCTCAAAGAAAATTCCTATAAATTACTGTATTGATGGCATTTGACTCTAGTTAAAATCCATCATATTTGTGCTATTAGGGAAATGCTCTGTTGGAGGCAGGGAAAGGGTAACATGTGGTGGTTTTGTCCAGGAACTGTTTTGGGAAGAAGTTATTAAAGAGATACATCTTATGACAAAATACCAGCTTCCCAAAGATCCCCTGACCGGTAGAGGATCTACATTTTGAACAGAATGACAAAGTAATTTCATTTTTGTTAACAGCTAGTCTTAGTATGCACATTACTGGGAAAATGTAGCGATAACTCCTATGGAAGTGTGGTGTTGTAAAATATGGACTATCCTTGTAATGGAAAAGATTTCACACCAAGTACATATACAAAAGAAGTGCCACAAATGATAAGTATTTAGAAATTTGGTCACACTTTTTAGCATACTCAGAGAAAGGGGGCTCCCCAACCAGCAAGCTAGAATCTTTAGCTCGAGTCTTTGAATAATAACCTGATGCTGAATAAGTAACAAGTAATGTAAGATGTGGTATGTTAATTTTTTTCATTGTAACTTTGCCTTAATAAAAGGTTTAAGAACATAGCAATGGTTGCAAATATAGCTCAGGATATCTGCTTATCAATTTTGTGTTTCACTTTGCATTGTTTTTACAGTTAAGGATGTTAACTGGTCCTAGACTTTTGTTTTTCATCATCTGTGAGTATTTTTAGTGTAAAACTTTTCAACAGAAAAGGGTGGGGGGGACGATATATATATCCATCCAGAAAGGCACCTAGTCTTGATTTGAAGACATCAAGAAATGGAGAAACAACCACTTCCTTAGTAGTTTGTTCCAACGGTAAATCACCCTCACTGTTAAGATGTGTGGCTCTGGTTATGTCTTTTTCTGCAAAATTAGAAAGTACTTAAGTACCGAATATCTTCTCTCCATGAAGTTACTTTAAGAGGTGACTTGATCACAGTATAATTTATCAGATTTATTAATTTAAACAGATTGAGCCATTTTGAAGGACTCCCTCAGTCCTTCGCTGTAATTCATTTTTTCAGCCCTCTAATCATTCTTGTGGCTCTTTTCTGCACCCTCTCCAATATATAGATATATAATCTTGCATTTGGTTGTATTAAAACACATTTTGTCTGAATGGGCCCAGCTCATTAACCAAGCCAGATCACTCTGACCCCTTCAGAGCAACATTCTCCACAGTTTATCTCGCAGGATTATATGTTCCGATGGAACGCAAAAGATTCCTTTTATAGCTGGTAGACATAATGCAGTTTCCCAAATGGGTGAGGACCTTCCACAATGAAGTGCCCACCTCCTAAGATGGAACTGAAAAAAATAGGAATCATGGTGTCCAAAAGGCTATTAGTGCAGTGAACATCTGAATTCCTATGTTCAGACTGAGGATGATTGAGACAAGTGAACTAGAGATATCTGACTTTATATCTATTCTTGGATTACAAGTGATCCAAGAATTTGTTTTAGAATCGGGGGAGGGGGCGGGGAGAGAGACCTAGATTTTTTCCTGTGTTATTCTTGCCCTTCACTGCAGCATCTCTATTTTCCCCAAAAGCTCTAACTTTTATAAGGAAGAGCAGTGAGCCCTACATTAAAAGGCAAAATCTCCGAAACAGGCTTTCCATTACAGATCTACTATCCCGTAGACAATTCTTGGTATTTTATGCTAAACTTTGCAAAAAATATATTGTTCTATTGAGGCATCACTGCAGTTACATGCAAAACCATCTTTCTTGCTTACTTTCCTTTAGATTTTGGGTCACATTTTGTCCTTAGTTATATTTGTGCAATTCTACTGAAGTAATTTTGATTATTCTAGTAACCGAAGATAAAATTTGGCAGTCAGTCTCAAAACTACTGATGGCCTTAGAGGCACAGGACAAGTAAACTGAAATTCTATATCCTCTGAGAAGGTTTAATACCTTTTTCTGCAAGCAAAAGAGAAGTAAACTTCTCATATGACATACCTCCGTCCCACTAAGGGACCTATCAACAGGCCTTGAAATTCAATTTTGATCACCTGTATAGCTTGAAAAGATTTGGGGAATGAGTTGTGGATACTAGGAGCAGACAAGGACTCCTGCAATTGCTTCTCTCAGGCACTTTTTAAAGAATTTTGTATAATAGAGAATTAGTTGAAATTCGCAGCTTACATAGAGGAAAAAACTTTTGATACCTTCTGAGAAAGAAACTGTAATTTTGTCATTAAATTAAGATTTTATGAGGGATCCTGATGACTCCCTTAATGAACAAAAATTCTACTTTTAGGGAGATGGGGGGGAGGGGGAGAATAAGAGGCCAAAATCCATTCATACATCTTTTTCTTTTTTTTTTTTTTTTTCAAATGCCTATGTGTGGAAGGCTCTATACACTTGGTTTTGTGATTAAGTTGCCCTGGATGGCAAACCTGAGGATTCATTTGGTAAGCAGCATGCAAGTCAACAAATGCCCTGTTTAGCCATTCAATTCAATTAAGATTTAATAAACTTCTAGGGCAAAATGCTTGGCAAAGAAACATTGCCATTAGTGCATGTGTATGTATCCTTCCAGTATTAAATCAAGTTCTCAGTGACTTGAAATTGGGCTACCTGCCTGAGCTAAGAAAGACAAGAGCCCAACAAGAAGGATTTCCCCTGAAAAGAAAGAATCTTTATACATGAGACAAATATACATTTTAATCTACTATAACCTGTATTTCAATCAACAGCGTAACAATTTATAAAAATCCCAGTCCCTTAGGCTATAGTAAAAATAGTAGTGAATGGGAAAAGAACTTTTCTAAAGGAAGTTACTGCACATAAATTTGTTACAATAAATCAGCAGATACAGGATGCCCTAAAATACATTTTTACTATGATTGCTTTAGGAAGTCTGTATCAGCTTCTATGCAAGCCTGGGAAAGCTTTTTTATATCCCACATCTCTTTAACCTGCCCACCCTATACATCAAATCCAAGAACCACCATAATCCTGTGCACATCACCAGCAATTTCAACACCAGCAATATGAGTCAGGTAACTTCAGTACAAGGATGCATGCTCAAAAATAGAAACACATGTACCACCCCACTGAATGACACATGCCGTTTACTTAACCAGAAGTCAATCTCCAACACAGCACCCTTTGATAAGTCATCATCAACTGCTTGCCTCTGGGAAGTGGGCAGATGGTTTAGCGACAACACTAGGAGTCCAAGGACTGATCTAGATTCTATTCCTGACTGTGCATACATCTTCTGTTACCTTAGGCAAATCAATTAATCCTCTGATTCATTTCTTCAGCTGTAAAACGGGGATAATAGCACTTATCTAACAGGAATGATGTGAGGCTAAATTAACTACTGTTTGTGAAGATGTCAAAATCCTTAGGTAGAAGTCACCATGTAAACTCAAAGTATTGTTATTAGACTTCATATATACACTCAAGACCTTTCCAATTCCTGATCTTGCCTTCCTAATGTATTTACTTCATTTCAGTCACTGAAAACTTTACAATACTTAACCATAGATTTTAAGCTTCCACACAGCAGACATCAAAAACCCAAGTACCCCTATGCAAGTTATACTACATACACTCTGCTATGTAAACTTAGGACATGGCTTAAGACATCTAGAGTCCTTGAGAAAACACTGAAGTACAGTGAAGTAACTAGGATTTAAGATAGGCAGCTGTTGCTAGGTTTTGGATAAGGCAGGAATATATCCAGAGGTAATATGTAAACCAGGTACTATACTACTACATTTGTCAGACATAGATCTGCCTTACCCTGGAGAGTACATAAGATGGCAGGAATACATGGATAGATTTAAGATTGTTTGGGGTATGTAAACCTTGGATTTCTATGCTTTCCACTGTTTGACAAGGGATTTTGTTTTTATTAAAATTGTAAGCTTAAGGGATACTACCAACTGGAAATCTAGTCTTTCCACACTCCCCTCCCACCCTAAAACAATTAAAGAAGCTCTGAGTCTCCTTGTCAGTTTTGTTGGGTTTATAAATCACTTAGTCCTGGTTTGTTTATATGTTTCTCTCCCCCTCATAGTTTTTGCGGGTCTTTCACACAGCAGAGAACACACAATGACTATCCAAGGGAAACCAAGAAACCAACCACACAAAATGCTGTCAAATGCACTAAATACACAAACAGCAAAAATCAAACAATTTTTTTACCCTCTAATTGTCAGTTATAGTAAATAGTGTGAAGCAGATAGGCTCGCATATAAAAACTGAGCCCCAAAACTGTGATTTTAGGAGGAAAAGACTTTTTACTTGAACTGAGTTAAACTTTTCACCCATATGTTGTGTGACAAAGTAATGCTGTTCAAAGTTGAGACACTGAACATAAACATATAAAGGGGAAGTTATAAGCATAAGAATGAGAACTGTCCCTCTTTGTGCATGGCTGAGGGAATATATGATTGGTGTTTTCCTATAATTTCAGTTTCAACTTTTTGTTAGCGTTACACCTTAATTATTTTTGAGTAGGGACTTTTTAGGATGGTTAGAACCTTTTTGGTTTAGTTTTTTTTTATTTTATTTTATTAATAAAGGGATGCCTCTACTTTTGCATTCTTGTCCTTAACTCTTTTTAAAAAAAACTGCAGCTGACAGTTGCCAATGCGTGTGTGCATGTACATGCCCACACAGGAGTGTGTGTGGACAGAACTCACACAATGTATGAGAATGGCACCTATAGAATTATTCCTCAAATACCTAAAACAGCCCTAGGTTAAACCACCTTCTTGTCTAAAAGATCTCACGCACACATATTTCATAGGTTAGGAGTTGTATGAGTTGTGTGTATGTGCAAACCTGAGAAAACATATTACGTTCATCTACATTTGATTTATGTTTTTATATATATATATTCTGCTTTTGCTTATGCTTATGCTTAGTTTAGTTTAGTTAATTAAAATCCTATACAACTGGAAACCTGTGGGGTTTGGATGTTTCTTCCCAACTCTGTGACCCACTTAATGGTGGTCGAAAACTGTCCCTATAGTCTTTCCATAACTAGTACTCAAACAGGAACACAACTTTTCACAGAAAGTTGACATATATTTATTATGTACTTGAATAAGCCATGTGAGTTAACAAAACCTTTGACAGCCAGAGATGTTGGATGCCAGCCAGTTAACCTAAAAGCTGATTAGTTCCATATAATAAGTCTACAACCCTTCAAGTAACAATAGTAGGTATAATATTTTCATATAGAATTACTATTAAGATTACAGTGTCACTTCCTGCCTTTCAAATACCCGTGTGTTTTTGGTAGGGATCTATTATTTTAAAAAGAACAACATGCTAGTAAAGGTCTCCCTGCCTCTTTTCCTTATAATGGTGTTAATACGTATTTAAAACATTAATTCCAGTTCCAACAAAGTTTTGGACTGAGAACACATTTTACTTTTCATTACATGAATGACTGCTATGTGTGACATCTTCTGACAAGATGTTTATTTTTTTAACTCCAAAAGATTTTTTTCAAGCAATACCCATAGGGAATGAACAGAGAGGAAATTTTTATTTCATTTCTTGAGCAAAGTTCCTACTAGCCTCTGCATTTCATATACTGCTTTACTAACTGTTTTTTTTCCCCAGGTCTGTGCAAGGATATTTTTATCTATGCAAATTTATGGAATACTATTTCAGCTAAAAATTTATTAGAACCCAAATAACAAGTTCTATTATTTAACAGAGAGAGTTTACGTTCAGAAACATTTCTTAATTTATTGTACTGTGGCTCACATTTCATGGAAGATTGCAACTGCATAGAAAACAAAGGGTCAATTTTTATCCTATATGCAAATCTGTATATATATTATATGCATAAAATGGAGATATATTCAGATCCTCAGATAATAATGCTCACAAATGTAGCAAAGATGATAACTAAGAGCCTAATTAAAAGATGCAATAATCTTATTGTTTTAGGGACAAAAAATTTTCATGTCAAAATATAATGAGCCTTGATAAGATTATAAAGAACAAAAGAGCAAATGATTTCTGTAATGGAAAATTTTTCCTTTAAAAGAGAAACTATGAGAACTTCAAAAACAGTCTTGCTTCTTTATTTCACATTTGTTAAACAGTATCATACGGCTTATGTACAAGCGTTCATTATTTACATATTAGAAAAATATGAATCTATATGTAATCAAAGGTAACAGTTCATCTAGTTTTAAAGATTAATTTAACAGCCAACCTGTGTCTTTGTTCACAGGATGACTCAGTACATGAAAATACAGACGTTAGTAATGAATTCTATTAATGCAGATTTCACTTGAAGCTAACTTAGATTTACTTTACACAGTTAAGTGACTTCATTTCACTGGAAAAAGGATTCCCTGAAGCAAAAAACATCAACTACTGTAGACGATATTGCTTAAATTTGCACAATGCACAGCAAAAACATAAATTCTGATTAGATTTCTTCATTTTCCCCTCAAGCAGTACTTTTAAAATACGATCTTTTAATGATTGTTTAATTTTAATATAACTAGCATATAAATCCTTTACATACTGCTCTGCTGCAGCCTCAGTATAATGTCTAATTTTTCATGGAAAAAACTAATTACTTGGTTCAGTGAGTTGCCTGTGGTAAAACATAGATTTTTATTTACATTCAAAAGTTGGACTTCAACTTGGTCTCAACACTCTGGTTAATTCCAGGCACTTTTTGTTTAACAGTTCTTCCTAATTTGTTAGTAGTACTTCTTCCTAGCTTTTATCTTAAAAAATTTCCAAGTTATGATGATCTTGCCATATTTTTTACAAAAGTTCACATCTATTGCTTATCAAATTCAGACTCCTGTATTTTCTTTTCCTTTCTAACTCTCTCTCTCTCTCTCTCTCTCTATATATATATATATACACACACACACACACACACACACACACACACATATATATACACATATAGTTATATATATAACCACCTATTAAATCTAATCTTATTGAAATAGCTATGCAAAATAATCTTTTAGATAACCAGTGCACAATGGAAATTACTATTCTACAACATATACAATCTCACTTTTTTCCAAAAAAACAAAAAGTAGCAGAAAAACGGTAGTTAATGTAGTTCTTGTGAGATTAATAAAAATTCTGAAATAGTTAAGAACCTTGAATAACTCTCACTCTCTACTTGAAACTTAGCCTCTTCTTTGGAGGAGGAGGAATGGAGAGAGAAGAGTTTATTTTTGTAGCCTCTAAAGGTACCTTTTATTACTAATAGTTTTTCTTCTGAAATTTCCCTTTTAGTTGTACCACACTTTGTAGCAGTTTCAAAAGAAAACTTCAAATATGAAAAGATTACAAGTGCAATACTAAAATATCTGACACATGGGCCTTGACTAATAACAGAAATTAAAGCAATCTTGAAGTACCACATACTACAAATGGTATGGGGAAAAAATATCAATGTATTCAGTAGTTTCTTCAATCAGTTCAGAATGATGCATCATTAACTACAAGCTGTTGATGTGGGAGTATATATATTCCCTTAGATGACAACTATAAACCTCCAATATTTTTGTTAATATGAAAAAAGAATATCCAAGTGCCTATGTGAAAACCAGAAACAAAATTCTCATGGATTCTCCCATTTAGAAATGAGATGGATTCATTAAAATGAATTATACACTGGCTGCATGTAACATAAAACCAGTTCTAAAGAGTGGGGAGAGAGACTTGTTTAAAAGGGGAAACAAAACAAAATGAAGACATCTTGCACAGACATAGTAAAGCTCTTGTCAATCTCATGTGTGTAAGAGGAGTTGGCACTTTCCCATGAAGCAATTTCTTAATCCCAAATGAGGACACAATAGCCTCATTTAATATGCCTTCTTACAAAAAAGTTTATTTTGTCTAATCCAGACCTTAACTAGCAATCATTACACTCCAATTAATGGACTGTAGAATCCAAGGGTGACAGCACAATTTTGCAAGTTAAAAAAAAATTGAATTCTCATTTAGTTAACTGAAAGAAGTAAAAATTTAATGATCTCAAAGCTATTAAAACAATGTGTGTTCTGGAGAATTAAGAAAACAAATCTCTTAAATGTTCTTATTATCAGTAATCAGCAAGGAGATAGATTTTTCAATAGCTAATGGCTTTCCAGTAGTGGGATTTGTTTATTTTTGTACTACAAAGATTCTTGTAACTTCTACCCTCACAATTCAAACCCTCTAAATTACCACTATTATTTTCAGCTATACCTTAGTATTTTTTACATTAAATAGTAATCATTATTTAGTTGATACTGACATCTGCTTTTTAAACTGAAAAGCTTCCAAAACATATACAAAATTCTATTTTTAGCTAGATTTTATTCATTCTTGTGTAAGCACACTCCATTACAATACAATTGCCTGAGGGCAGGATTAAACCACAGTTCCATCTTTCAACATAGGCAGGATTTTAACTGTATTGCCAAACCACGCAAAAGTATTGAATAACCACAGATAAGCTCTCTATCCCTAATGATTTACCTGCACAGAATAAGCCATTTTGGTTCACAGAATTTCCTTCAAAACACTAACATCCTGCAACCAATATTGTACAGTTACCAGTATCTTCAGTTTGAGAGAATATCTTCAAAGGACTCATTGGATGTAAAAGCAAGGGTTTGGCTCAAGAATCAGACACTGAGAACAACAGCAAAAGAAAAGACTAAAACCACAGGAAACAAAGGGTTTGACACACAGGATTATAGTGCCAACTTGATCAATTATGTTTAGGAAAGGATGAATCTGACAATGGATTCTTAGATAAACCAGATCTCGCGCTACAGATAAACTTTTCATTATAGTTTACTATAAACTTTAATTCCTGGAACATATGAACAAATATGACCACATCATTTGTGGAATCAGAAGTAGAATTCTTGATGAATCAGTACAGAGATACAGAATCACACCTGAGCCTTTTCCTTTCTCAACACAGTTGTGATGATTGCCATCATTTTCCACGAACACTTGCAATGCTGATTCAAAGTCAAAGTGGACAATGTAAATCAGAGAGGAAGCCCCCTATTAACTAATGGGGACTAGGATCAACAGGAATATAATACAAAGAGTTTGAACATTTAATGACTGCAAGGAAATCCCCCAGATCCAATGGTAAAATTAGTGATTTGGCAGATTTCATGCATACGTTTCTATCGCCAATGGAAGGACCATTTTATTAATAACACATTAGGTAGTGTAGATTAGATCCTTTCTGGGAGGTATCTGTGGTATTTAAGAGGGCAATCTGATATGAAAAGGAAGCAATGAATTAGATTTCACACCCTCACTGAGCTAAGGGGAATAAGAAATTCTATTGTTATTGAAGCACCCAAGAAAGCCAACTACAATTTCAAGAAGCAGAACTGGAAATTAGTAGCAGGCATAAGACTCTTCTTGAACATTTATACCTTTTGTCTGCAAGCCTCTAGCTCAGACATCAGTGGGTCAAAAGGACTTGGCACATGTCCTCCTCAATGAACACTCCAATCTTCTTTTGGATCTTATTAGGACTGTCTACTCTTAACAGGAGGGAGGATTTTCCACAGAGGAACCAGATGGGATTTTTAAGTTAAAGAAACAAACCCACCATTGTGTTGGGTGATTTATGGGAGTTCTGAAAGTGAACTTAAAACAATCAGATCTCAAGAAATAAGAGCAGCCAGCCTAAATTTGACAGTAAGGTCCCTTGACCATGAATCTAGCCGTACAGCTTTTCTGGTAATGCTATGGAAGCCCATGCTGCATATAGGTAATTAACAGTTTTACACATCTCTGTATAAAAGGTATAGTAATATAAATTAAACCACCAAATTAGAAGCTAAGTGCACTTATGATCAATCATCACTGAAGTATTAAACCCAAACTTAACTCTGACCCCCTTTCCCTTCACACACTTTACACCACACAGCTTCGACCATGACAGAACAAGGAGCAATGGTCGCAAGTTGCAGTGGGGGAGGTCTACGTTGGATATTAGGAAACACTATTTCAATAGGAGGGTGGTGAAGCACTGGAATGCGTTACCTAGGGAGGTGGTGGAATCTCCTTCCTTAGAGGTTTTTAAGGCCCGGCTTGACAAAGCCCTGGCTGGGATGATTTAGTTGGGGATTGGTCCTGCTTTGAGCAGGGGGTTGGACTAGATGACCTCCTGAGGTCCCGTCCAACCCTGATATTCTATGCACCATCTACTCAAAATAAAATGTACAAAAACAGAAGTGTACCCTCCAACTCATCTTTGAATGGCAATACAAAATACCTACTCTTAAACTTAATATAGATATCAAGGACCTATCCAGCAGCATTGTTTCTAATCTATGTGACTATGCACACCACAAACCCTTTATACTCTCATGGTTCAGATAAGCGCTGTACCACATAAACAGTGGGGGACAAGGTTTAAGATGCCCACATCAGTAGGTTGCACACTTAAAAGTACAGAGACAAAGCCACAAGACATTACGGGGGGGTTAACCCTTTCACAAATCATTAAATCTTATAAGTTTTGCTTTACTACAGACTGTTAACATGCTCATTTGTGAACTCTATACCTATTTCTTAAGGTGAGGAGGAAGTAACATGGGGTTATAAAGTGCACAGGACCCATGCAACAGATAGCAAATAAGTTGTTTATGGACTTCTACATGCTTTTTGAGATACACAGAGGCTGACACACACTATGCTCCTGAGATATCTGCCAGATACTGAAGGACCATTAAGATGTTATTTCAGAACATTTTTTAAAAAATTAACATTGGATTTAGAGTGTCAAAAGACACAAACATATAAAATGAAATCCATAAAGTAAACTGGAACTTTCAGACCCTCCTTCTTTCTGAAGATATGCAATGACAAAAAAGAATTTGAAAGTTTTCAAACTTGCGAAGACACCTAATTTCCTCCCGCCCACCCAAAATGTCTGTTAATTTGTTTTGTTTTAAAGACAGGGATAGAAAAAAGTTATCTTCCTTCCCTCACCACAAATACATATCTGTAGTTCGATTGCAATGTTTAAAAAACAGTTTGGTATAGAGGAGGGTGGGGTGCGTGCAAAAAAAACCCAAACAAACTTATTATAGGGGAAAAAGTCACTACTGCTACTCCATAAACCATAAAAACATTGCATAAAGTTTAAAAGCAACTACTTTACTATTTATCTGATGGCAGCATTTAACTATCTACATGTTCATCCACCAGTTTTCCAAAAGTAAGTGCTCTTTTTTGCTTTCCCTTATATTACAAAAACAAACTCATAAATCAAGAGAATTATCAACAAAACCTGATTCCCTCCTGCAAGAATATATTAAGCAAGTCTTCACTATTTTAAAAGCTTTTTTAAAAAAAGAGTTCCTCGTGTAAACTTTCTACTAACTATTATAATTAGAAGCAAAACTGTGGCATCAATTATACAATGTTCTATAAAATTAACTCCTCTATTTCAAACCAGGATGGATAAAAACCATGATTGGGAGGGGGAGTTCTGTTTTATTTAAATCACAAATTTATTTACATCAATTTTATTTAGATGTTGCTAGTTCTTTATTTTTCATTTTATAGCCCTAAATTGATAGAGCAGATATTTTGTTCTTGACTCCAACGAGAACCTGCAGAACCGGAATTAATTTGCAAACTGGACACGATCAAATTAGACCTGAATAAAGACTGGGAGTGGATGGGTCACTACAAAAACTAAATTTCCCCATGCTAATTTCCCCCTATTGTTACTCACACCTCCTTGTCAACTGTTTGAAATGGGCCACCCTGATTACCACTACAAAAGTCATTTTTCCTCCTTTTGATAATAGCCCACTTTAATTGAATTGTCTCATTAGAACTGATCCCCCACTTGGTAAGGCAACTCCCATTTTTTCATGTAATATATTTATCTTCCTACTATATTTTCCACTCCATGCATCTGATGAAGTGGGTTTTAGCCCACGAAAGCTTATGCCCAAATAAATTTGTTAGTCTCTAAGGTGCCACAAGTACTCCTCGTTGGTTTTGCTGATACAGACTAACATGGCTACCACTCTGAAACCTTTCTTTAATTAGTTTCCTATTATTAGAATTTCAGACTTTACACAAAGATTTTCTACTAAGAAATTTCATACTGAAAATGTTAATTCTACTCTGAAAAAGAAAAATCCCCAGGACCTCATGAATACCCTTATTATGGGGAGAAAAACTCAAAACTGATAAACGGCGTGCACATATTTGCAACCGATACCAGTTTCTGATATACTGAAATTCCACAAGTCAAAGAAACTAAAATACTTCAACCAGGTTATATTCTTCCATATAGGGCCTGCACTTTGAAGTTGATGGGAACTGTGCTCCCAAATCACTTAAGTGCTTTTGAAAATTCCACCCTTAGTTGCCTAAATAGAGTTTAGAAACTTAACTTTAACTTTCAGTTGACATTTCAGGCAGTGTGTACTAAACATTCACAACTAACTCTAACATATTGAAAGTCTACATAACTTTTCATTGTTACTACTTAAATGATTTTGTTATAAAATGACAAAGATATTAGTCCACTAAGAGAGGAATATTTAATAAAAATACAATTTTAAACCCCAATGATGCAAGAGCAATTTAAGCATATGCATAGTCCACTGAAGTGGACTATGCATGAGACTATTCATGTGAGTAAAGATACATACCTGTGTAATGGTTTGCAGGATCAGGACTCTAATTCTAAAAAAAAAATGGTTTTGAACAAAAATGTGTTCATACAGCAGTTTTGTAAAATTCAAATAAGATCTAACTGATGTGGGTTTAAAAAAAAGTATAATTTGGTTAATTATAAATTTTTATCTAAAGTTGCAAAATCACAAATTCTCAAATTCATTTTTACAAAACCTCCACCTGATTATTTTTAATATGCGATTTTTAGATCATGATTTAAAATCACTCCACTCTCTTTAAAACAATATGCAATGTCTAATTAAAAAATGAAATGATTACAATCAATGGTCTTATGTTAAAATCTGTACGATTCTATCAGTCGATAATGAACCAGTGGCCTACCATGGTGTTAAGGGTCTATATGCTTCCAGAGTTGCTATCTTTTAGGTGATATGTACAAAGTTGACCACTTAGTAATAAAAGATCCAGTGGAACTTTTGGCAGGAGTATGATATGCTAATCTCAGTGTTTTGTCTCAATTTTAATTTGGGAAATTGCATTCTATCTAAATTCTCCTGCAGTGTTGATTAGATTCTTTACTTTTGTCTTAAATTATTTTGTAGCTCTATTGTGTGTTCTTAAACAATTGCAGGTATTCCACCCCAGAAATGACTGCTTTTCTGTAATGGATGTTGCAATTCCAGTCACCGTGGAATCACTGTGATTAAATGGCACACCACAATACCAATATATTGTATTTTTTGAACAATTAAAGCAGCATAAGTATAATTAAGGACAATTAGTAGCAGAATGTAATAAACTTGCTTGTGATGTATGAAAAGCACATTAAAGCAGTGATTTCATACTCTTACAAATGGAGATGAAGATTCTAAATAAATACATTAAAAAAAAGAAAAATGTGGCAGGAGGTGTTACTTCTCAGTTTCTTGCAACTACCCATCCAATCAGTGGCAGTACTTCTGTCCCCTCTTCTCAGGGTCTCTCTTCTCTTCCATATTCAGTCTCCATGTATTTCCTCCACAGAATATGCGTGAATTGCTCCTACTTTCCCCTTCACTAACCTCAACATCTTTCTCTTTCCACACATCTCTCCCTACAATCATTTTGTTTCAGAGGCTTCCTTTCTTTCCCTTTTGTTTGAGGCATCATTAGCAGTAAAGAATAATGATCACCCAAAGTGATAGTGGCTGTACTAGAGTACAACTGCACTTTCCTAGTAATGCTGGCAATGTGAAATTGACTACACGCATACAATTTTAGTCAGTATGACACTGCTGCTGGAAAGGTGCCACTGTACAGAATTCACAGACTAGATCATGCTTAAAAATTTTGTTCTTGGTTGCTTCATAAAATGCTGGACAACACAGTTCCCTTGATCCTGTGCCAAATTTAAACCCACAACAAAGTGATAATATTTTTTATTTGCTATATGCTATTCCAAACCATATCAAACAATCTCATCAGAAATTACATGTCTCAAGGTACTGTTATCTCTGGAAGCAATAACTATTACAATGCTGTTACCTATAACATGAGGTGTAAACCAGCTATACCATTTTACAATAAAAATAGAAAATGCAAGCTGCAATTTCCTTCTAATAAAAAGATCACTTAACTCACTTAAGTCCCACACTGCATTTGAAATATTAAATAAATGACATTTCATAAAGGGAATAAGTATATATTATTAAAGCTTAGCTGGGTAAGTAGGAATGTCACCCGCGCCTTCACTCAGAACAGGTGCCTCATAAAAAATTAACATTAGTGGAATAGCTTGATGCAGCACTTCTGAGCCATCTCTTTAATTATACATGACTGCATTGCTACCTGCATAAAATAGGCCTAGAGACACACAGAAGGCCCCTCAGTTCTGAGATTTCACAGGTTACATTGCCAAGAAAACAATCTGGTATTCATGAAAACATGAATTCTGTAAGGATGTGAGTATGACAATGTTAGTATGTTACAAAACAGGATAAAAGTAGTACAGCAATACAATAGGCCACGCCCCAAAAATTATATGGGAGTGGGGACAACTATGCACGGTGGACAAACACAGCAAAGTGTACATTTAGACTAGTCTGCAAGGTTTACTGCTTTATAGTTGTTTTGGTGGCAAAGACTACAGAGAAACTTATGGCAAGAGCCAAGTTGCTCCTTGGTTCTTACTGTACGTTTTTGATTCCAAAATGGTCTAAAAATCCTTCAAACACTGTTTACAGAATTAGGCAACTGAGCACCCTGAAAATGTGAACAATTTTTTTTTTAACCGTTGATGGAACTAGGGAAATTAGGTATATAAGGAGTAAAAGTCCATCTCTGAAAGGAAAAGTGGATAAGAGTTAAATAGGAGAAAAACACAATGTGGAAAAAATTAAGGAGAAAATTAAGGAACAGCTAAAAAGAGTCTCCTAATAGTAAAGGAATGCAAAAACCTTAGACTGAGATTTTCAAAGCTGACTAGAGATTTAACCATATAAATTCCATTGAAATTAATGGGAGTAGTCAACTATAAAAATCTCAACTATATTTCTTAAGAAACCAGGTTTGCATTCTTTGAGGACAGGGAGCTGGGAAAGCATATTTGGTTGTGATGTATAAATATAAATAGTATATTAAAAGGATATAAGTTAAAGCTTCAACATAAACTATAAAGAATATATAATATTTTTTCTACTTGATAGCCCTGCAATTTAGACTTGGGATTTAAACATCTTGATGGGTTTTTCTGATTCATGTATGTGCATCAAGCAGGAATGTCTGATTTTATTCTTATTAAAAACAAAACAAAACACTGGGAACCACCAAAAATCATCAAGGTGTCCAATTCCTAAATAATAACTGTGGGATCTTTGTTACCCTTCTACTCCCTATCTCTTTCCTTCCTTTTGTCTGTCATATTCACCTGTTGCATCTTTTCTCCATTTAGGCTCTAAATGTGTAATGATATCAACATGGCAGACTAGGCAACCATGAAGAACCCCACTGATTTAAATGAGATACCATGGGCTTGAGTTGACTCTACAGGGCAGGTGCCTTTGTTCTATCAGCTAATTTCTAATTACCTTAGACTATATTTTAAATTATGTAAACATGTACTTACGCTAACTTTACAAGCACATTTGAGTTTCCACTAAAACATAACCATTAACAAGCCAAACCCCAAGTATCCCAAGCCCATTTCAATTCTTGTCTTGTGGTTCATTTGCAAATGAGTACCACCTGCAATGTTGAATTTATATGCCTTTTAAGAATTCGGTATACATAAACTGTAACTAAGTCAAATGCAGAAGTTACTTTAAAACCTTCCACTGTAGAGTCAGAGATTTACAAGGAATAAAACAACTTACTATGCAGTTCACGATGTATCACATCTACTAGGTTTGGTTCATCTCCCCACCAGAATATCCATAACTCTTTACAATCCGGTTTGACATCACGACGCCATACACACAGTAAATTGGCCTGCAGGCAGCGGATGAAGCTGAGCAGAATTGGATCATCCTGGGCTGGGGCTGAAATGATGGGGCCACAATCCCCATGACCTTCAAAATTGTACCTACGCCATTTGATGCCCGTGAGTTCAGCCTGAAGAAGGAAAAAAAAAAATCATTACGTTATTTTGCTTTAAAAGTAGTTTATACTCTGGTTTTATATTATTTTTCTGATTTTGTACTTTAATTCCTGTGTTTCATTTTTCAATTTACAATGGTAAAATTATTGCTGCTGTGTCTAAACACTTCAATGGGCATCCCCACTTCCCCCTTGTTCTAACAAAACAAGAAAAACAAGATTTTAGGGCAAATAAAAACATTTTTAGGAGCAAAACATAGTAAAAATCTAGTTGAACTGTAGACGTCATTGTTTCACAACAACCAGATTGTCATCATGTCAAGCTGGTTCACTGCATTTCCCAAAACATTTATTAAAGTCTCTATTATGGTTCCCCACTGTGCTAGGTACTGTACAACTGGTCACGATCCCTGCCCTGAAGAGTTTACAATCCAAGGCCTTGTCTACACTACAGGGTAAATCGACATAAATTACGCAACTTAACTTGAAGTAGTTTACATCAAGTTACCATGTGTCTACATCGCGCTATGTTGGTGGGAGACGCTCTCGCGTTGACATAGTTTCCACCTCTTGTTGAGGTGAAATACTGAGGTCTATGGGAGAGTACTCTCCCATTGACTTATTGCATCTTCACCAGACTAGCTAAATCAGGGATTCTCAAACTGGGGGTTGGGACCCCTCAGGGGGTCACAAAGTTATTACATGGGGGGTTGCGAGCTGTCAGCCTCCACCCTAAACCCTGCTTTGCAGCCAGCATTTATAATGATATTAAATATATAAAAAACTGTTTTTAATTTATAAGGGGGCTCATAGAATCATAGAATATCAGGGTTGGAAGGGACCTCAGGAGGTCATCTAGTCCAACCCCCTGCTCAAAGCAGGACCTAATTCCCAGACAGATTTTTACCCCAGTTCCCTAAATGGCCCCCTCAAGGATTGAACTCACAACGCTGGATTTAGCAGGCCAATGCTCAAACCACTGAGCATCCCCCCCCCGGGTCACACTCAGAGGCTTGCTATGTGAAAGGGGTCAGCAGTACAAAAGTTTGAGAATCACTGCGCTAAATCAATGCCGCTGCATCAATTGCAGCAGCGCCAATTTAGCCTGCAGTGAAGACAAGCCCTAAAAGTCACAAACAGAGGAAAGGTATGGAATAGGGATGAAACATGCAGTGAAAATGAATACTGTGAAGAATTGGTACAGCTTTGTTAGTAACAGGGCTTGCTGGTTATAGGTTTTAAACTTTTAATTAGGGGTATATGTAAAGCAAGGAATGGCAGTTACAAAGGAATTAGTAAGAGCCAGTGAATAAGAAATGGAAAAAGCAGAATCACAGCTTCATCACCTGCCTAACCGGGCAGAATTTTGTAAACCTCATAGCAAAGATGAGTCTTAAGAATAGGGTTGCCAACTTTCTAATAGCACAAAAATGAACACCCTTACCCTGCCCTGAGGCCCCACCCCTGCCACCTCCCTTCTCTGAGGCCCCACCCCCTGCTCTCTCCATCCCCCCCCACCCTCACCCACTTTCACCAGGCTGGGGCAGGGGATTGGGGTGCGGAAGGAGGTGAGGGCTCCCGCTGGAGGTGAGGGCCAGAAATGAGGGGTTCAGGGTGTGGGAGCAGGCTCTTGTCTGGGACAGGGGTTGGGGTGTGGGAGAGGGTGAGGGCTCCAGCTGGGGGTGAGGGCTCCGGGGTGGGGCCAGAAATGAGGGGTTCCCGGTGTGGGAGGAAGCTCCAGGTTGGGGATTGGGATGCGGGAAGGGGTGAGGGCTCTGGCTGGGGGTTCAGGCTCTGGGGTGGGGCCGGGGATGCGGGTTCTGGGGTGCAGGAAGGGGCTCCGGGTTGGGGCCAAGGGATTCAGAATGCAGGAGGGGGCTCTGGGCAGGGGACTGTGGTGCAGGCTCTGGGGTGGAACCAGAAATGAGAGGTTCACAGTGTGGGAAGTAGCTCTGGGCTGGGGGTTGGGATGCGGGCTCCGGCTGGGGGTGAAGGCTCTGGGGTGGGGCCGGAGATGAGGGGCCTGGGGTGCAGGAGGAGGCTCCTGGTTGGGACCAAGGGGTTCAGAGTGCGGCCGGGGATGAAGGGTTTGGGATGCAGGAGGGAACTCAGGGCTGGGGTGCAGGAGGGGGTGCAGGCTCCAGGAGGGAGTTTGGGTGCAGGAGGGGGTTCCGACCTTGGGTTAGGGGTTGGGGTACAGGAGGAGGTTCAGGGTCTGGGTTCCGGCCAGGCAGCCCTTACCTCAGGCGGCTCCTGGTCCGCAGCGTAGCGGGGCTAAGGCAGGCTCCCTGCCTTCCATGATTTCAGGAAGAGGCCAGCATGTCTGGCTCCTAGGCGGAGGGGCCAGGGGGCTCTGCATGTTGCCCCCGCCCGGAGCACCAGCTCTGCAGCCAGCCAATGGGAGCTGCAAGGGCCGCACCTCCGGACACGGGCAGCGCACAGAGCCCACTGGCCTCTGTGCCAGCTGCTTCCAGGAGCCACACTCAGCCAGGGCAGGTAGGGAGCTTGCCTTAGCCCCACTTCGCCACCGACCGGACTTTTAGCGGCCTGGTCCGCAGTGCTATCGGAGCCGCCGAGTCCCTTTTCGACCTGGCATCCCCTACTTAAGAAGGGATATGAAGGAGAATAAAGTAGTAACTGAAAATGTGTTTGGAGCGGTCTTTTCCTATGCAGAAGGGGTGGGCTAGAAGAAAGTGTAAAAGTGATTAAGGGGGAAATAACGGATTAGGGACCATACCTTCCCCTTTCCCCGTACATCAAGGTTAACACAGAAACTAAATAAGATGCTGATGTGGTAAGAGTGATGATTGCAACAACAGTATTTTTAATCAAATTGAGAAGAGTACGGTTGCAGTACTCCAGCCCAGAAAGGAGGAGGAGATGGCAGTAGTCAATTCATGAAACAAAGAAAGGACAGGTTTTAGAAACGTGCTGACAAAGAAAGGACAGGTTTTAGAAATATTGTATAGGAAGAAGAGGCAAGATGCATGCACTGCCTAAAATATGTGGTTTTCAGCGAAAGGGCTGAATTAAGGACAATGGTGCTGCTCACAATGACAGAGAAAGCAGGGGAAGAAGAAAACAAAGACTGTTTTGGCCATGTTGCATTTAAGATGACAACTCCATATCCACAAATTGATGTAAGACAGTCAGTCTGTGATGCTGGATTGGAGGGAGGAAGATATAGTACTACAGCAGAGAGCCAGAATTATGAGTCATTGCCGTAAGATAGAAGTCAAAGTCAGGTCCACATTAAAAAAAAAAAAAAAAAAAATTACCTAGATATAGGGCCTAAAGATAAACAAGATGAGGGAGACCAAGGATAGGACCTTGGGAGATGCCTAAAGAAAGAGAGGAGAGAAGAGAATGACAACCCACTAAAGACAATAAAAGAGCAATCAAGGAGACAAGATGAAGCCACAAAACCAGTGGAGGAAATGATTTTAAGACGTAGGGATTGGCTGACTATCAAAAACCATAGAGAGGTTGTGGAGAATAAGGATACAGTCCAGCATGGAGATTTGGCCAAAAGAGTCTTTAGACTTTGGTGAGAGACGTTTCAGTGGGAAGCCAAGAGTGAAAGCTGGGACAGGGGTGGGTCAAAGATGGAAGTGAAGGAAAGCAGTTGCAGACAGCACATTCAAAGCATCTGAAGATGAAGAGAAAAGGATTTGGACAACAGCTTGAGGATGAGGTGAGGTGAATGATTTTTTTTTTTTTTAAGACAGGGAAGGCAAAGCATACTTGTACTGAGAGGGGAAGGAACCTGATGAGAGTGAAAGGGCAAGGAGAAAAGTGAGAGAGGACCTAAGAGACATTAAGAGATTGAGGGAAGGGATGTCACTGGCACAAGAAAAGGAGACCAGGGAGAAAGACTCAGTGTTGACTACAGGTGTGGAATAGAATGGAAAGAGTGTGGAGCAAGGAACAGAGAGGCCATGCCAAATATTACATTTTTTTCTATGAAGTAATCTGCAAAATCCTGCAAAGACAAAAGAGAGCAAGAAGGAGGGTTGTGCTTGAAAAGCATCAAAGGTGATGGGGAAAGGTGGCTTGGGTTGACAGTGAAGGATTTAATGAGGGCAGAGAAGTAGAGCTATTTAGCTAAGCAGGTAACAAAAAACAACAAAACCAGTGAATTTGTAGGGGAGGAAGTTAGCATGGCTTCAGAACTTTTGCCAGAGATGGTTCAGCAACACGGGTACAAGAACAGAAAAAAGTGGATGTTGGGAGTAAGCTGGCTGCCGACAGGGCTGACTTTGTAACATAAGAAAGCAGCAAATGAGTTAAGGGTGGTGGGGATATGGGAGTGGAGGGAAGCAACAACTAAGGTCTTGGCTATACTAAAAGGTTTGCCAGCATAGTTATGTTACATGGGGTATGATTTTTTGCCAACATAGATATGCTGTCAAAACCTCCTAGTGTAAAAGCAGTTATAACTGCATCTACACCAGGAGGATTTCCCAGTATAACTATACTGGCAAATCTTTTGAGCATAGACAAGGCCTGAGACAATGATAGAAAAGAAACAGAGGACAGAGAGGAGGAGACCAAGAGCAAGAGAGATCTCACTGATACTGATGGTCTGAAGTCACAGAAGAATTGAGTGGCAACGCAAGGTGATGGGGGCAGGTGGGCATTGTTGAAGATGGACATCTGAGATCGAAAACTCAGCAATGGAGAGTTCAGAGAAGTAGTAGTGCTTGGTGAAGACCAGGTCAAGTTAGTAATTACTGTAATTTTAATTATATATATAGTAATATACAAGTACATTATTCTCAAACATTTCTGTATTATGGAAGTTTCCACAATGACAAATTATAGTATTAATGACACTAGAGATGAAAAACTAACATTCTGAGTTTTAAAAAGTTCTTCGTTTTCAGTTCATTTTTATACAATTCTTCCTATTTAGTAATTACTCTTTAAATCAGTAAAGCTGTTGATATGCAATATTTCCATTGCATCTCCATAAATCCCCAAAAATACCCTGTAGCTGTTGCCAAAATAAATCAAATTTTTGCAACATTACTGGACACCCTGTTCACATGATAAAAGTGTAAACATCACTTGATAATCACCTCACCTATTGTCAAATATAAAAAAAATACATTCTACAAAAAGGAGAGGATTGATTGAAAATAGCAAAATCAACACACTGGTTCCAGTGGTATCAAAAACAAATGTGCATGCTGGGACTAATGAATTTTGTAAGGTTTATTAAAAAATTAAGAGACTAGTGCAAAATTAAATTAAAGTTCCTTTTAAATACAAGTTTTATTTCACCTGTTGACAGAGGCATATTTAGGAAGGTTTAACTCAAACTCTAGTTAGACTTATTTGTTATTATCTGTACTACAGTAGTGGCCAGAGCCTTTGCCCTCATGATCCTAGGTATTAAGACAAGATGCAACAAGGGGATATAAACAAATATTTATGTATATTTTTACATTCGCACTTGATATTTTAGATATACAATGGAAGCTGAGTTAAAATTTCAATACGAGTTTCTAAAGTCAACCTTCAGATGGAACGTTGCTTATTCAAAATATTGCATTATTAAGGTAAGGATATGACAATTCCAATTTTGGGGTATTCAATCGAACATGGAACAGCAGATTCTTATTAATCAAACTGGATACAAAGACAGACTCAAAACGTGTAAAATATAAACATTTTATTTTTTTAAGCAAAATACAAATTACAAATTCAGGTGTATATACAGTAATTATTAGGTAGTTATGGTTATTTTAGAGATATTTACTAAATTAAAATACAAATATTGCTTTAAGAATGCAACTTGTTTCAAAGTGATGTTTAAATTAAAAAACAATGTGTGCTGTGAATGTGATTATGTACACTAATGTTATTAAAATAGAAAAATAAATGAGACAATATTAACACTATCATGATCTCAATATCAATACAAGATGGTTTATTATTACAGAAAGCATACTGTTGGATAATATTTGAAGTTTATTATGGGCAGGCTCCGAGATAAGCCTTTCAGTATTCTCAGGGACAAGTATGTAGTAGTGATCAGTGTACATGACGTAGCCATCAGTTTAGATGTTTTCTGCTGCATTGAAGGAAAATGTGGAATTACCTGCTCATTTCTTTTCTACAAGATATGTCTGACACTTCTTACCACCAGGCTACTCCTTATTCTGGCAGCAGATGAAGGCAGTGCAAAACTGTCGATTATGGATCAGCGCTAATCTTAACCCCTAGAATTATTCAGGAGCAATGGTTTACACAACAGGACTTCAGAATTTGCAATTCCTGTATAAAGCTCCTTTGATCATATCCATTTCATAATGTCCTTCGGGGTAATATGTGCTTTGATGAGGATCAGTGAAGATTTAGTACAAAAGCCTCCCAAGAGAGTGGGGTCAACAACCTCCACCCTCCCACTGAGTCTCCCTAACCAGGTTTCAATGCCTATTTGTGCACTTGATGAGCAAGGCACCATATAATCAGCTATGGTGCAACAATAGTCCACACCAATAATAGAAAGGCAGGGATTTTTTTCTTCTGGATCTTCCATTAAAAACAGAGGCACTAGTGATCTCAATTCACTCTATCGTCTATTTAATTTTAAGGATATCAACCATCTGATTAATTACACTCCCATTCTTCTAGAGACAACATCATGGAAGCTAGGGACACTTCTGGTTCTGCAATCTCTACACATCCAGCACTCTCTCTCTCTCACACACATTTGGTCAGACAAATTGAGAGTATATCTACAATGGAGGTTTTTTTTCCTTCTTCTATATCAAGTTAATCAATTGCCAATTAACTTAAATTAGCCAACACGTTTGAGGAGTGTCCAGATTAGGATGTACAAACAGGTTGGATAACTCAAGTTAACGGATAGCCAATTAACTTGATTTCAAAGAGTTTGCCTGCAGCAGTTGAAGGGATGTAGAAAAGAACTGCCAAAAGGGTCTCAAATACAAGTAAGGGAAAAGCAAGAAATTAGATATCTGGTAGTTCTTAAGCTTCTTATGACATGGGCTGAAGTGAAGGCAGGCTCCTGGAAAAAAGTTACCCAATACACAACCAGGGCAGCCTTCTAGAGCCAGGTAATAACCCCAGGGACAGATATTCATACACTCAGTTGACCCCACTGGGAAAAGATCTTACTTTCTCCTCTTCAGAAATCCAGCCCTAATAGGTCCTCCTAAGTGTTTGCTGCCACAGCAAGAGAGAGGCTAGAAGAAAAGCCACCTTTCCTAAGCATCACTAGTAAGGCCTTTTCAAATCTTCTGGAAATCACTGCCTAAGTGTGCTGGTCTAAGGTCTTTGTATTGTATAGGAGCGGAAGGCTGCAAAATCTTTGCAAACATAGTATGCACATTTTTTTTAGCTTCATCTTTTCAGAGTCAAGCGAGCTTGAGAAGCACTCTTAAAACAAACAAAATACAAATAAAACCGAACAAAAAGAGGTAAAGAAGGAAGTAAACAGCAACTAGCAATAAAACTGGGTTTCCTGTTCATTTACACTGAAAAGACAGGAAGCAAAATGAAAAGAATGAGCCAAGAGAACGTTAGGTTTGGTCCTGAAAAGCTTAGAAATCATGTATTCCTTTTGATTGTCTCCAGTCTGACTTATCTGGACGAGGAAGCACAACCCTCATTGGTCTGCATTGGTGCATCCAGGACCTGGAAGGAGCTATTTCTCCTGGGAAAGGATGAGTATTTCCTTCCATTGAATCTTTGGGCTGGAACATCATAATTCCTCTTTTCAACAAGTTCAGCAACTGCATTCTCTAAGGCATTTCCAAATACTTCATTCCCTGAAAAAAGTGTTCCATTGCCAGTATCTATTTAGCATGGGAGTCTCCTTCTTACTCCCTCAAAACTTATTTTTGGACAATCAGCCTTCTGTGAATGCTGGAACAATTGAAATCTTGTGTTTTCCTCCAACTCTCATACCGTAGCACTGCAGCCCATCTATAAAATCCATGCCAATCTAGTGAGTAGCTGGATTTATATAAGCCATTACTGGATTTACTAAGTGGTCTGTACACTATGGCAAGGAGGACTGCCAAGATACTGTTAAGAAACCGGGGGACAGGGAGTCATACCTAGTGGTCAGAGCAGGAGCCGGCGTTAGGAGTCAGAATTGGCACAGGAATCAGGAACAGGCCCAGAACAGAAGTGGAGCAGGAACTGGGAACAGGGATTGGAGATCGCAGGACACAGGCAAGGGCAGGGTTTGATGTGGCAGAACACAGTCTGCACAGTTGCTTGGACAGTCCACTTCAATCACGTCCTGGATTAAGTAGTAGGTGCTACTAATCAGACAACTGCACCTTAGGCTTTCCAATAGGATTTCCTGTGCGGCCTGACCATCCAGGATTTATGAAGTGCTGTTCCCTCTAACTTGCTCAGTAGCAACGAGTGATTGTCCAAGACCCAGAGTCCCCACAGCCCTGCATTCTAGACCCACTGAAACAGAGGACCCACAGCCTCAGATCATTACAGGTACTCTGGATCCACAGATGAGCAGTAAATGTTATAAATGATGTTTGCAGCACATTAACACTTGTTGAATTACTGTTTGAGCTATATATTTGCAAGAGGGGACAGGATAATGTAGTTCTAACAATACAACCAATCCCAGCCCATGTACAAAAAAAAATTGGCAACATGCCTAGTGCTACCATCTCATCAAGGCCATCAAGTGGTGTTTCATCTTTCAAAAGTCATTTCAAGGCAACACACTCTTCCATAACAATCTGAAAACAGGGTTTGAGGATGGATAGGTATCACATGTACTTGGGGTTATGTGTTAACACTTTCCATGACTTAATTGTAATCTTCAGCATCATTCCTTAAAGCAGTATTTGTTCCATTATGCCTCATTCCCACAAGAAGATACTGATTTGCAGATTTATGAAGGTTAATATGGCATTAGTCTCCCCATATGAAAAATTCCCAATGTTCTGCATATCAACAATACACTAACAATTAAGGCCCCCATACAAAACCATAATTGCCCTATCATCACACTATGGAATATGATGTAGAAAATTGAATGTCTTCAAAGTAACATCATCATATTATTTCATATTAATTTTTAAACACTGTTCAAATTAGAAATATCTAAAATATGCTACATTAACATGAGTAAATAAAAGCACCGATTTTTGCAGCTCTATGAGAAAGGCAGCATAGCGAGGGTGGGGGGTTGTGGGAAGAATGGGTACTTTTGTATTACTAGTTTTCTGATTAGTTAATTCTGTCAGTGTGGGTAAGGATGAGTTGCTGGATTTGGTGATGTTTATATGGCTTGCATTTGTGAAAAGCACTTATAGCATAGTAGTAGACATGCATTTCTTTTATTTGATGTGTAAACTGAAATAATTATTTTTCTGCTTGCCACTACAGCAAACAATGAACTTTGAGAACTGAATGTTTTTGTGCCAATTTCTAAATTAAAACTGGCTGAATACTACTAGAGGTTTGAAACAAAAGTAATAAACAAATAGCTAACTACAGACACACTACTGAGAACAACACTTATCCAGTATAACGTGCCTCCCTTGATATTTTGTATAAAATTACTAAAAACACATTGTAAGGGGATTGACAGCAATCCCTGTATTCCCAGTATTTTTTGTTACAAAAAAGTTTGACTTTAAAAACCTTACACCTTCTTGATTTGCAGCAAGACTTTAATATTTGGCTGGGAGATGGTCTTGGGGTCACGAAGCATCCTTTTCACTGGTCTCATAAAAACCCATTCAGATTTGGCAGAGCTACTGGCTGTTGAAAATCACAATTACCCATTAAGGTTTCACATAGCACATCTTGGTTTTGGCTTATGACCAGAAACCCTGAAGATTCAATTAGCACTGTGCAGGCACTACCACAATACCTCATTTCTGCAATCCAGATAGATGGGACACATGCAAAATAGATCTTCAACCTCCTCTTCCGGCTACCCACCATCAAAATATTCTTTGGACTACATGACGTTGCACTGCACTGAGAACCCAGAGACCAGCAATTCTAAACTAACTTCTCCAACTTATTTAATAATTCTGTACTCTTCACAACCCAGGCTTCATGCCTCACTGGGACATCACACAAGATAGGAACAGAACCTGAATCCCTAATATAACAGACCCAAGTCACGGCCACTTATCTGTATTGTCTGTCAGAAAGGTAAAAACATTTGACACTCTGACTATGCTATCTGTAAAATGGAGCTAGTCCTGCAAAATAATCACAGAAATGTACAGCTGGCAGGGACCTTGAAAAGTCAAGTCCAGCCCCCTGAGCTGAAGCAGGATTAAGTAAACTAGACCATCCCTAACAGGTGTTTGTCCAACCTGTTCTTAAAAACTTCCAATGATGGGGGTTTCACAATCTCCCTTGGAAATCTATTTCAGAGCTTAACTACCCTTATAATTAGAAAGTTTTACCTAACATCTAACCTAAATCTTCCTTGCTGCAGATTAAGCCCATTATTTCTTGTCCTATCTTCAGTGGACATGGAAAACAACTAATCACAGTTCTCTTTACAACAAATTTGAGGACTGTTAAGAAAAAAAGAGTGAGCAAGGACCTAAGACTAAACACGCCCAGTTTCTTTAACCCTTCCTCACAGGTCAGTTTTTCTAAACTTATTTTTGTTACTCTACTGTGAACACACTACAATTTGTCCACATCTTTCCTAAAATCTGGCACTTAGAACTGAACCCAGTACTCCAGCTGAGGCCTCACCAGTGCCAAGTAGAGCAGGATAATTGCCTCCCACGTCTTACATACAACACCACTGTTAATACACCCATTAATATACCCCAGAATGATATTCGCCTTTTTTGCAACTGCATCATTGTTGACCCCCAAATCCTTTTCAGCAGTACTAACACCTAGCCAGTTATTCCTCATATTGTTGCTGTGCATTTGTTTTTTCCATCCTAAGGGAAGTATTTTGCACTTGTCATTATTGAATTTCATCTTGCTGAATACAGACCAATTCATCAAGACTGTTTTGAATTCTAATCTTGTCCTCCAAAGTGCTTGCAACCTCTCCCAGCTTGGTGTCAGCTGCAAATTTTATAAATACACTCTCCACTCCATTATCCAAGTCATTAATGAAAACACTTAATAGTACCAGACCCAGGAATGTCCCCAGTGGGACCCCACTAGATATGCCCTCTCAGTCTGACAGGAAACCACTGATAAATACTCATTGAGCACAGTCTTTAAACCAGTTGTGCACTCACTTCATAGTAATTTAATATAGGCCACATTTCCCGAGTCTGCTTATGAGAACGTCATGTGGGACTGTGTCAAAAACCTTACTAAAAATCAAGATATATCACGTCTATTGCTTTCCCCCATCTAACAGGCCAGTAACCCTGTCAAAGAAGGAAATTAAGAACAAATTATATCAGACCAACCTAACAAATCCATGCTGGCTATTCCTTATAATTAAGGCTACATTTTTGTCACTGATATTTTTAGTAAAAGTCATGGACAGGTCATGGGCAATAAACAAAAATTCACGGAAGCCCGTGACCTGTCCCTGACTTTCACTAAAAATATCCCTGATGAAAGGGGTAGAGGCAGGTTCAGCACCCACTGCTGCTGAGGCTCCCAGGTCCCTCCCCCACCGCTGCAGTGCGTGGGA
The DNA here is from genome assembly GCF_002925995.2 of Terrapene triunguis. Taxonomy (NCBI): domain Eukaryota; kingdom Metazoa; phylum Chordata; order Testudines; family Emydidae; genus Terrapene; species Terrapene triunguis. The sequence continues at coordinate 6,210,030 of NW_020665302.1, forward strand.
GCTCCTGGATCCCCCTGCCCACGGAGCTGGACTGCTGTGGGGTCCCCTCACCCCAGGGGGCAGCTACGGGGAGCCCCTGCTGCCCACCGTGGCTGGGCGACAGCAGTGTCCCCCAGCTGCCCCCCATAGCGGATGGGCAGCTTGCAGGGTCTGCCAGCCCCCAACCACAGCTGGGCAGCTGCAGGGTTCCCCCAACCAGGGAGGGGGTTGGGAGCTGCGGGAGTGTTGTAGAAAATGTCACAGAGGTCAATGGAAGTCACAGAATTTTGTTATGTGCAGATGTACGCCACCAGTAGAAACAAAAAACCTAGATAGAATTTTTTTTTTTTTTTTAAGTTATCATAGAGAGAATTTCTCCAGCCAGGACAGGTTAGGCATTTTAGAACTCACTACTCAAAGAATTAAATTTAAGTGTAAGAAATAAAAGTTATGAAATGCATAGACCAGTCAAAAGACTAAAATAACACACTTTGAAAGAATAAAATTAGAGAGAATATATGTGCATTGCAGGAAGTACCAACAAGTAACAACAATAATAATAATACAAGTATGTGTTGGGAGGTGAGTGTGAAAGAGACAGTGTGTGTGTGAGACAGAGACAGCTGGCTACTGGGGAAGTCTCAAAGACTGTGCCCTGTCTCTTTAAGAAAGGCACTCACTCTCTGCCCAGAGGCTGGAGTCGTTCAGACCTCAGCAGCTCAGAGTCCTGAGCCAGGCTGTCCCCTCTCCTCTGTGGAGATGGGGTACAGGGGCAGGATAAGGGGGACATCCTGACATCAGCACCCCCCTTCACCACCCCGCTCTGCACAGGAGGGTCCCGGGAACAGCTGCAGGAGCAACATTGCTGCAAACAGCAGGGAGAGGGGCACCTGAACGCACACTGCCAAATATGCGTGCTCTGCTAATCAACTGCGCGGCACTTGAATCTCTACTGGGCAGACGCCTAATCGCACAGCTTAGAGGGAACACAGATGACAATGCCCATAGCCATCGATCGCCATGAGGTGTCTGCTGCAACTGCAGTGGACTGAAGCACTGTCCTTGCCACCAGTTTCCCTTCCTCCAGGATAGACTGGAACCCAGCTCAATCTTGTTGCAGCAACTTTTCAGTAAAGTCCTCCAGTTTGCCATAGTTTAGCAAGTCATATTTGCCCAACAAGGCTTGGTAGTTCAAAATCCAGAACTGGAGGCTAGATGGAAAGAAGACCTTGTGTCCCAGAAGGTCCAATCGTTAGCCCTCCTTATCAGCCAGGGTGGAGCATAGGTGTTGCTGTCTGCACTGTTCAGTTGCTGCTTGTACCACGAGGGAACTGGGTGCAAAGGATGAGAAAAGAAACTCAGATCCCTTGCCAGGACATAGTATCTCTTTTCTGACCCCTTGGGCATGTGGCTGGGGTATGCCAAACTGTTCAAGCTGGATGCAGAATGGCATCGTTGATCAATAGAGCAACCCTACTCAGTACCGAGGAAAGAAGGATGTCCAGACACTGATGTTGCTTGTCTTGTACTTCCTCCAGGGGGATATGAAGTTTGCCCACTATCCTTCGCAGATCTTGGAACTGCCAAAAGTCATCTGGAGGTGAGGGGAAAGCCGAACTCACTGACACATCTGGAGAGGACAATGGAAAACACTCTTGCTCCAGTGGTACCATCAGAACCGGACTGAACAGTTCTCTCTCTATAACCAGTTCGGAGCATCTGCTCAAGGGTGCTCTAGACGGGGATAGAGGCAAAGCCTCTCTTGCAGACTTGGCAGGTTCCGAGAGTGAGTATTGGGGCAAGGATCCCCATTAGGGTCAGCAGGACAGATCTGGCAGGTGCTGCAGAAGGCCCCAGGATGTGGGAAACCAGTGGCTCCTCTGCGGCTGGAGAGGAGGGTACTGCCATGGACTTTTTGGTTATTGGTAGTGGCAGTAGGGGGTGGGTGGCCCCTGCACCCCATCCGAATCCTCCAAGGACAAGATCCCCGTTCCAATGGCAATACCGTCAGAGCCAGCGGAAGCGTGTAAACCACTGGTGAAGCATGTCTTGACTGCGGTATGTCCTGAGTGAGAGATCTGGCCTCCCTAGACTTGGATGCTAGTGGAAGGCATGGAGATCTCAGTTCTCTCAGGGCAAACAGTTCATGTGGCTCTGGTGCTTTTTTCGATCTCCTCAGTGTTAATGGTACTCATTCCGTAGCCAGAACTGGTGCCAGAGCAGAGGATTTTCCCAGAACCAATAGATTCCTGGTCTTAAAGGAAACCAACATTGACAGTGTGTGCGACTCGGTACCCAGTACAGGCGGATCCGCCAGTTTGTGAGGGGGATTTTTTTGGTCACGCTTGTGCATCTTGGAGCGCGCTGCCTCCCCATGGCTGGAACTTGTGGAAGGTGCAACACCCTTCTTCAGTTTGGAGGAAGACTTACTGCCATGCTTATGTATGTGTTTCCTAACCTCCTGACTAAGCAGCAGCATGGGGTCCATGGCAGTGGTACTACCAAAGCCAGACTTGAGCTCCATAACTGGAGGTGCACTCCTGGCTGTCTCAGGCTCATGTACGGAGGTGGGGGGGTTCGTTTCCCTAGCCTGGGTCCTACTGAGGCCTCATGGCAACTTCCATGAGGTGCTTGTTAAGGCAGAGAGCCCAGTCTTCTCAGGTGCAGCTTTGGAAAGGCTTGCAGATACTGCCCCTGGACAAAACGTGGGCTTCTCCCAAGCAGTAGAGGCAGCACTGATGTTCATCACTGATCGAGAAGGAATGCAGGCAGGAGGTGCAGATTTTAAATCCTGGCATCTTCAGCATAGTCCAGCATTCATGCATGGTTATGGGGGCGGGATTAACCCATAAACAGTATCCCCAAAAATCTCAGTTCTACTCCAAATACTACTAAAAAACTAAACTATATACAACTCTACATTTTTTAAGGCACGTCACACATGAAAGGACACTAGTAGCTCCAAGTGAGAACATGTGATGGTGAGAAGAAACTAGAGATGTGGTCAGTCCACCCCATCCTTTATCATCTCGGACGAAACCATGAGATGAAGACAGGGCACATGCGCAGACCAACTGATACTACTACATTCAAATTCTCTGGCACCGGATGCATGGTGTGCATGCATAAACCCTGAGGAACACAACAGGGACTATCACTCAGAAAACTCCTTTATCCCTTAGATTTTCTTCCCATGGCATCTTACCTACCAGATCTCTAAGTTTGTTCAAGTCTGCTTTTTTGAAGTTCATTGTCCTTATTCTGCTGCTCTCACTCCTTCCTTTTCTTAGAATTTTACTCCTCCATTAAATTTTGGTCACAGTTTTAGTATGATTACATACTATTTTTCCTGCCTCATTTAGTGCACAGGTTGGACGGTGGTCAGTGAAAGATTCAGACCCACACAGTGAATGAGCCTTGTTATATGTAGAACCATTGCCTCATTCCCTTTGGGCTAAAGACGAAAAGTGTGCACAGAATGAGACAGAGAACTGCAGTAAGAGGTAGGATGATCTTCTGCATAAGACAAGTGAATATCACCCAGCAGATAACATTTCTATCCCAGCCCCTACCACAGACTTCCTACATGATGCTGTACAAGTTATTCGGTCTCTCTCAGTTTCCCCATCAGCAAAACGGGGATAAAAATATCCACCTACCTGCCAAAGGGTTTGTGTAGATTAGTTAATGTTTGAACAGTGCTTTAAACATATAAAGGTACTATAATAAAAAAAGTATTCTGAAATATTAGGCCCCGGGGTCTTTAAATTTGAGGTGCAATCACTGAGGTACGCAAAATTAGTGGAGACATTTCAAAAGTTTGATTGTATTTCTCCCCGTAACTCAGTTCTCCATCTGTAAAATGGTGATGATAATACTCTGCTGTCTCACAGGGAAGTTGTGAAAATAAATTCACTAGTGTTCAAAATGCTGAGATATGACTGTGTTAAGCACCAACAGAAAAGCACACGTAAAAATTCCATATCAAAGGAGGGTTTGGATAGCATGCAGTAAACAAAATACAGGGCCACACACTGAATGAGGATAAAGAGAAACATTAAATAGCTGCTTCTTTCTATAAACAATCTTTTCTGTGCACTGAATGAGCTAGCAGTCCCGTGGGGAAAAAAATAGCATACAACCATATAATTACTAAATATCATAATGCGTGCACATAAGGGGCCAAAATAAGGTTGCACAGGTGACAAACTTTTCTATTCACTAACTTCTGAGTCAGTTAACTTTACTACCCAAATAATATTGTTCTAACCGTGTGTATAGCATAGTAATTATGTACCTCTATCTTTGCTTTTCTCTTCAAATTTGAACATAAAAGATATGAAAACAGTAAGTGTATACAGCATTTCAATTTAGGGGACAATCTTGAAAACCCTTACTCAGTTGAGTCACATTGAAGTCACTGGGATTACTTTTACAAGATTACTCACACGTGTAAAGGTTTTCAAAAGATGGCCCTTAGTTCATAGTCCAAAAATGTAAACTTTAGTTAAAATAAGGTGACATGGGAATTACACCACCGTTTAATTAAATGTTACAAGATCCTGCAAACACAAGATTAGCAACATCTGTTTTATTTGCAGTGCTCAGTTTCACTACTTCATCTTCACAGAGCAACAAAGTATCATTTTCAAACATCCACTCAAGTAATGTAAACACAATGGATTAATTTTGTCTAGTTGGGTTCATAGCACTATCTCTTCAGATTCTTCAAGTAAACAAGTAAGGAAGATATAAAATATGCTTTGAAAAACATGCATATGCTTTTGGAAACAAAACATTAAGATCTCATTTTTCAGAAATTAAATATTTAATAGTGAATGCAGAACTGCAAAGAGATTTGTGAAGTTGTGTAACAAGGGGGAAATGTATTTTGTTGCATGTTAAAAGTAGCTATAAACATACAAGTCAGTTTATTCCTGAAACCACAGAAAAGGTGCGTGCGTGCCCTCCTGTGGCACAAGTTTCCTAGTAAGACTGGCAAAGAGTCAAGGATCTGCAAGTTGCTAGACAAAGTATCTTATTTCTGGATCAAATTGTAATTGCCTTGATTTTAAAAAATAAAAATACATTGGCACAGCTCAGCCCTCTTCAAATTATGTAGTTTACTAGAATAAGAACAGATATACCCCACTCCATCCTTATTATGAAGTCCATTGTTTATGCTCCTTTCTCCCTGGACTCTTCTTTCCTACTACAAGGAGAAACTGTATAGCAATGAAAAAATGTCCACATCATAAAATGAAACAGCTGTGTTTAAAGTTCATAACAAGGTTTCTGCTAGCCATCTCAAGCACACTGTCTAAACAAACCCTTAAAGAATTGCACAGCCAAAACACGTACATCAAAACCACTTTTCTTTTTTAAAGAACAACAACAAAAGGGTCAAGGAGAACATATTGAAATTTCAATAATGACATGGCCCTCACATGGCCAACTGAAAAACTGCACTGTAGCTAACAATGAATGTACTACAACATCTGTAAATAAGTACAGCTGAGCTCTGTACCATTTTTCTCATTACAAGCTTGAATGTGCAGCTGTCAGAAGAATTTGACATTCTTATTTTCAACCTCTGGGGTTTTTCCACCTGGTTTATTCAAGTGAACTCTGCTTTATCCTCTTCTTATCTCCCCAGGCACTGACTATGCACCTTCCTGTGACCAGAAGGGCAAATACTTAACCTCTTGCAATCAATCAATCAATCAATAAATAATTGAAAGAATAACCCTGTGTTGTGCTCTGTAACAGTGAACCTGAAACTGTCTCCTCCATATCACGATCTCCTGGCCTTTTGTGAAAGAGTACTCTTTCACCATGCTCAACCAATCAACTTTCATGCAATCAGGTATAGAGATGTGAGGTCTGCCCTCGATCTTGGGAGATCAAGTCTAGCAGATTGGCTGCTGTATTGATAGGTGCTGTGGGATTATGAGGGTATGCCTATACTGTAGCTGGGCGCATACCTTCCAACCCGGGTGTACACACACACACACACACACACACACACACACTAGCTCAAGCAGAGCTAATGCACTAAAAGTAACAGAATGGATGCTGTGGTACGAACAGCAGCATGGGTTAGTCAGCCAAGTACCTGCCCATCCCCATGGGTGCAAACTCAGGTAGCTAGCCCATGCCACAACATCCACATGGCTATTTTTAGCGCACAAGCTTTGCTCGAGCTATTACGTGTCCGTCTACTTAGGCTGGGAGGCCTGCTCCAAGATGCAGTGTAGACATATCCTCAGGCAACTCTGTCTAGACCAGTGTTGGGCAATCTGCGGCCCGTCAGGGTAATCCGCTGACGGGCTGCCAGACAGTTTGTTTATATTTGCAAGGCCACATGCAGCTCCCAGTGGCCGCAGTTCGTTGTTCCTGGCCAATGGGAGCTGCGGGAAGCAGCAGCCAGCACGTCCCTGTGGCCTGCGCCGCTTCCCACAGCTCCCATTGGCTGGGAACGGTGAACCGCGGCCACTGGGAGCTGCGGGCGGCCGTGCAAAGGTAAATAAACTGTCTGGCAGCCCACCAGCAGATTACTCTGACGGGCCGCAGGTTGCCCAACACTGGTCTAGGCCAATAAGGAGCTGAGAGTATCAGCGTGGCTGGATCTTGATCTTATGATTTTTAGTATTACAGGAATAGGAGGAAAGACATGAATATGTATGGACCCCGGACTGATGTATGCTCTGGAGCAGAAGCGAGGGGATTTGTTGTTTCTGATGGTGGTAAACCGGTTTACCACAGAAAAACCCTATTTGTTGAATATAGGAGTTAGGATAGAGTCTTTCAGTGACTCATGGTTGGCTGAGTACTGTCTGCTGAGGTAATCTGTCAATTCATTGCATGTCCCTAGTAGATTCATAAAGAGCCAGAATAGTTCTCTCACGAACATGTCACCATTTCCACAGCTTAAGTGCTTCATGACAGAGGGGGATGAGCAGGAAACCCCAGCCTATTAATGTAATACACTGAGGAGGTGATGTCTGTCAAGATCTTCACTGTGGTAGAATAGACACTGTGACAAGTCTACATAGCCTGAGTTCCAGCACAAAGATATGGAGTGAGGACTCTTTTCAGAATCACATTCCTAGAATTTCAATTGAGACTAGGGAGGAGCATCCATACAGTGCTTGACAAGTTGGTAGACAAATCTCAGCCAGTCCTGAAGGTGGCAGAGGGGCACTACATACATGCACGATACTATGTGACAATAATTTGACACAGATTCTTGCTTTTCTTGCAAGGTTTTCCCTGAGGTGGAAATCAAGGACATAATAATCTGAAATCCGTCTAGCGTTAGGAATTTTTTTGCAGACTGAACTGAGTGGAAGTGAGGAATGACTCATAATTCACTCTTAGTCCTAAAGAGCAAAACAAATTGGAAGTGGGGAGTAGTCTTTGGAAATTATCTCCAGTACCCATTGATATGAGGTAATCCCTGCCCATACCTGGGGAAATAATAAAGACAACAACTGAAAATGGGGGAGAAGGAAACTCTGGAGGGATTGATACATGGCTCTCAATATGAATGTCAAACCTTCTTGGAGCAAAATCCTGGCTATCGATTGCCTCTCCAAGATAATAGATTGAGTCAGTCCTAGATTTCTGTGGGAGATTTTCAATAATGGATGGTATTCTGCCCCAAGTTAGTCATATTTTACAAATAGAGCTATAATTTGCTATTCATATTTGCAGATGCTGAGAAGTAGGTCTTCCTATCCTAAAGTTCAAGTCTCCCAGGATCTTTATCCTAGGGAGTAGTTTTTGATGGCCCTGATTACTTGGGCTTTTCCTGTGCTGCTGAAACTACCACAGAATCAGGGGCATTTGGGAAACTTCTTTGTTCCTCCTATGGCCAAGTGAGCAAAGGCAGGACCGTTACATCTCTCTTACAGGCACTAAGACACCTCATTAGGCATCATCAATCACCTGGGAAGAGAGCCTGTAGGATGTCAGAGTATTTATGAGCCTTCTTCTGCTCTACAGATGGTTCAATATCTAAACTGTCTGCAGTTCTTTCCAATAACTCCTGTAAGGTTTTGAAATCATTAGGCAATAGTATTTGAGCACAAGTCACTGCCTAATCAGGCAAGAATGACAACAAATCCTTCAGTACAATCTACTGGGAGTGATTAATAGCAGCCTCCTGTGGAACTCAGAATCAGACTATATCAGCTCTCTATCTCCTGAGACTCCTGATTTCTCTTCATACCCTCTCTCATTCTTCAAGGCAATCTACTCCACTGGGTGATTTAGTCAGGGACCTAAACTGGTAGAGATCTAGGTCATGTATGGGAGGAATGAGAAGGAAAACAGTTCCTAGAAAGTCTATATGGGCAACCCAAGTATGCACAGTAAAGTCAGTGTGGAAAATTAAAGAGGTATGGGTGTAAGGGCCTGAGACCAAGGAGAAGACTACCAAGGCATGTCAGGACCAAGAAGAGATTTAGTTCTTCTAGGACAAGGAATATGAGGGAGGCCCTTAGAGTCAGACTGCATAGATTGGGGTGATAATTCAGGAGCCATATAAATAAGAAGAAAACAAGAAAAGAAGAATTGGGACCGCTAATCACTGAGGATGGGTGGAGATTAGAGATAATCTAGGCATGGCCCAACACCTAAACAAATACTTTGTTTCAGTTTTTAATAAGGATAATAAGCAGTTTAGGGATAGTGGCAGGGTGGCTAATAAAAATGAGGATATGAAGTAGAAATTACCACATCTGAGGTGGAAGTCAAACTCAAACTGCTTAATGGGACTAAATGAGGAGGCCTGGATAATCTCCATCCAAGAATATTACAGGAACAGGCACATGAAATTGCAAGCCCAATAGCAAGGATTTTTAATGAATCTGTAAATTCGGGGGTTGTACCCTATGACTGGAGAATTGCTAACAGTCCCTATTTTTAGGAAAGGGGAAAAAATGATAAGAACAGCCATACTGGGTCAGACGAAAGGTCCATCCTGTCCAGGCCCCGTATCCGGTCTTCCAACAGTGGCCAATGCCAGGTGCCCCAGAGGGAACGAACAGGTAATCATGAAGTGATCCATCCCCTGCCACTCATTCCCAACATCCAGCAAACAGAAGCTAGGGACACCATCCCTGCCCATTCCGGCTAACAGACACAGATGGACCTATCCTCCATTAATTTATCTAGTTCTTTTTTGAACCCTGTTATAGTCTTGGCCTTCACAACATCTTCTGATCCAGGAAACTACAGGCCTGTTAATTTGACTTCAATTGTATGTATGGTCTTGGAACAAATTTTGAAAGAGAAAATAGTTAAGGACTGTGGTGGGGCGGCTGCCCTACACAGGTAGAAGAAGGGTTAAAGCAGCCTTGGGGAGGCTGTGCAGAACCCAACTAAATTAGAAAAGGGCTTCTTGAGCCCACCAATAGGGGGAAGGCTTGCTGGAGCGGCCAATCAGGGCCGGCAAGGGCCATATATAAAGGACTGCTCAGGAGAGCAGAAGGGAGTCTCTCCCTGGAAGGTAAGGGAGGAGGACTGGCTGCCTGAAGAAGCACCACAGATAGAGCAGTGGTGGGCAGGGGCAGCAGAATGTGAGGGTGAGCTGCCGGCTGACCACTGCCAGGCTAGAGCTTTGCTACAAGGGCTGAGAAGATGCTAGGGCTACAGGGGAAGTGGCCCAGGGAAAATAGGCAGCAGGTTGGAGGAGGGCAGTAAGTGGCTGCCAGCTATAGGGTCCCTGGTTTGGGACTCAGAGTAATGGGGGGCCTGGGCCCCCCCCCTGCACCCCACTTGGCAATGAGGAGAGTGGCCGGTATCCAGACTGAAGCAAGGGGTTGGACCCTGGACTGCAGTTGGCTGCTGAGGCAAGTGGCGGGACTAAGGACTGCTGGTCCCCTGGAAGGGGGGAGATACCAGAGTGGGGACACAGCTGGAGGACCATGCCCAAAGAGGATGCTGCGGTCCGGGGAGCGACCTGGGTCCAAAGAGTGGAGACAGCAGTGACACCACTAGCTGATGGCGGACTGGAAGGGCCGAGAGCTAATTCCCAGGACGGCCAGTAGTAGGTGCTGCAGTGGTATGTCGCGCCCTGTTACAAGGACACAGAGGTAAATGGTAATTGGGATAAAATACAACATGGTTTTACAAAAGGTAGAACATGCCAGACCAACCTAATCTTCTTTGAGAAGGTAACTGATTTTTTTAGACAAAGGAAATGCAGTAGATCTGATCTACCTGGTCAGTAAGGCATTTGATACAGTTCCACATAGGAAATTATTAATTAGAGAAGATGGGAATTAATATCAAAATTGAAAGGTGAATAAGTAACTGGTTCAAGGGAAGACTACAACAGGTCATACTGAAAGGTGAACTGTCAGGCTGGAGTGAGGTTACTAGTGGAGTTCCTCAGGGATCAATCTTGGGACCAATTGTATTTAACGTTTTTATTAATGACCTTGGCACAAAAAATGGGAGTGTGCTAATAAAGTTGCAGATGGCACAAAAAAATGGGAGGTACTGCCAATACGGAGGAGGTCCAGAATATCGTACAAGAAGATCTGGATGACCTTGAAAACTGGAGTAATAGAAATGGGATGAAATTAAATATTGCAAAGTACAAGGTCATGCACTTAGGAACTAACAACAAGAATTTTTGCTATAAGCTGGGGACTTAACAGTTGGAAGTGACAGAGAAAGAGAAAGAACTGGGTGTACTGGTTGATCACAAGATAACTATGAGCCACCAATGTGATGCGGCTATGAAAAAGGCTAATGCAGTCCTAGTATGCATCAGGCACTGTATTTCCAGTAGAGACAGGGAAGTATTAACATCATTATACCAGGCACTGTTGAGACCTCATCTGAAATACTGTGTGCAATTCTGATCTTCCATGTTTAAGAAAGATGAATTCAAACTAGAACAGGTACAGAGAAGGGCTCCTGGGATGATCAGACAAATGGAAAACCTACCCTGTGAGAGGACACTCAAAGAGCTTGGCTTGTGTAGCCTAACCAAAAGAAGACTATGGGGAGATAAGATTGCTCTCTATAAATACATCAAAGGGATAAATACCAGAGAGGGAGAGGAGTTAAGCGCCAGTGGTGACACAAGAACAAATGGATATAAACTGGCCTTCAACAAGTTTAGGCTTAAAATTAGACAAAAGTTTCTAACCATCAGAAGAGTGAAGTTCTGGAACAGTCTCCCAAGAGGAATAATGGGGGCAAAAAACCTAACTGGCTTCAAGACTGAGCTTGATAAGTTTATGTAGGGGATGGTATGAGGAGACTGGCTTCATGCCATTGTAGGCAATCTGTGACTGCCAGCAGCAAATATCTGCAATGGCCAGTGACGAGACACTAGATGGGAAGGGCTCTGAGTTACTACAGAGAATTCTTTCCCAGGTGTCGGGCTGGTGGGTCTTGCCCATATGCTCAGGGTCTAACTGATCGCCATATTTGGGGTTAGGAAGGAATTTTCCCTGGAGTCCGAGTGGGAGACACTCTGGTGGGGGAGGGGGATTGGCTTCCTCTGCAGCATGGGGCATGGGTCACTTGCAGGTTTGAACTAAGGTAATTGGTGGATTCTCTGTAACTTGAAGTCCTTTAAATCATGATTTGGGGACTTAAGTAACCCAGCCAGAGGTTATGGGTCTATCACAGGAGTAGATGGACAAGGTTCTATGGCCTGCCATGTGCTGGAGGTCAGACTAGATGATCACAATTGTCCCTTCTGGTGTTAAAGTCTATGAGTTATTCCTTATGAGAATGCCTGGGTTCTGGGGAAGGGCACATGCTAGAATCTGGAAAGAAGGAATAGGCAGGGGAAGAAGTGTTAGAGGAGTGGATTTGACCTAGGAGTGATACTGAGATCTCAGAAATATAATGTGAGACAATCAGTACTGAAGGGGGGGGGAGGAACAGCTCAGTGGTTTGAGCACTGGCCTGCTAAACCCAGGGTTGGGAGTTCAATCCTTGAGGGAGCCACTTAGGGATCTGGGGCAAAATTAGTATGTGGTCCTGCTAGTGAAGGCAGGGGGCTGGACTCAATGACCTTTCAGGGTCCCTTCCAGCTCTATGAGATATAAAATATATAGAGATATACCTATTTTAAGGTTCAATTCTCTCTAGTGCCATAGAGATCAGAACCAGAGGTATCACGACCAGTGCTATGGGCTCAAAGGTGAAGGTCAGTGACAGATCTGAAAGCATCGCCAGTAACTCTGGCACTAGGTCTGGTCCTGGCGTTGTCAGTGCCAGCAAGACTTTGCTGACACCAAGTTTCAGTTCAGTGAAGAGGCAAGATCTGCTCTGAGCAGGATGACCAGGAGGAGCAGGAGAGGGGGCGACAGCCCTACTAGACTTCTTAGGGAAATAAGAACTCTGTGCTTTTGGCTTGGAAGAGTCCATGACTTTTCTTTAGCTTCTTTACTCTTTCTGTTCAAGAGAGGACAGTTGGTACTGTGACTCACCCTTGCAGTGGTGCTCACATTTGCCCTGGCTCAACCCAGTGGAGGCAGTACCAAGCTTCTGCACTATGTTCATAGTCAATATCAATCTCAGATTGAAGGCCGAGGATAGCTAAGGAAATTATAGGTCCCTTCTTGGGACCAGCATCAGGAGCTCTTGTAGATTTTCTGCTTACAGGGACACTAAAGAAGTGGGATCTGTGAGAAGAGAATTCCTTTTCTGGAGTAAGATAAGCAGCTTCCTGAGTCTGAGGCTCCCCTAATGGACTGGTCCAGCAGGCACAGCTTTATTCAGATACCTCCAGATCAGCAAATCGTGATGGAAGAGGACCAACATAACAAGCATCAGTCCAGGACATGGCTCTCACCAAGAGAGAACACAGACTATGTCCATCAGTTAGATGGATAAGATCACCACATAACAGGTATGGCTTGAATCCAAAAGGTTCAGGCTCAGCCATTGGATGAGAAAGTGCTTTCATCTCAAGTGTACTCAAGGTATGAAATTTAAGGAGCATGTAAAACTGCACAAAAATTAGGCTGCAAAGAGGACAGAGAAATATTCTAAAGTAACTGGTTTAGATATACAGATATATATACATATATACATAAACAGTTAACTACATGGCTATGCCCAAAAAAGGCAATAAGGGGTAGCAGGCAGAAACCACAATATTCCACTGCTCTGGGTACCAAGTGAGAACTGAGAGGCAGTTGGGGCCACTATGACATACATGCTCTTGGTTGGAGGTGAAAAGGAAAGACAAGGACATTCAGGGTGGAGGCATAGCCCCAGTGAACACTGCTAGTCAAAAATTCGAATCCTGGGGACATGAGGCACATAAGCACCATAAGTGGGATTCATAGAAAAATGTGAAGGACGACTCATTTTTAGTGGGACTGAGTAAAATTGGGACAGAATTGGCAGGGGAACAGAGCTGATTCACCTGAGGGAGGGAAGTGAAAAATTGCCAAAATAAAAAAGTAAATAAATACAGGGCATGGTAATACAGCTATTTTTCTCTCAGACTAGTAGGTATCAGTGATATTTTACAAACCTTGACCTCAGGTAAGGGATTGTTACTTTCATGAAAGCATCTTGCAGAATCCTCTGTTTTGCGTATCATGCTCCTGAGCAAGACATGTGGCAAACCTGCTTAGCTTTTAGATTTCTGACCCTCTATAAGCCAGGTCTTGGCCACTGCCTTACTGAGTGTGCTTCAGTTGCAGATGCTGCAAGGGTCTCAGAGTAATAAAGAGAGTATCCATGAATGAACAATGAATACTCAAATCACATTAAGGGAAAACCAAGAACAAATTACCTGCTATTCAAAAAACCTCCAAACTCTGAAAATAGGAGGGTGAGTGAGTAAAATCCGCAAGATACCTTCAGAAAAGCAGAATACAAATAAATAATTACCCTTTTTTCAAAGATACCATCTGTGCAAATACCCACTCATGCAGAGAAAGTAGCTCAAAGCAATACCAACAGAAAAATGTCAACAACTGAGATGAGAGCCATAACAATGAGGGAAAATTCCTAACCAGAAAAAGAATTTTTTTAAATTAAGGAAGGAAATCTCCCAGAACATAAGGGGTAGCCACTCAATGGCCTAGCAGATGCTTCCTAAAGAAAATGGTCCAACATTAGCCCACAGAAAAATGGGACATCCCAAACAAACAAAACCGCAGGGAGGAAGAAGTTTAAATTTCTCTTCCTTTGACACAGAACTGTGTGTCTAGGAAATCAAGGCAAGAACACTCCCACACATACCAAGCCAAAGCACTTAGGGAATAGAGTGCAGTCCATGTAATCAGTCACTATACATGTGTCCATCACTGAACTACGTTGAGGTAAACAATACTGGCTGCCTGAGACCAAATGGGCCCTGACATGGACTCCTAGCTTCAGGCTAGCAAGACCATAACAGCACAGAAATGCAGTCAGACAGGCACAGTCATTTAGCATCAACACTGTCTAGAACACTGGCATCAAAGAAGAGTTAGATGGTCTGACGAAGGGCCTTAGTGTGATACATATAAACTTTCTCAAGACTCTTTTCAGATAGAAGCAAATAAATCCCCACCTGATTAGGCCTGTAGATATGGAAAGGAAAATGGCATGATGACAGACCCAAAATCCCCCATGGAAGGGATCTTGGAAGATCCCAACTCATCAACTTTTATCAGAAAAGATGGTCTATGCCTATTTCAACTTAAGACCAATAAACCTAAAGTGAACTCATTCCACAAGCTAAATTACTCTGCTAGAAGAGAAAAGATCTTCCATAAAAAGACATTTAAATGACCAGTTCAAAATAATTCTGGAATGCTTTTCATATAGCTTATTTAGAACTCTGTGCAAACTACATGGTGCTGTAGGCTTTATTGCAGGAGTTTGACATGTTCAGGCTTGTAAGAACCTGATAAGGAGAGTCTGTGGAGATACCAGCACTGATTTGAGGAGGAGGGAGAAGCTTGATAAAACTAAAGTTAAACTTAGGGCTTGTCTACACTTACAGCACTGCAGCTGCGCCACTGTAGCACTTTAGTGAAGCTGCTACCTACACCAATGGGAGAGCTTCTCCCATCTACGTAGGTACTCCAAGTCCCTGAGAAGCGGCAGCTATGTTGATGGGAGAAGCCCTCCCATTAACATAGTGCTGTCTACACCGGGAGTTAGGTCAGTATAACTGTGTCCACACCCCTGAACAATGTAGTTATACTGACATAAGTCTGTAGTGCAGACCAAGGCTTAGACTAAAAAGAAGGTAGCAATCTAAAATGGTGATCTCAGCCATTGAAAGCACCAGCCCCTGAAACTGTCTTAGCAGACATAGTAGACATATACTGCTTTTAAAAAACCAAAACAGAATTTAGGCACGCATTTAAATGATAATTTACTCTTCTCCCACCAACCTCTCAATTGAACTTTTTGAGAGAGAGACAGAGACCGAGACAGACAACATTCTTTGGGATAGGAACAATGTCTTTGCATGTGTTTGTGCAGCACCTAACAAAAATGGACCCCAGTATCTTGAACGTGGTATCTGGGAATTATCACAGAATAGTAGTACATAAACCCCCTCTTCCACATAAACAAGTAGAATGCCATAAAATAAAGTTGTGGTCACATTTCCATGTGCATTATTGTAATTCTACTCAGTACAATGGCTCATTCTGAGAAGCAACAGTGCCTGAGAGACTGAGTTAGAGAATGAACCAGAACAATACTAGAATAAACTGTAAGCCACATAGGTCATAGTATTTCTTTTCTTTATTAAATCAATACTATTTATGCCAAAGACTTCTTAAAAATGCAATTCTAACACTACATCAAAAATTAAATTTAAAAACATTTTAGTTTAATTATAAACATTAAAGGGCATCTTCTAAAATTAATTCAAGCAGCTGAAACAGTATTTTTTTATAACCATATACTTAGTCAGCTGAAGTATAATTGTTACATCAGTGCCACACCGCCACATATTCAAAAGAACGACCCACAGATAATTTTGAATGAACCCACTTAAGAAAGTAATAGTCAAGTCATTCATGTGATTCCAGCTATATGAAAAGATCATACAAATAACAATGAAGATTTCTGGATTGAAAACATGGTATTTTCCTCAAACTGTAATAATATACAGTAATACCAAAACAATTCAAACTTAAATATTGTAATAAATCCTGAGGCAATCCCAAGGAAAATTTGCCTACACCGTTTAGATTTGTGTAAAACTTAAATGATGTCTGGTTTAACAAATAAAAAGGTTAACTCAAATCCTTGCATTGAAAAACCAAACTTACCAGAAGGTGTCAGACAGCTTATTTTCAGATATCATCCCACAGCATAGGACTCATGCTAATGTAAGATGATGTTAGTAACTGAAGTCACAATAGAAACAGGATACTAGCTGTCACTGTTAGTATCATAGGCCTTTCAGGCCTCTGGTGCTTACTTTCTGATTGTCTGTGTGCAGAGGGAATCTACCACAAAGCTTCAATGTCATTTTGGTGATGTGGTAAATGAAATAGCTATATTACAGCAGGATACTTGTATTAGTTTGTCTGTCTCCAGCTGTCTGAAGCTCATTTTTTTTAAAATGGTTTTCCCCCTTCCCTGTCAGTAGCTAGTAACTTCAGAGGGAAAGTGACAGGAGAATGTGTATTTTAGGGATGGGGTACTGCAGAAGGAGAAGCTATGGGGAACTAGGATGTACCACAGAACTGGCAGGATTGTAATACCAGTCTGATAACTACAGTAAAAAGAGTTACAACCTCATGTGATCTAGTAAACAAAGGAACGTACTTTCATATAAAACATGTGTTTAGTTATATGTTTATTGGAAAGTACGTTTGTTCCAATCGTATATAGCCTTTTTGGCTATTCAAAAGATTAAGATATGCCAAAAGAAGCATATTTTTCAATTGATCAGTATTCTTTGATACCAATGACCATGAGAGTTTGCTGATTTGCTTGTGAACTCTGACTGGAGCGAGTGATATCACGCCAACTATTCTGCTCTTTCCTGCAGAGAATATCTCAAAAAATTCTTTTGGGCAACTACTCATGTCCAAAATAATATAATATCTTTCCTGTAAGGTTCTATGAAGTTCCAGCTGATCTCCTAAATGTGCATAAGGTCTGCAACATGATTTGCACAGTGGTCATAATCAGCTTTATGTTTTGTTTTCATCAGATGCAATCCTATGTTTATCATCTATGCTTTCTCAGGGCAAAACACTCAGGTCCTTTATTAAGTCGTGATTCCCAATAAAACTGAAACTTAGGTGAGAACAAATTGGCTGAAACTCCATTTGGAGCAGAGAATGTTGGTGTGTTGGGGAAAGATCTTGAAAATATAGCAGGTGTGAGTCTTGCCTCTGTCATCAATGCTTAGAGGGGATTATCCACTTTTTGCTCAAGAAGTTGGCAAATTAGATTTTCTCCTGCCAGCTCTTTGCCATCTGGTCTTCCAGAAGCATCATCTCAGGAAAGAGTGCCTTTTTTTAAATCTGCATCCCATAAGCTGTTTGCAATGTTTACTCATGGACCCAGATTTCACTATAATAACCTCAGCCTTTGTCACAGCCAAATGGATTATTGCAGAGGTGAACCATATTTGCATAACACAGACCACATTTCAATAGAGAAATAGTCTGGTGAACTACCTCCCACTTCCTATCATGAGTCTGTTAATTATTTCACAATATCCCTGTAGCAGCTCCAACAACTGCTTACACAAAAAAGTAAAAGCACAGAAGTATTTTTACCTCTCTCAACTATACGGTTTTATCCTTTTTGAATAATCAAACTGTTTTGGATCTTCATTCAGTCTGCCTCTTCACGTGCTCCACTGTTGCCTAGTGTCCTACACATACTACTGCCCCTCTTCCACTGCTTTTCTGGACATATCTTTCATATAGTAGATCCAGTACCACTGGTGAATAATCACTCATCTCCCACTGGCAGCATCCAGTAACAGCTCACAGCACCCCTCCCATGGGTGGCTCTAGTCTCTCCTCCTATGAGGCAATGGCCCATAGCAGAAGCACTTAGGCAAACTCCTTGCGGCTAGCTGAAGTTTCCTAAACTCTGAATCTTGCTTCTCATACTAGAGCAACAAAGCCTTACCTTACTAGACTTCAGGGCTCAGTAAAAGACCCACCCTTTATAAAACAATCATAGGAAAAGGGAGAGAAAAACAAAAAGAGAAGTGTAAGGGAAACAGGATAGGGGACAATCTTTTTTTGTTCATCTCTGAATCACATAATGTTGCATAAAGTTATTTTTTGTTTTCAAATGATTAAATTATTTTGCTACATATGGCATGAAGTTAAGAAAGGTGAATTTTATAAACCTAAAATAACTAATTTATTACTTCATTTCACTAGTAAACAAGACCTATATCTTGGGGGGTTTTTTGTTTGTGCACAAAAGATATTTTATGTTAAAAGAACATCAATAACTATTATATTTTAGTCATATATAGAGTAGATCCTAAAAACTCTTACTCCCACATAAGTAATCCTTAGTCATTTTCACAGTCAATTAACTTCAAAGATTATTTGCATGAGTAAGGATTACTCATGTGAGGAAGGGCTGCAGAATTGAGCCCACATTTGTAGCATTTTGGTATACTGTATACTATTTCAGAATATTTTCTCTTTCAAAAAAGTATTAGCCAGCTATAATAACATACTAAACTCATACATTATTCCACGTAGATATAATATTACACACATAAACATGTTTCCTTGCAAGAGTCAGATATTGCAGTCATTGTGTAGCACTGTTATTATAAAATAAATAAAATCTCTAATACCATGTGCTATAAACAAGAGGATTCTAAACAAAAACATGTTTTAGTAAGCTAAACTATTTTCACACAGAACAGATTACACTGTAAATACTAAAATAATCCAAATTTTATCAGCATTCTGAAGACAAATGTATAAAATGTTATTTGTATTGTAATATCTGCCTACACTGGGAGATGTAAAAATCTGCCTACATTGGGAGCAGAGCTACTATGTTCTCAGGAAAAACACACAAAAATGGTGGGCTTTGTGGGGTGTTTTGTTTTGTTTTGTTTTTCGCTTGATAGGCAATACGAATGTTAACATTACGGCACTGTGAATTTCTGCTTCGGTTCAGCAATGATATGATAATGTATGTATGTATGTATGAATAACTTTAATACACACACACACACACACACACACATATAACAGTCCTTCATACCACGATTATGGACAACAAGTTTCATGCAAC
This sequence comes from Terrapene triunguis, assembly GCF_002925995.2. Taxonomy (NCBI): domain Eukaryota; kingdom Metazoa; phylum Chordata; order Testudines; family Emydidae; genus Terrapene; species Terrapene triunguis. The sequence goes on from NW_020665302.1 coordinate 6,229,248, forward strand.
ATTAACTATAGTATGTTTGTGATCACCATCAAGCTCTGGATAAACATTCTGCATCAAGATTAAGAAAAAGTATAATTCAAGATAAATATTACAATGTCCTAATTGCAGTGATCTCGAATTAAATGTCATTTCTACAGCATCACCACATAGGAAAAACACTATGTTCCATCCTTGAGCTCATTATGCAAAACCACCAACTATCAGAAAATCACTATTTAAAAAACAATGATTTCAAGTACAAAGATTCAAAGCAAATCATGCCTACCAATCTTGTTAAAAATAATCTACACATGATAAAAGTTCAAAAAGCTAATTTTATATCAAATAACAAAAACACTAAGTTAACTAGTCACATGCTAATGCTGGTTTGTTTGTTTGTTTTTAAAGCTGAAGGTTTTTTGAATATTGTAAAGCGTCTGTAGCTACTTCACTACTGTAATTATTCCATCAAGAATTCCATGTTCTGTTTAAGTCAAAGATTAATGCAAGACTGAGGTAAAAATGAACATGATACAGCTAAATTACACTTTCTCTAATAACTGGGTTGTCTTAAATCAATATTGCACAAGTCTTGTTCTTGAGAACCACACTGCTTCACAAGAACAAAACCAATACACAACAATTCTGTATATTTTGTTCTGTTGCATTCAGAAGATAATCAGCAAGAGCTCCTGTTGTTTATGATCTGGTCTACTGTAGTTTTAATACTTCATACATTTTGACAAATTTAACAGTTTGAGGGTAAAATGTCAGTGCCTGTGGCCACACATTTTTAATATTTTCTTTGTCAATACTTTTTAATTCTATATTTATCAATAAAGTTCTAATAATTAGTAATGCAACTGAAAAAATGGAACATCACATTAATATTTGAGTTTGCTGATTATACTGCACGCTATGCTCTATAAAATGCTACTGTCACTTATAAAGTTACTATTTAAGGACTATACCTTGCAACACCTTACTTTGTGAATATCCCCAATAATTACTCACATGTGTATGGGTTTGCAGGATCAGGCATAGTACAAAAAGAATACCACTAAGTTAGGAGATACACACACGCCTAGAGGCAAATTGTGTTGGGGCCCCATTGTGCTAGGCAAAATACAAAACAATTACAACACAGCTGTCCTCTGATCCCGTTACAACATGTTTAAAGTCTAAAGCATGAAAATGACTCTACCTTGGTTAAATGATCCATTTAAAACCAGTTAGGTACTGCCCACACCTACAAATTTTAAGCCAAGTTAAACCTTGCAAACTATTTTGTGTTAAATAAACATATCTGCAAACAGCTGTTTATATGTTATTTGATATTACAGAAAAAATGTTTGGGAGACTGATAAGATGGTTTTAAAAGCCCAAATTTGAAGTGGTATAACCTTATCATATTCTGATTCTATAGAGGCTTTTATACGTCAGTCTGAATCCAAGAGCACTTTTAAAAGCAAATTCCATCATCGTTTGTACTTTTATTTCACTGACATTATGCATACAATTAAAAAACTGGCTGCTCTATAGAAGTTTCTTAGTATAAGCTCTGAAAAAAAAAATCTGAAAATATAAACTTTTGTAATTCACATTACCATATACCAAGAATTATTTTACCTGTGATGGACTGACAATGGGACTACAACTATACCATGTATACCTCTCAAAACTTATTAATCAATTTCCTAACCAAAAGAGGTGAACAAAGTTGTTGTGGTTTTTGTGTGTGTTTTTTTGGGGGTGCAGGGGAGGGTGTTTGGTTTTTTTTTTAAACTAATATTAACTGTTCTTTAATTTACTGGTGACAATCTTTCCTGATAAAGCTGATTCTCTTGTATTCACTGGTTAGCTTTTCTTAGTATGCAAGACTTGTGTACACAAACCACTTTTTACCATTACTATATCTGCAAGCATATACTAGGGGTATAAAGGCATTGCAAACATTAGCGTAAGTGCAAGTTTAAATAATGTTACATAGCTTTGAAAGTGGTTACAAGTCAAAAAGCCAAAAAGGATGGTATTTGTTATAACAGACACCCAAAAGCCTCTTGTCAGGAGTATCAGGATCCCACTGTACAAACACATAGCAAAATAAAGTCTGTGCCCGCAAAGAATTATATTCTCATTAAAGACAAGGCACAACATGTCAGGAATAAACAATCCAAAGGAAGGTATTGAGGGTTGTGCATGGGAGAAAGACTGAGGTTAACAGTAATTAAAGAAAGAATATCATATGGTTTCAGAGACTAGCAATATGCATAACTTGAAGATTCTGAGTTAACCATATTTTAAAATCAGTGTTTTTTTAAATTTCCTACTGAACAATTCACATTCTTTTCTCACCCCTTGAGAAAAGTAAACCTGAACTCTAATTTGGGGGGGGGGTTGTTTTGTTTTTTATTTCCTCTCCCACACCACCTGGCATACAGCTTATACCCAGTTGCCTCCCACCTTAATTTTATGAGTTACCATTTCACCAATAAACAGTCCTATGCTCTACCCCTCCTCCCCCTGGGGTAGCTATTGGGGACCCAAGAGTTCTCCCCTTCACTCCACTAATGTCCCTGCAGCTGTAGTGTACAATAAAGCAAAAAGGCATTTTCAAATAAAATGTCACTAATACAAACAGCAAGTAATTTTTCTTTCTATTCATTTTGATTAAGATTAAAAATCTGTATAGTTAATTGCAACTGTTCAACATGAACAATTGATACCATAACTGTTGTAAGATTAAACCATGCAATCTAAGTACAAAGTGAAAGTTGTGAGCTACCAGTGAGATGGGAAGATAGCATCTATGTTATCAAGCCACCCAGCATGTTGCATTTTCAGCTAATGCTTTTCTTGCAAGGCCAGAAAAAGTCCCGTCCCTCCCCATCGGTGCAGCGGGGGCACGGCTGTAAAACCATAAAGACAGCTGACGTTCAGACACAAGAGCCCGGAGTGCAAGTCCTACAGATAATCACATTGCATGAACTGTTTGCTGCTGAAATGGCGTTTGTCATTACGAAAGATGAGGGGGGAAAAAAACCCACACGCAGTTGAAGAGGCACAAAGCACAAGGGCATGAAGTGCCAAAGCAGGCAGGGGCGGGGAGAGCAGACTGTTTACCACAGGAGATGGTCACACATGCAGGCAGCACAGGCAGGGGACACCCAATCCGTTGCCTTGACATCTCGTATTCAGATCAATGCAGCTGTGTGGGGAACGCACGCTTGCAACAACCGATGTTAAAGAGCAAAATAAACACGGAGCTGAGCCGGGGGGAGGGGCTAGCTGGGGAGCAGCCCCACGGGCCCAGCGGGAGGGAGCAGCCCCACGGGCCCAGGCTATAAAGCCCCTGGCAGCCGCACCGAACCGCCAAAGTTGCTGCGCCGCTGCTCGAAGGAGCAGCCAGGTCCCTGCGTGCGCCCCGACTAGCTGGGCTGCGGCCTTCGCGCTCACACCCCCCTCCGCTCCGGGCACTTACCAGCGAGAAGAGGTTGGAGTGACAGTCCTCCAGGCTGGCCCCGTTCGCCACCCAGTTCGCCGCTGCAGTCATGATCCTCGGCGAGCCCGGCCACCAGAGCGGGGCATGTCTGAGGAGACGGGCCCAGCAGGGAGGAAGAAGCGCCCGGGGCTCCCTGGTGCCGCCCGCTCCTCCTGTCACCGGGGCAGCCGCCGCAGTCCTGCCCCTCGCTGTGTCCCCAGCACAAACACCAGCCCGCGGAAGGGGCAGTGGCCGGCAGGGGGCGCTCCACAGGCTGGGGCCTCGATCCACCTACCCGCCCCCTGCCAAATAATCCACCACGAGCCGAGCGGACCGGCCCGAGGCCCGCCGCCGAGGCGCTCCGGCCGCGCTCCGGCCCGGCGGTCTCGCCTCCGGCGTTCCCAGTCCCGTCGGCACCGCTGCTCTGCGCGCCGCTTCGGCCCCCGGTGCGGGGCTCGCGTCAGGGGGTCTCCTCCCGTGGCCCAGCTGCGGCCCCTGCAGGACACCGCTCAAGCGGGGGGGGGCCTGGTCCGGGCCCCAGGCAGTGGCGGCGGCCGCTGACGGGGGGCGCTGTCTCGGCTGCGGCCGTGTCTCCTCCCCTCCCCGCCCGGCCGCCCCTCGCTGCTGCCGCCGCTGGCGGTGGGTGGATGGTGTTTTCCTGCTGCCGCCGCCACCGCCTTGTTTACGCTCCGCGCGGGGCTCCCGGTGCTGAGGGCGACCGGCGGCAGCCGCGGACCAGAGCGCGCGCGCTGTCCCTGCCCGTCCTCGCCGCCCTCGGCTTGGCCCTGCCCGCCCGGCGGCCCCGCTCGCCAGCTCCTCTTCACACACTCGCCTCTGCCTCTCCACTCTGACAGCAATGGCGGCCGCCAGGCACAGTTCGCCTCGCCATTGGCCGCCGCCGTACCACGTGAGCCGTTCCGAGCGGAGGGGGAAGCGAACGCTCAACTCCCTCCTCCGTCTCCCCCCTCCCGCTGCTTCCGAGACGTTCCACTGGGGGCGCTATAGAGCAAGGAATAAGCCGGCTTCTGCTGCACGGGGTGGGCTCCCAGCACCTAAGGGCCCGGTTCACATGCAGCAGGTGGTTCCACACCCACCTCCTACAGAAGAGCAGGGCCAAGGAGATTCAGTACTTCAACTAGAGCTTGAGAGTAAGACCCAGAGCTGCAAAGCGAGTGCAGCTACTAGGCAAGCATGTGATGGGGCCCTCTTGTCCCAACAGGTCTTCTAGCCCTGCTCTCACTCTCTTGTCCTTGGTTAGGGTACTATTGGTGACGGTAGCATGGGGTATACACATGTTCCAGCTCTGCTTCTAGAACTAATGGCTATAGCCAGACCTAGGTCACCGGCACTTTAGTCCTTCCCCTGTCACACACTCAGGGGGAAGCAGTCAGTAAACAGCATGCCTGAACCTCATCTTCTTCATCCATAAAATGGGGATAATACCTTTTAGAACAGGGGTAGGCAACCTATGGCACGCGTGCCGAAGGCGGCACACGGGCTGATTTTCAGTGGCACTCACACTGCCTAGGTCCTGGCCACGGGTCCGGGGGGCTCTGCATTTTAATTTAATTTTAAATGAAGCTTCTTAAACATTTTAAAAAACGTATTTACTTTACATACAACAATAGTTTAGTTCTATATTATAGACTTATAGAAAGAGACCTTCTAAAAATGTTAACATGTAGTACTGGCATGCGAAACCTTAAATTAGAGTGAATAAATGAAGATTTGGCGCACCTGAAAGGTTGCCGACCCCTGTTTTAGAACAACCAGTCCATGTGCCATACACATTTTGCCTTTGTGCCTACAATTAATATTTTCAAACTTAATAGTCTTTTACAGAGAGGGCTTATAATAGCTGAAACAGACCAAATTCATGGTCTATGATATACTGAGTGCTGTAGACAGAAGTAGCATCTTTTTAAGAGTGAATGGCTACAGGGCCCCTGCCCACACAAAAATTTCACATATAGGATTTGCTGGGGTAGGAGGGGCTCTGACACTGTATGAAGTAGTTGAGAGGGCAAGGTGCATTGCTCCTCCCCTTTAACCTGTAATGTGAAGGAAATTTTCATATTTAGAGAGAAAAAAATACTTCTTCTGATACTGAACCACAGAAGCCTGATTTGTCCCGGCAGAATAGGACTATACTAATTCGATTTCTCATTGGCTACCAGAAGGTATCAGGAGTGGTGGTGTTAGTGTTTAAGATGTGTGATTAATTTACATTCACTTAGCAACCCACATTACAACTTAAAAGTATTGAATGTACCACAATTTTAAATGATCTGTTTTTCAGTAGGAAAGCAGATTTTTTTTCAGTCTTGCTTTGTATCAAAGTGTCAAGATGGAAGCTTCCTACATCACACTTCCTTTTTTTAAGCAAATTTACTCTTTTAATTAGTTGTAATGATTAGCATCTATCTTATAACACTAAGAGAGAAGCATTGAGCGTATGTCAAGAATGTTTGTTTGGAAGAAAACTTGTGTAACAAATCCGTAGCCACATACGGGCTACACAGCCACTATCTAAACTGCACACATGCAGTGCTTGGGATGGAACTTAGCCCTGGTCTACACTGGGGGGCGGGGGGTGTCGACCTAAGATACGCAACTTCAGCTACACGAATAGCGTAGCTGAAGTCGGCGTATCTTAGGTTGACTTACCTGGCCATGAGGACAGCGGTGAGTCGACCGCTGCCGCTCCCCCGTCGACTCCGCTTCTGCCTCTCGCGAGCTGGAGTTCCGGAGTCGACGGGGAGTGTGTTCGGGGATCGATTTATCTGCATCTACATGAGACACGATAAAATCGATCACTACCTGCTGATCCGGCAAGTAGTGAAGACCTGCCCTTAGACGCTTGGTCTCCAGCAACAAAGGACAATCTCCACGAAGAGTAATAATTATAGAACTGGAAGGGACCATGAGAGGTCATCTAGTCCAGTCCCCTGCATTCGTGGCAGGACTAATTATCTAGACTATTCCTGACAGGTGTTTGTGTAACCTGCTCTTAAAAGTCTCCAGTGATGGCGATGGTTGGTTTGACACAATTTGTTTTTGACAAATCCATGCTGACTGTTACTTATCACCTTTTATCTTCTAGATGTTTGCAAATTGATTGCTTAATTATTTGCTCCATTATCTTTCTGGGTACAGAAGGTAAGCTGACTGGTCTGTAATTCCCTGGGTTGTCCTTATTTTCCTTTTTATAGATAAACACTATATTTGCCCTTTTCCAGTCTTCTGGAATCTCTCCCGTCTTCCATGACTTCTCAAAGATAATCGCTAATGGCTCAGATATCTCCTCAGTCAGCTCCTTGAGTATTCTAGGATGCATTTAATCAGGCCCTGGTGACTTGAAGACATCTAATTTGTCCAAGTAATTTTTAATTTGTTCTTTCAATATTTTAGCCTCTTCTGATCCTACCTCATTTTCACTGGCGTTCACTATGCTAGACGTCCAATCATCACCAACTTTGGTGAAAACCAAAACAAAGAAGTCATTAAGCACCACTGCCATTTCCACATTTTCTGTTATTTTTCCCCACTTCATTGAGTAACGGGCCTACAGTGTCCTTGGTCTTCCTCTTGCTTCTCATATATTTGTAGAATGTTTTCTTGTTACCCTTTATGTCTCTAGCTCATTTGATCTCATTTTGTGCATTGGCCTTTCTAGTTTTGTCCCTACATACTTGTGTTATTTGTTTATATTCATCCTTTATCATTTGACCTAGTTTCCACTTTTTGTAGGGCTTTTTTTTTAAGATCATTAAAGATCTCCTGGTTAAGCCAGGGTGGTCTCTTCCCATACTTCTATCTTTCCTATGTACTGGGATAGTTTCCTCTTGTGCCCTTAATAATGTCTCTGAAAAACTCCCATCTGTCTTCAATTGTTTTTCCCCTTAGACTTGCTTCCTATGGGATCTTACCTATCAGCTCCCTCAGTTTGCTAAAATCTGCCTTCTTGAAATCCATTGTCTTTATTTTGCTGTTCTCCCTCCTACCATTCCTTAAAATCATGAACTCGACCATTTCATGATCACTTTCTCCCAAGCTGCCTTCCGCTTTCCAATTCTCAACCAGTTCCTCCCTATTTGTCAAAATCAAATTTAGAACAGCCTCTCCCCTGGTAGCTGTCTCCACCTTCTGAAATAAAAAATTGCCTCCAATACATTCAGAGAACTTATTGGATAATCTGTGCCCTGATGTGTTATTTTCCCAACAGATGTCTGTGTAGTTCAAGTCCCCATCACCACCAAGTCCTGGGCTTTGGATGATTTTGTTAGCTGTTTAAAAAAAGCCTCATCCACCTCTTCCACCTGGTTAGGTGGTCTGTAATAGACCCCTACCATCACATCACCCTTGTTTTTTACCCCTTTTATCCTTACCCAGAGACTTTCAACAAGTCAGTCTCCTATTTCCATCTCAATCTCAGTCCAAGTGTATACATTTTAATATTATTGTGTTATATAATATAATATATATACATACACACACACTATATATGTGTATATTGTATACTGTATACTTTTTAAATATATAATATATCATATATAATATTACGGCTTGCATCTTCTGTAGGTTGCAGTTATTAGAAGGTGATATGTTCACCTGCACAGATATGAAAGTTACTCACCTTGTGCAGTAACATATGTTCTTCACGATTTGTGTCCCCGTGGGTGCTCCATTTTAGCTGTTCGTGCGTCCCTGCACTCGTAATCAGAGATTTCTGGTAGCAGTGCCCGGTTAGGTTAAACATGCATGGTCCCCATCTTGTGCGGCATCAGACAGTTAACTGGCGCTGTGCGACCAACCCTACCCCCTTCTCTACTGCAGAGAAGAAGTGATAAAACTCTGAGTTAGAGGGAGGGTTGTGGAGCACCCACAGGGGGACACATCTTGAAGAACCTCCATTACTGCATCAGGTGAGTAACTTTCTCTTCTTCTGCTGCTGTCCCTATGGGTGCTCCACTTTAGGTGACTTCAGAGCAGTGCCCTCTGGTGGAAGGAGGTGGCTTCGGAGTTGAAGTCATGACAGAAGACAGTACAGAGAGTTCGAAAGAGGCATCAGATTTTGCCTGTTGCTCTAATGCATAATGCTGCGTAAAAGGGACGGAGGTCGATAGGGCTCTGGTAGAATGTGTGCAAATCCCCATAAGGGGTTGTCAAGCACATTGATGGTAGCATAGTTTTATGCAGTCGAAGAGCCACTTGGAGAGCCTCTGTTTGGATATGGCATTCCCTTTGGAGCATTCAGTGATGGAGACTAACTGTTTGGGTGATTTACGAAATGGTCTTGTTCCATCTATGTAAAAGGCCATTGCCCTCCGTACGTCGAGAGTATGAAGTGTGGACTGTCTTCTATCCTCATGGGGCTTGGGGTAGAACATCGGTAAGTAAATGGGTTGATTGCGGTGAAAGGCTGAGATGACTTTAGGTAAAAACTTGTGGTGTGGTCTCAGGGATACTTTATCTTTAAAAAAAATTGCGCATGGGGGGGTCCGCCATGAGAGCACCCAACTCTCTGACACATCTGGCAGATGTAATGGCCACTAGAAATGCCACCTTCCTGGAAAGGTGTAATAGTGAGCATGTAGGCATGGGTTCAAATGGTGTTACAGTAGATTTTTGTGCATTTACTTGGAGACCTAATCTCGTAAAGGAGGGTCACCATCTGTTTGTTGGCTTGTAATGCAGCTTGCAGTGTTGGTGCTTTCAGCAGGCAGTCATCCAAGTACAGGAATATCATGATTCCGTTTCTGCGGAGGTAGGCCGCAAACACTGCTAGTAACTTTGAAAAAACTCCAGGGGCAGTGGATAGGCCAAAAGGAAGAAACTTGTATTGGAAAGGTTCCTGTCCAATAGTAAATCTGAGAAACCGCTGATAGGAGGGATGGATCATTATATGAAAATACATATCCTGGAGGTCAAGGGCTAAGAACCTATCCCCAATTTCTAGTGCTGGGATTATGATGCCAGTTTGACCATATTGAATCATTGTCTCTTCACAAACTTGAGTCGCCGTATATAGAGTATGGGTCTCCAGCTGCTCGACTTTTTCTTCGTGAGAAAATAGTGGGAATAAAATCCCCTCCCTCTGTGTTTTGTTGGATCGGGTTCTGCTGCTTCTAGATGTATGAGGTGGATTACCTCCTGACGCAGTAGATGCTCGTGAGAAGGGCTCCTGAAGAGTGATGGGAAGGATGGGGAGCGGGTTTGAAAAGAAAGGGGATAGAGTAACCAGTTTGTATGATTTCTAGCACCTATCTGTCAGATGTGATGGTTTTCCAAATTGGATAAAATGGAACTAGGCGATCTCCGAATGATCTGGAGAGAGAAGATGTCTCCAGCACAGAAAGACATGGGGTTCTTGGTCCCTCTACCAAGGCTTCAAATTTGTTGCCTAGATGTCAATGGCTGTGACGCAACTGCTGGAGGAGTAGGCTGTCGTCTCCTCGATGGCCTCTGTTTGCGACCCTGTGACTCATACTGCCATTGTTGTTGTGAATACAGAGTGTGGTGGTAGCATTGAGGGGCATAGTAACTTCTCTGTCTTTTCTTGGGTCTAGGTGTATAAGTCCCCAGAGATCAGTGTCACTCGTGAATCTTTGAGCATATGGAGAAGAGTTTGAGCCCCTCGGATGGTAAGTCTTCAACCATGGATTGCACTTCCCTAGGGAAGCCGGAGAGATGGAGCCCTGAGGCCCTTCCTATCACCACTGCGGTCGCCACTGATCTTGAAGCTCTGTCCACAGAGTCCAATGCAGCTTGGAGGGCTGTTCTAGAGATGAGTTGTCCCTCTGATACAAGTGCTGTAAATTGTTCTTTTTTATCTTCAGAAATAAAGTCAACACATTCAGAAAACTTTGTGTAGTTGTTATAATCACACTTTGCCAGCAAGGCCTCATAATTGGCTATCCGGAGATGTAGTATCGTCAAAGAATAAGCCTTGCAGCCAAAAAGTTGGAGGCTTTTCATAAGGTGTGTTCTTGGGCTGTTGTCTGCCACGTTCATGGACTGCATTGACCACCAGTGAATTGGGCACCGGATGAGAGAAGAGGAACTCTGTGTCCTTCGCTGTCACATAATATTTTTTGTCAGACCTCTTGCAGGTTGGAGCAGCAGTTGCAGGGGTCTGCCAAATGGTCTTGATAAGGTTCCATTATCACATCATTCACAGGTAAAGCAAATATTTGAAGAAGAGGAGGTATTCAAAATGTTCACTAGTTTGTGCTCTGTCACCCGGACCTCTTCTAGAGAGCTAGCCACCCTTTTAAATAGGTCCTGGAATTGTTTGAAATCATCATCCCCCATATTAGGGGGAGGAGGCATGACTGTCATCTGGGGAGGATGATGACAGGTGGTGCCCCTTCCTGGTCTGAGGGTTCTTCCTCCTCTTCATCTCCTTCCCTTGTAGGTTCTGAAGGTCTAAGTACCGAAGGTGCAGGTGATTGCACTGTGCTTAATCTAGATGTGGTGGGCAGTCCCTGTTGTGTGGAGTATGTCGCCCACAGGTTCCAGTATGCCCTTTGGGGTGGAAGGGTCATAGGTGGCCCCCAGGGTTGACCATACCACTGTGGATGTCCCGATTTGGACAGCTCTTGGTGGGCAGGAGATTGTGCAGGAGAATCTATTTGTCCTTCCTCGTTCTCATCATCACTCGAAAAGGGTTCTGCGGAGCGCAATGGAGTCACAAGGAGACTCAATGCCGAACATGTCAGGTTCGCGTCTGTGCTGAGGATGGGAGAGTCAGGCCTAGATCTGACAAAGAGATCTTTGTGCCTAGAAACTGCTGCAGTGTCTTTCATGATCTGCACTGGAGGCTGCATGATTGTCGGTACCGGGAGCCGCGGTGTATATGTTGGCACCATAGCTGTGCCAGTGTGTGCACCGAGCATGCATGGGGGAGGGAGGGAGAGCTACAGTCTTAGGGTGACCAGATATCCCATTTTTAAAGGGACAGTCCCATTTTTGGGGACTTTTTTCTTATATGGGCACCTATTACCCCCCACCCCCGTCTCATTTTTTCACAGTTGCTATCTGGTAACCCTATATAGTCTGAATCGGTGCCGCACCACTGTGTGTTGATCATGGTTTTAGCTGCGTTGGTGCCGAGGCATGGGGTTTCGATTTCCCTTTAGCGGCTATGTCGGAGCTGGCTCTTTTAGAGTCCTTAGCTCTCGTGGTACCGGCAGTGCCAGATGTTCCCGCTGTCTTGGTTCCAGGCACTGCCAGTGCAGTTGGTGCCAATGCTGTTTGCCCATTCGCAGAACAGCACTTCTTGGCCGATTCCTGCGTTGGGGACGTAGTTGCACGCTTTTTGGACACTTTTTTAGCGGGTTGATCAGAAGCCTGGGTGCTGACGGAGGGACCCTTGTCAGAAGCCATTGTTGGCTAGGCTTGTCCAGGTGGGTCCAGGCTTCAAGCTCAGACACCAGTCTGAGGGGAGTTTTAGTTGCAAGTCTCTAGCCTTTCTTGTTCGGGCAGTTAACTTGTGGCAATGAGGACACTTCTGTGTTGTGTGTGTTTCGTCTAGGCAGCAAACACACTGAGCATGTCCATCCAAAACTGGTATGGAGAGTCTGCAGGTGAGGCAATATTTAAAACCCAGGGAACTGAGCATTCCCATCAGGGAAGGATTTTGCCCCCAGAGAGGCTGACTATCCTAAAGGCTCAACTGAAACCTAGCTTCCAACAAGGAGAATAATAATAATAAAAATAAACTTTTTTTTTAAATAAAAAAGAGGTGACAGGGACAAAGAGAAACTAATCAGCGTACTATCTTAACTAAATAAGTGTACTAGCCTAACTAAATAACAGTAGTAAATAGGCTAAAAGAACTAAGTAGCAAGCTGCTGCTAAGTGCTCCAACTCAAAGCCAAAAGCGGTAGAGAAGGAACTGGAGGGAAGGGGGGGGTTGGTCTCACAGCACCAGTTAACTGCCTGAAGTGGCTCAAGATGGGGACCGCGCATGTGCGACCCAACCGGACACTGCTACCAGTTTACCACTGCTTTGATTACAAGCGCAGGGGTGCACAAACACCTAACGTGGAGCACCCACAGGGACATCACTCCAAGAATTACTGACATTCTATCCATAGGGGCCATTGGCGACACATTCTAACCAGTGCACTATATGACAACTTCAAAAGAGTAGAGAATAACTGGACCATCATGTCCAATATAACTTGTCTCAGAGAGGCCATGTCTACATTAAGAAAAGGTGGGTTTTAGCATATTAGCCGGTGTTAAAGTCCTAGTAGAGATATGAAAGTTAAAATTTTAACACCTGTGACTGGTAGAGGTAAACCCTAGGAGCAAACCTTGGATTTACCCCACTCAGCCAAGAGGGATTAAAAATTGGAACTGCCATGTCTACAGTAAGTGAGGGGATGGGACTTTTCACCTGCTCCAGCTGCTTTACCCAGGTAAAAAAGGTCAGAGTGGCATACAGGGGGCTCTAAAGGCCCCAGATCCAGCCAGGTAAGAATTGCCACCCCACCCCAAGAACTAATTAATGACAGTTGCAGGATGCCCTGTTCTATAAGGGCAGCCTAAAAGTTGGACAGCCTACTCTCTAACTGCCAAAATTATGCTATGGGTCGCTCCAGCACCTCTAACCATCCCTGAATCAGGAGTATGTTGAGCACTTTCAGTATAAAATTATTAACATTTTCTTACTTAAGAACCATTTTTAAATTGGGTTCAAGTGACAGTTTGATGCTCAAAAGAATCATGTTGAGTAGAGTTAGATAGAATATAGGTAGGTGTTCAAGCTTCTTCCACTTCCTGCTCACCCCATGCTCACCTCTCAGAATTCCTCTTCTAGACCTCTCAAGCAGAGATTGCTTATCATGCCTGATTTCCCATGAGTTTTAGTATGACAAATGCTTATATGAAACCAGTTTTCAAGAAGTCAAATGCTAGTTTACTTGTACACTGTGCTGCCTAAACCCTCTTTTCCACACATGAAAATAAATAGTCCCCTTCCACTAAAAATGTCTCGCTAAACCTACTTTAAAGATTCAATTACACCTTATTTCAGTGGAAGGGCACAGTGGACAGCTTTCTATAGGGCATAATGAATTGGTCCATCACCACCCAAAGGCCACAAAACATTTATCTAAGCATCATTCCCCAGCAAATCACTCTTAGTGTCCAATCTCCACTCTATTGTGAACAAGTTGTTCCATATACAAGAGCAATTTGCTGATTCATTGGTAAGACCTATCCATCTAATTCATTTAACTTAAATACAAAAGCAGTGGGAGGCAAATTATTGATTTGGTGTTGAGTGTCTGTCTACACTACAGAGACTATACTAGCACAGCTAGGTCACTGTAGCTATGGCAGCATAATCCCATAATGTAGATGAAGCGTACACAGAGGGAAGAGGCTTCCCCATCAGTGTAGGAGCACCACCTCCCTGAGAAACATTCATCTGTCGACATAGCTGTATCTTCGGGAGGTGTTCGGTTGGCATAGTTACAGCATTCAGGGGTGTGTACTTTTCACATCCCTGACCAATGTAGCTATGTCAACATAACTTTTCAGCATAGGTTAGGCCTCGGGCTGAAATTTGGAGACAGCCAGAACTCAATGTTCAAATTTTCTTGTCCATGTAAAAATAAATGTGAGTCTCAACTAAAATAGTATGAACTCTTTAGGAAAGTATTTGACTAGAGAATTTATTCAATTTTTCAATCAGTTCGATCACCTCTTAGCAATTAAATTAAAAAACTAGCGAAAGGTTAAATCTATTTCCTTAAATTTATTTGTGCTGAGTTTTTGGTAGTTATTTAAACACAGTAGGTAAATATTCACAAGTTGCTACTGGCACCTCATGATGGCTATTGGTCATAAAATATGTTGCAATTCTTTGCATTGCTAAACTCAGTTTGTTTTTAAATTGGAAAATATAGCAGCCCATAGATGACTTGCCAGTGACCAGATTTATATTATGTTCGTAGTCAGATAATTCAAAGCACATTTTGAGTTGTGCTTTATTTGTGGTTTTAAAAGGAGGTAAATTATTTACACATTGTGTCCCTCATTGACAAGTGAGTTCATTATAATCTAATCACTCACGTAATACCAAACAAAAGGAAAGTTCCCTTGTTGTTTTTCTAACAGTAGCATTGTTTAAACCAAAATTGGTCCATGTACAGATATCAAATGCAAGCTCTATTGACATTTACACATGCATAATCATCCTAGATGGTATGTGGTGGAACGTGTTTCCCAACTCAGTCTATCCCAGGGAGTTTGATTCCCTGTTTTCTTCCTTTGCTTTGAACACTGATCAAGAAGCATAAACAATAGCATCAGATTTCCTGCTTTAACCTCGTGGGTTTTTTTCATAAGAGCAACATCTATGAACATTTTAATTCCTTAGGCCGGCATATTACACTGCCAATTACCAGACCTAAGTTCAGGAGTGGAATGGAGTTCCCAGGCTCCTGTAGATGAGCTCTGTCACACTAGTCTTCACCATGCAGAGCTGATAAGTACTCTGGGAAAGAGCCAGTCGCTTGCCCTTCCAGACAATTTTGAAAATTAGATTCCAAACACAGTCATGGTATCGTGGGCAAGACTGCTTCAGTCCAGAACAATTTATCCAAAGCTTATGGTAATGATTAAGCCTGTACCGCCAGAAAGATGAATGAGCATATCACAGCCCTGGTTTCCACTAGTAGGTGTTGCTTATTCTTCAATCTTTAAGTGTGGCAGAAACATAGGTCGCTAGAAGGATAAAGGCTAAAGCAGAGCTAAAATATATACTTTTTCTGAAGAAAATTTAATTTAGCTTTGTTGGTTTTATTTGGCCTTAAAGATTGTCAATTCTCCAACATCTTGCAATACATCCGATTTTCTGAAAATGAGAGCCTAGGCCTTTTCGCAGTGTCTATGCTAGGAATGTAGCGGTGTTTGGCACTAAATATCAAACATGGCATCTTTCTACTACTTCATCTTACTTTGGCCCTTCTTTATACCAGCACCCAAACTATTTAACCTGGATTGAGTATGTGCTAATGGAAACTGTCTTTGACATCCAGTGTCAGATACAACTCATTTTTCAGTGAAGACAGAGGCTGAGAAGGCTAGACTGAAATGAACACTTTCCCCTTGCAAATTGTCATTCCCAGAAAAATGAACACTGTCAGTCAGAGGCTCACATTTCATATAAGAGCATGTCCAAGATCTAATTGAAATACAGTATCTTTCAAGGCAGAGATGATGGTTATGCCACAGACTTTATGATTCTGCATCTCAATATATGCCTTTGTACTGGTTAGAGAATTCATAGAAATTAGACATGTTCTTGACATCTGATTTCACAAAGGCACAATCAAATCCAAATTACTTCAGAGATGACAACAATAAGGTGAACAAACAAAATAAAGAAAAAATAGATCATTCAAATGTTGATTGGTTATAGATAAATTCAGATTAATTTAAAGGGATGTTACAAACCTAACCTGTATTTCAAGAGTAACGTCCAAAAGAAAAACACAGGTTTGTGCTCTTGCTTCATTGATGTTAGAGGGCCTTTCCCCCTCCTCCTCCTCTTTCTGCTGCTTTTTTTAAACCTTTAGAAATGTCAGTAAAAGTCTGAACTTGCTTGGTTTTGCTGGAGGACTCCTTGGAGGTCTCGTGATTTGTGAGTATTTTCAGCCCTTCGTTGAAGGGGCAGGATAGTGAATCTTCAAAGACATTTCTCCTAAACGTTTTTCAGACATTTGAGTTAATTACTACAGTGATGAAAAACAAATTCTCGTGTTTGCAGTATGAATAAAGATCACCTTCCCTCTCACTTAGATAAATGTCACTTGCATAGTTTGTGTCAAACTCACGAGTTTTCCAGTTGTCCATAATATCTTATAGAAAAAACAGACCTAAATTACTAATGTAAAAACAGAGGAGGAAATCCTGTTTTCTTTATACATTATAAAGCAACGAAAGGGGACAAGCTGTTTTTTCTTTGCAAGTCACTTTTAAATAAATTTTAGCCCAGTTGATAATTTCATCTAGGATTCTAGAACTGAAAAAAAAAAATTAGAAGTCTAATTTCTTTTTCACCGTTTATACAGTTTATTTCCGCATTTTACTCAGCTTGGACAATAGAACTAAACTGAGTTGTTTCATATTTGTTTTCAGTTAGGCTGCTTCCTTTTCTGTTTCTCGTGGACTAGCAAATTGTTTGGGTTCACAGCAACTTTAGAGAAATATTTAAACTAAAACAAAAATATTTTGTTCAAATTAAAGATTTATAAAAAATATTCCAATGTTACATTTCTCAAAGCATATCCCTTTCCCTATTTACTACCACAAACACACAGAAATCTAATAGAATCCCAAAGATAGAGGACTGAACATTTTTAGTTTTTTTTAAAAGATTTTACAGAATTTAAGATGTATATAAATGTTCCTATTAAATCAAAAACTTTGACAGTTTAGTATATGCAAGCCAAACGGTGCAGTGCTAGATTAGTGCATGAGAACCTGCAAATGAAGTTAACTAAAAACTAGTGAAACTGACTAGTTATATCCTCCAGTTTCTATTCAGATCTGCTACTGGCTACATAGGTAAAAGTACTAGTTTCACCACAGAGGTTAAAAACATCTAAGTTTTAGAATGTGATTTCCAAATACAGTTGGTGACAGTTGCTATAGGAAATACTAAAATAAAAGATTGCAGATCACTGCATATTAGGCTAGCAACCTAATTAAGTTTCTAGGATGGGGGAGACTGTTTCCTTTCTTGACATATGGGCTTGATCCTGCTTCCACTAAGGGTATTCTACATTGCAGGTTTGCCATGTGTTATGACGTATGTTTCTGTCAAACTCCCCTATCATGCACACATAAAACCTATAAAGCACATGCTCATGGGCATGTGGAATCCAGGCTCAGCTTGTGGTATGGGGTAAAATGTGTTGCGTAGGTGTGACCCAGGAACCCCTTCATGCCAACTGGCAGAGGGCACATAGGATTTTACAGGGATCCCTTGGCTTGGGTATCTGCATAATAGTTCATTGAAGAATGGCATGTGACGTCTCTAATCAGAGACAGTAGCCCACTAGTCGTCATCATCATTTTGAAATGTATGTACAGATAATATTTAAGGAGTTATATATCTATACTAAAAATTATGTTCTTAATGTCTTGGAGTATGGCACATCATCAGGAGGCGACATATCTCAAAAACGTTCTTTTCAGGCAAGAGGTAACAGACGCCTCCCCCCCTCTGTGGTCATTTGTGTATTGTACGCCTCACAATGTATGCCTATTTGCATACTGAGTCACAGGCAACATGAGATTGCAAAATCTAGAAGATGACACAAACAGCACAGGGGTTCCTGTTTCTGAATAAAGAAAAAGGATTGTTCTGGTAGATCTTGAGATGCAAGGAAACATGGGGTCCTTCACTGAGGAGGCAAGCTGACAGTGTGCACGTCTCCTGAAAGAGGAGTCATAGCCACCCTGGCTGTAAAGTGCTGCAAGGATTTTGGGTGAGCAATACTTGGTTAGACATAAGAGTATCTTGTTAATTAAGTCTTAGCTCTAGAAGGTGTATTATTATTTTATATGTAACCATTAGGGCTATCAATTAATCTCAGTTAACTCTTGCGATTAACTAAAGAAATGAATCGCAATTAAAAAAATTAATCACAATTAATCGCAGTTTTAATCACACTGTTAAAAAATAAAATACCAATTCAAATTTATTAAATATTTTGGATGTTTTTCTACATTTTCATATATATTGTATTCTGTGTTGTAATTGAAATAAAAAAGTGTACAAAACAAAACAATGTAGGCTCTGAAGTTTTACAAGTCCACTCAGTCCTCCTCCTTGTTCAGCCAATTGCTAAGACAAACAAGTTTGTTTACATTTTACAGGAGATAATGCTGCCCTCTTAGAATAATAGAAGATGAGGGTTGGAAGAGACCTCAGGAAGTCATCTAGTCCAACCCCCTGCTCAAAGCAGGACCAGCCCCAACTAAATCATCCCAGCGAGGGTTTTGTCAAACCAGCCATTTAAAACCTTTAAGGATGGAGATTTCACCACCCTCCTAGTGAAATAGTTTTTCCTAATATCCAACCTAGACCTCCCCCACTGTAACTTGAGATCATTGCTCCTTGTTCTGTCATCTGCCACCACTGAGAACAGCCGAGCGCCATCCTCTTTGGAACCCCCTTCAGGGAGTCGAAGGCTGCTATCAAATCCCCCCCCCCCACTCTTCTCTGCTGCAGACTAAAAAACCCCAGTTCCCTCAGCCTCTCCTCTTAAGTCATGTGCCCCAGCCCCCTGATCATTTTCGTTGCCATCCGCTGGACTCTCGCCAATTTGTCCTCATCCTTTCTGTAGTGGGGGGCCCAAAACGGGACACAATACTCCAGATGTGGCCTCAAAAGTGCTGAAGAGAGGGAAATAATCATTTATTTCAATCTGCTGGCAACGTTCCTACTTGTGTAGCTGACATGGCAAGGTATTTACATGCCAGATATGCTAAACATTTGTTTGCCCCTTTTTTGCTTCAGCCACCATTCCAGAGGACGTGCTTCCATGCTGATGATGCTCATTAAAAAAATAATGCATTAATTAAATTTGTGACTGAACTCCTTGTGGGAGAATTGTATGTCTCCCTGCTCTGTTTTACCCGCATTCTGCCATATATTTCATGTTATAGCAGTCTTGGATGATGACCCAGCACATGTTGTTCATTTTAAGAACACTTTCACTGCAGATTTGACAAAATGCAAAGAAGGTACCAATGTGAAATTTCTAAAGATATATATGGCACTCAACCCAAGATTTAAGAATCTCAAGTACCTTCCAAAATCTGATCGGGATGGGAGGTGGGGGGGGTACAGAATACTTTCAGAAGTCTTAAAAGAGTAACACTCTGATGCGGAAACTACAGAACCCGAACCACCAAAAGAGAAAATCAACCTTCTGCTGGTGGCATCTGACTCAGATAATTAAAATGAACATGCGTCGGTCCACACTGCTTTGGATTGTTATTGAGTAGAACCCATCATCAGCATGGACGCATGTCCCCTGGGATGGTGGTTGAAGCATGAAGGGACATATGAATCTTGAGCACATCTGGCACATAAATATCTTGCGACGCCCGCTACGACAGTGCCATGAGAACGCTTGCTCTCACTTTCAGGTGACATTGTAAACAAGAAGTGGGCAGCATTATCTCCTGCAAATGTAAACAAACTTGTTTGTCTGAGCGATTGGCTGAACAAGAAGTAGGACAGAGTGGACTTGCAGGAGCTAAAATTTTAGATTGTTTTATTTTTGAATGCAGTTTATTTTGTACATAATTCTACATTTGTAAGTTTAACTTTCATGATAAAGAGACTGCATTACAGTACTTGTATTAGGTGAATTGCAAAATACTATTTCTTTTATTTTCTTACAGTGCAAATACTTGTAATCAAAAATATTATGTGAGCACTGTACACTTTGTATTGTGTTGTAACTGAAAGCAATATATTTGAAAATGTAGAAAACATCTAAAATATTTATTTAAATATTTAAATACTTAAATGGTATTCTATTGATTAATCACACGATTAGTTTTTTTAATCGTGCGATTAATCGCGATTAGTTTTTTTAATTGCTTGACAGCCCTAGTAACCATTTGTTTCCAATACTTCTGTTGGTATTACTTGAGTCTCTGTGCTTTGTTAAATAAGCTTCACTATAAACATTTCGACGTTGTGCAGGTTAAGCAGAGCGGTGATCTGAGGTGGAACTGATAAGCAGGGGTATATACTGTCTCTTTGGAAGCAGCAAATCTAGGAATACTGTGTCCAGTGGACAAGGGTCTGGACAGTCCAGGGAGAGGCTTGGAACATACCTATCACTAAGTAGTAGAGTAACAGCAAAGCCTAGAGAGTAGTGCTTGTGCTGCCCATGGCCAATGGAGTTGGGGAGCTGACCCATGGAAGGGACACACAAGGCTTCCTCATGCTAAGGGCAAGTGGTAGCAAGGTGCCTCACAAGCCTGGGTACCCTGGGAAGCGTCATCGTAGGAGCAAAGCTCAAAACACCGCGTCTCCTTTACTGCATGGAGACAGCTAAAGCGTGTGTTGCTGAGCACATGTTTCAATAGTCCTCCAATGTCATCCTACAGTTCCTGGTGCACTTGTTCTAGCCCTTCTACTTACTCACTTCCACCTTGCCCCTCTGCACCGGAAGCTACCTGCCAGTTTCTGTACCCCAGTCAATGTAACTTCATTTCTATGCAGCCTACTGCATTTTCTTCACAACTCAGTCCAGCTCTGTCTAACAGCATTACAAGATGCCCACCGTCCAGCATACTGCTAGCTGGCCTGATGTGGTGCGAGTACAGCAAAGAGCATGATTTTGGGAGAAGTACCCAAAATCTGTAGTTAGAATTAGTCGATCTCAAAGAAGCGGGTAGAGATTGATAACGACGGTGCAGGAAGCACATCACACACTTAAAGACACTCTTCACACAAGGCTAAGGATGGCAACAGACGACCTGTCAACTCTTCCTACCTACCCCCTTTATGAGGAGTTCAGCTGGGTGATTGCCAATGCCCCAAGCATGGAGCCTGCAGTCCTAACATTCTTCTGAACAGCAACTGATGTTAGACTGGAGGAAGAGGGCACTGGAGGATGGGAGGGGAATCCCAGAACCAGACCGCAGTGCTGGAAGCCAAGGATCAGGTCTCACAGCCTGATGGGCTAGTGAGCATTGTGGATAAATTTTCAAAGGACTTGTTTAGGGATGGATCCAGGAAACAATTTACAGACGGAGCAGCACAGAAGAAGGAACTGGATATGCAGCTGATTAAGTGGTACCCACCTTCTTAATTATCACGGGGAAAAAATGTAATGTAAGTGGCAGAAATTTCTGGGTTATAACCAATAAAATTATTGTTATGGATGATATTACATGCAATGTAATGAATTTAGTCTCAATTGAGAGTGAAAGCCACTACTTTACCTTGACTTCTCCTCCCCTTCCCTCCCCCACCAGGTGTAATCAGAGATTAATTTAAAGTGGGGGGGGGGAATTGAACATGCACCTAGTGATTTAGTTTTACTATCTTTGCACTTATTTAAAAAAAAAAAAGAGAGAGATTTAGCAAGCATGAGTGCATCTCTCGGTGTATACCATTGTGCTTGTAATTCTGCTACACTGGTAGAAAGATCTAGAATTATAGTATTACTACCATTAAAGCACTGTCCCAGACAGTATGGATTACAAATCCCAGGAGCTGTATTAAGTGGAAGAGTCCCTTGGGGACCTCTTGGTTGTCCATTCACAGCACCCTGTCCAGGCTAGGGGAACTGAGCTCTGCTGTTAGAAAGCCTCTGAATATTAGTTCATCATCCTCAATGTTCCCCACACATTTTCTCCTATTCTTGGCAGGTGATGCTTGAGAATTTTTCATGCAGGAGAAATTAGACACAAATCTCCTTTGCACAGACAGATGGAATTCCAGTCATAGCCTGGAAAATTTGGTCCTTCTTACATACCGGGATTTCCAGAACAATAATGTCCTCCAAGGCTTCCCTGAACTGAACTAAATGTTGAAACCAATACTGATAACAGGTTCCTGATCTGACTTCCCTAATTTCTCCACAACTAGGTTCATCTCTCCCCCTCTCCCCATTTTTTTAAAATGAATTAAATCTGAAATTCTTACCATAGTAAGTCTTTGGTCTGGGTATGTTGCTGGAAGGAGCTTCAGAATAGACCAGCATGTAGAGATAAAATTAAAAACATGCCAGGTTGATAAAAGTATCAAAACTGTGTTCTTATCTTGATGCAGAATGTGAAATGGAGGAATTTTTTACTCCTCCACCCCCAGGGGGGAAAATATGCTATTTAATTTTATTGGCAGGCTCTTCCACCTCAGCTGTACCATCTATGACACCTGGGGATAGGAGCTTCAACAAGCCTGGGAAAAGGAAGAGGGTCTGAGATGACCTGCTACAAGACAAGGGGAGATCAGGGCAGCCTCCTGGAGTTCCAGAAAAGCAAAGGAGGAGTTGGACAGGAAGCGAGAGGAAAGAATGGTCACCAGTTTCCTCAACCAGACTGTTAGCGTGATGGATCACCCTGATAGCCATAGGCCTGCAACCCTCCACCATCAGCTCCAGTCACAGCCTCCTACCAACTCCAACACTGGCTTCAGCACCATCACCAATAAGAGGAGGTTACTCACCCTGTGCAGTAACTGATGTTCTTCGAGATGAGTGTCCCTGTGGGTGCTCCACTCCAGGTGTTGGTGCGTTCCTGCGCCTTCGCTCGGAGATTTTTACAGCAGTACTCGTACTGGTCGCGCACGCGCAGAGCCTGTCCCCCCACCCCCCTGCTCTGAGTGTACCAATAGTATGCGTGTGCGACTGGTCTCCTCAGTTCCTTCTCTACAATAGAGCCTACCCCACCTCTGAAGTAGAGGGGAGGAGGGTGGATAGTGAAGCACCCACAGGGACACTCATCTCAAAGAACATCAGTTACTGCACAAGGTGAGTAACCTCCTCTTCGAGAGAGAGATGTCCCTGTGGGTGCTCCACTCCAGGTGACTGAAAAGCATTGTACCTTAAGGAGGTAGGGGCTTCGGATTTGGTAGGAATGCATTAGATAATACAGCTCTGCCTAATCGTATATCAGAAAGAGGGCCTTGAATAAGGGCATAGTGCTTAACAAATGTGTGTTCAGAAGACCAAGTGGCCACTTTACAGATGTCAGCCAGGGGAACTTTGTGTAGAAAAGCCATAGAGGTAGCCACAGATCTAGTGGAGTGAGTTCTGATGCTGGCTGAAGGCGTAGTTTTCTTTATCTGATAGCACAGTCGGATACACTCAGAAATCCAGTTTGAAAGTCTCTGGGTAGAAATAGGTGTCCCCTTCGAGCGCTCCACGATGGAGACAAAGAGTCTAGAAGAGTTCCTAAAGGGCTTGGTTCTATCCAAATAGAAGGACAGAGCCCTGCGTACATCTAATGTATGCATTGTGGATTCAAAAGAGTTTGCATGTGGTTTAGGAAAGAAGGTTGGTAGGTGTATCGGTTCATTGATGTGGAATGACGAATGCACCTTAGGAAGAAATTTGGGGTTTAATTGGAGGGTAACCGTGTCCTTAAAAAATAGTGTATAAGGTGGGTCTGCCATGAGAGCTGCAATTTCTCCTGCCCATCTGGCGGAGGTGATTGCCGCTAAGAATGCTGTTTTCATAGAGAGGTGTAAAAGGGAGCAAGTGGCTAAGGGCTCGAATGGTTGTTGAATTAAGCAGGATAAAACTAAGTGAAGGTCCCACGGAGGGGTAGGAGGTTTAATGTCCGGGTATAGGGATTGGAGTCCTTTGAGAAAATGCTTGGTGATTGGATGAACAAAAACAGAGGTATCGTCGATCTTGTCATGAACAGTTGTAATAGCAGCTAAGTGGACTTTGAAGGAGCTGAAAGAAAGGCCAGATTGCTTAAGGTTTAATAGGTAGTCAAGTATGAGCAGAAGAGGTGCAGAAGTAGGAGGAAGTTGTTTAGTTGTGCACCATTGTGTGAATTGCTTCCAATTTCGGAGATAGGTGATGCGAGTAGATTGTGTTCTGCTATGTAGGAGCACTCTTTGAACCTGCTCAGAGCATGGTAGTTCGTTTTGGGAGAACCATGTAGGAACCAAGCTTTGAGATGAAGCATGGACAGGTTGGGGTGAAGAAATTGGCCGTGTTGCTGCGATAGGAGGTTTGGAGTGAGGGGCAATGAAATTGGTGGGCGAATTGACATTCTGGTGAGGAACGGAAACCATGGTTATCTGGGCCACGACGGGGCAATCAGAATTACCATGGCACAATCTGTTCATATCTTTGTCAGAACTCTGTGGAGAACCCGTATTGGCTGTGGTGGCATAGCGAGCATGGTCTCAAGGATAAGATGCCCATGGGGCCCAATATTGCCATTGTGGGGGGAAGGGCATAGGTGGTGCCATCCAAGGGTTTACACACCACGGGGCAGGATCCTGAGAGTAGGATGAGGTAATTTTTCTGTGACCTCTCTTGATTGGGGTCTGAGGATGGCAGATTTGATATGGTGAAAATTCCCTCTGCAGTCCAGCTTCCTCATCACTGGAGGAAGGCTGTCCGGACCCTGACTGAGCATTTGGAGAGAAGTAGGCATTAAGTAGGGGTGACTGCAGGGTAGGGGACACCAGCAGGTCCCTTGAGTGTGTAAATTGCGGTGTCGGAGCTCCTCTGCGAGGTGAGGGCTGTGCAAGAGGAATCTGCCAGCCAGCTCAGCGGGTGCTGGGAGAGCAATAACAGCCTGCGGGGGGTCAGGCATGTCAGCATGTGTTGGCACCGCTTCCATCGCGGTGCCGAACGGTGCCATATGAGAGGCAGGCAACTGGAAGCCTGAAGCCTCGGCACCGAAGTGTTGCATTACCGCCGCAGCCGCAGGCGGGTTTCACGCGAGGCTGGAGGAGTCCGGCGGGTCAAAAGTGCTCAGCCAGGGAAGCACAGGGAGGGAGGCTGTAGACCTGCCTGGGGAAGTCTTCTCCCGCGAAGTTCCCTTTGTCGGTGAGAGAAGGTGCCTTTTTTTGTCTTTCCTTGGGGCTGTGGCGTGCAGCGGAGTCGGCGCCCATGTCGGACGCTGACCCGAAGGATTTCTGAAGGAGGAGCAGTTTTAGTCTCAGCTCCCAGTCCTTCCGTGCCCTGGATTTAAGCTTGCTGCAGTGGGCATGTTTTTTGCGGGATGTGGGACTCCCCCAAACATTTTATGCATTTTGAATGGCCACCCGAAAGAGGGATGGCATCACTGCCGATAGAGCAGCGTATAAAGCCTGGGGAGCCAGCCATGTCGGAAGCGGCTGCCTCTGACAGGAATGAAGAAAAAAAATTATTATTTTTGTAGTTTTAGAGAGAAAAAGACAGGAAAAGTGGTATCTAAGTACTACTGGTAACAAACTAACAGGGAAGGTATATCAACAAAGGGAGAGAAAGTCTCTAACGAGTTTGCTGAGCTTTGTCTCAGGCCGGGGACGGTAGAGAAGGAACTGAGGAGACTGATCACGCACGTGTACTATTAAGGTACACTCAGAGCAGGGGTGCAGGCTCTGCGCATGCACGACCAGTAAGAGTACTGCTGTAAAAATCTCTGAGTGAAGGCACAGGGATGCACCAACACCTGGAGTGGAGCACCCACAGGGACATCTCGAAGAAGAACCATGGTCTACCCTCACCACTACTACATCCTGCTGACAAGGCAGCCATTAGAAAACTCGGTGTGGATGGGCTATGAATGAGCCCAGGAACTGCAATGTCTTTAGTGCAGCTTGAGAAACCCGTTCTCTGAAACCTAACTATTATTTCAGGCACATTAGTTATGCCCCCATGCATGGGTAAACTGCAGGATTAATAGCCTCACATATCACACAACCACAGCACTGACAGTTGACTTGCCAACCTCAAACTTGTTAGCCATGGGCCTATAGTAGTCTGGAGTAGCCAGCTTCCAGATGGCAATAGCAACCTACTTCTGGATTAGTATGGCCGCACTCATCTGTGATGATAACATGATAGTGGTGGTACTTTGTGACAGAAAGTGGGGAGGGGTGAGGGATTCAGTGGAAAACCCCAGAGCATAGTTTTGCCCTGTGAAATTTAAATTGCTGAAAAACCATCCACGAGGAGAGGTCAGTGAGGCTGTCTAAAATGTACCATTAGATAGAAGAAGGGAGACTGTTCCAGAGTAGAGAGGTAGATTGCTAAGTGATCATCATAGAAATGATTTGTTAAGTCTCTTTCCCACATCACGGTAATACTTACACATTCCAGCTACAAAATGAAGGGATTTATCTCTTTCAGGGCAGAAGAAAACTATAACAGAATGCAAATTCTAACCCATTTCTCTGGAGACAGATGAACCTATGATAGGTAACTACACACATTTTCCAAGGGAAAAAACAGTTTTATACTCAGATAATGGTTTAATTAAAAAAGCATAGAAATCTGATAGGGTTCAGTTAGTCATGCAACAGATTTTTTAAAACTGTCTAAAATAATACAAAAGATTAAAGTTGGTGCTAGGTATGGACCAATTATGCGGTTGGTGCATACTTGCATATGGTGCCCCTTTGGCAGTCAAAATGCTGGTAATAAAGCACTAATAAAGTTAGTTTGCTTTTTATAAAAGAAAATAGACTAGGTCTGAGTCATGGGGGTCTCACGGGGAAACAGAATGTGAGCAACAGGACCTTCATGGTAAGGGGTGGGCTGAGCAGTGTGATCCTCACAGTTCCAAGAATAAAGGCCACTCACTACCAGAGGGAGACAGAAGGGTTAGGTTCACTCTTAGTCTGAGGCAAAGAAGAGTTTTGTGCACCAACATGCCCTGCTGGTTAATGTGGGATACAGCTGTAAATCCCCAGTGGAACAATTTTTATATATGAGTTAGAGAATGCTAGAGAGAAAGAAAATGGCAAATTAAACTACCCAAGGAATAAAGAGGAAAGGTAACTTGGACAGAACAAGCCAACAGGTATCTTTAAAAGTTTTAATAGTAAGCTATTTTTGCACTTCAGTGATTTTGGTTAAGACAACCATACTATCGTCAGATACCCCATTATAGCTACAAATAACCCTACCTGAGTTTCTGAAGGATTTAATAATCTAATTTGAAGTTGCTATTAGCCCTCTAGGCAGATGGTATGAAACCATGACCCAACACACACATCATCAGAAGGATAAATTTGAAAGATCAAATTTGTTGTGCTTGCTTGGTAAGAATTCAGTTTTAATAAAAAGATGTTGAATAAGATTCAGCCTAATAAGACTGCAATGGGAAGGGGTGGGATCAGAAAGCTTTGATTTAAGGGTAAAAATAAATGAGTATGGAAATATCAATTGATGAACACATTTTGAAAACATGAACCCAAGTTATTTTTCTGATTTGATTATGAGGGATCTCTGGATGGATGATGTAGCTTGGTGTGCTATGTTCCTGGAAGTAGCCAGGCAGGCAACACCCCATACTGCATATGTGGAATGTGCAGCTCTTGGCTAGATGTTAAAGTAGGCCCATAAATCTGAGTGCAGTTTTCAGGGTTTAAAAATCTTATTTTATCTGGATTAAAATCCTCTTCTCCTTTGTCATTATATGGTGTTTATGGCGGTTAAAAAAAGAATTGAAAAATATAGCCCTGGAATATATAAATGGATTTATCCTTCTGGCATGCAAGGTTTGTTTTGGAGACCAGACTTTAATTCTGCTAGAACTGGTATGGCTATTTCTAGATAAAGTGCCGGCAGACTATAGCAACTGTTAAATAAAAGGCCTCTAGAGGCCTACAGAAATTTTTTTCTTTTCTATTGTAAATTTTGTTTAGTTTCTTTCACCCCCACACTTAAAGTTAGTCAGGACTCCTGATATCTTAGGAATGACCATACAATAATTGATGTTTGAGTTGTTTACTCTATATACATATTCCAGAGTTGGTTGGGTGGACTTCCAGTGTTCTCAAGACAGAAACTTTTCTATGCAGCAGCGTCCATTGGGATGGCGCATGTACTCTTCATGTTCTCAGGTGTCCAGCCGAGTGTGTAAAGGATGGAGCCACACCAATCATATTCCAGTTCCTTCATGACATCAAGAGAACATACTTTGGAGTCCTCAAACTAACAGGAATGGCGGGTGGGTCATGGAATATGCATACAGATACATGCCAAAGAATGAAGGTTACTTACTTGTACCTGAAGTTCTTTGAGATGGAGTCTGCATGTTTACACTCTTGGGATGTGCCGACTGGTGCAACCTTCTGGAAGCAATGCCTGTTGGAGCGATCACGAGCCCCTCCCACCCTCACCGTATGTGTTTGAGTGTGTTCAGAAGGTGTGACGATAGAAAGGGGCATTGGTGCCTGTTGCCACCTAAGTTCCTTCCAACGCTAAAGCGGAATATCAAGTAATGCCAAAATTAGGACTCTGCAGGAGTGTGTTTTTTGCAGAGTTCTTCTCAAATAATTCCAGTTACAAGTAAGTAACCTTCATTTCTTCTTTGAGTGTCCCTCTGCATATTCCCACTTGGGATAGTTTGGTAAGCAGTACAGCAAGATGAAGGTGGAGTCCTCATTGAGCAATGACTGGAGCACCACTCTGCCAAACTGCATCAGACCTGGTTGCCAGATCTAATACATCCTGTTTCATAAAAGTGTGAATCAAAGTCCATATAGCAGCTTTGCATATTTCAACAAGGGATATATGTTTAGTGTATGCTATGGATGCAGCAACCGCTCTAGTAAAACGGTCTCTAAGAGGAACCCGAGGAGAGAGTGAAGCTCCTCTATAGCACTCTTCAGTACAGTGTCTAACCTATCGAGGCAGGGACTGTACTGAAATAACTTAGAAAACTCTAAAGGTCAGGCTATTTATCTTGTATGCAGGTGAGGACCTGAAGTTTTTAGTTCAGATAATATGAGTGTGCTCTCTTTACATCTAAGGAACATAACCTAGATTCTCCTTTGTGTCTTTCAGATTTTGGAAAGAGTACCGGTAAATGAACACTTTGATTTACATGAAACTCTGAAATTGCTATAGAAGGAATTTAGAATGCGGTCTAAGAACAACCTTGTCCTTATAAAAAGGAATATATGGTGGAGATCTGCCATCAAGGTATGAAGCTCACTAATTCTTTTAGTGGAAGTGACTGCAATTATAAAAGCTGTCTTTATAGGAAGATGAAACAAAGGACAGCTCACTAGAGGTTCAAAGGTGGGAGACTAAGTTGCGTTAAAATTAAGTTCAAATTCCATGGCGTCTCAGAGTGCTGTATTAGCAGATACGGAGTCAAAAAGCCTTTTAAAAATTTTTTTCATCAGTATATGTGAAAAACTGGTTTTTCCATTAATTTGAATATGGAACTCTGCTGTTGCTGTTAAGTGGACCTTAGCGGAGAAGAAAGATAATTCCATTGCTTTTAAACATAACAAATATTCAAAAATGAGTTGCCTACAAGCTGAAACTGGGTCGACATTCTTATCAGCCACACATATAACAAATCTTTTCCATTTTAAATTGTAATTTTTTGTAGTAGATAGTTTCCTATGTTCCTAATCAGAACTTGCTGCACCTGAGCAGAGTGTGATTTTTCTAAGTCTGTCAAAGGCCCATCACCCAAGCTATCAAATGTAATGATTGTGAATCTGGGTGAAAGACATTCCCCTCCTACTGGAACAATGACTCCATTGTTATCAAGAGCATTTTGTATTTGTTGTTGGATACATGGAATACTCAATATACCACTATTGCCTTGGCCATGCAGGTCCAACTAGAAATTAACCTGGATGAATCCTATCATTTTCTTTAGGACTTTTAGGATCAGAGGGAATGCGGGGAAATGCATATATTAGACCCATTTCCTAAAATCGAGGAGGAATGCATCAGTTAATGATTGACTGTCTGAAGAGAAACAGGGGCATTTTGTATTG
This sequence comes from Terrapene triunguis, assembly GCF_002925995.2. Taxonomy (NCBI): domain Eukaryota; kingdom Metazoa; phylum Chordata; order Testudines; family Emydidae; genus Terrapene; species Terrapene triunguis. Next base: position 6,259,184 of record NW_020665302.1, read on the forward strand.
GATCTGGTGTCAAATAGATCTATGCTCAAAAATGTTCTGAACCACTGAGTCCTTTAGAGGCCACTCATCATCTCCCGGCTCAGTCGATCCTCAAGGATGTTGTGTTCTCCTGCTACATTTAAGGCAATTGTGTACAAGTCATATAGGATACACTGATCCCAAAGTTTTATTGCCTCATTGCACAGTTGAGTGCCTTCCTGTTGGTTTAAGTAATAAATTGCCAACATGTTGGCTGTGGCCACTTGAATTACTGTCTTCTGCCCCTGCAGAAGAAATGCTTTGAGAGCCAAATGGATGACCCTCAGTTCTAACACATGTATGTGCAGTAGGGATTCTCTGCATCTCCAAAGACTGAGTGAAAAGGTTGCAGAGATATGCTCACCGACACATCTGTGTAACTATTTCCATGGAGGAAGGGATTTGAACTGGATAGTATAACCTTCCTTTACAATGTCTAAAGCCCGTCTGTCTTCTAAGGTGACATTTGTCCATGAAATCATAGAAATGGAACAGATGGCCTCTAGAAATCTGGGTAGGATTTTCTGAAATTGGGTTAGAAGCTCTTGATCTTCATGTCAAACCTGTAGCTGGTCATTAGGCGGGTTCTTTGTTCTTGTCGAAGGCTTGTAGGATTTCTTCCTCTCCTGTGACTGAGAGGCATTTGTTGGTGGTAGTGCTGCTGATAGTATTGCTGTCTCCTAAGTGAAAGAGGGTGATGGTGGAAAGTATTGCCTGTGAAGCCTGAACACAGGCATAGATGCTTTCCTTCTATAATGAGGCAGTAACCCCAGAGATCTTGTAGAGGAGCATGTCTCCATCTTTTCCAATACCTCATCAGTTCTCTCATTAAATAGTCCATCCCCTTCAAAGCTTCTCTATTTTAGATTTTATTACCATTGGTAGAGAAGTTGATTGTAGCTATGCATGCCTAAGGAGAGCTATTGCTGATGCTACAGATCTTGAGGCAGTATTGAGACATCAAATGATGCCCAGAGAGCATGCTTAGCCACATTTTGGCCCTCTTTGATAAGAACTGTTAACTTTCCCTGATTCTCTGGAAGTTTCTTGGTGAAGATTATCTTCTCCCACAAGTGAAAATTATACCTGGCCATGATCACTTGATAATTGGCCACATACATTTAAGGAAGCTGAAAACAATTTTCTCCCTAGAAAATCCAGCTTTTCCCCCTCTTTGTTGTGAAGGGTAGAATGTTGAAGACCTGACCTAGATCTTTGAACTAATGGTGATAAACAAGAGAGTCAGGCTGAGGGCATACATGAAAGCAGGAAAATTTTCATATGGAATCTGATACAACGTCAGCCTTTTTTCAAACCAGTTGACGTGAAGACAGATTGGGGGCAGGGAGATTTTGTTGTTCATCAAAGATGTTGTAAGATACACAAGGAGACTTTACTCTTTGCAATAGAACTGAAATGTCAAAAACTGGATGCCTGGCTTCTTCCATAGCTACTGATGGTCATTTTAAAGTTGATGCCTGTTGTGATAATTTGGGCTACAACCTTACGCTAACTGTTACATTCCTTTCTTACAGTTGAGCTAAGTTCATAAGATGTCACAATAACCCACAACAAATGTTCATGGGACATAGTATGAAAGGGAGACAGAAAGACTGAATTAGTCTAAACAAAAAAGGCCTACTGATATCATTCAAGGACTGTGTTAAGATCATGCTTGGTAAATAAGAAAAGCATGGAACTAGAAATCAATGAACCAAAATTGGTGTGTCAGAAACTAGGCCTAATTGATGGACAAAATAGCAAGGGGATGGACTATTCCACCCACTGTTCCCTTTGTGGGTCCTTAAAGGAGGAGGCTTTGGGGAGAAAAATTGGATACTGGAGCAAGCTTCACTATCATGGCTGCCATCCCCACCATCTCCTGGGACCCAGGGTGCTTATCATCCTGATCCTGAGAGATGTCCTAGCCAGACCAGGGCAGGGAGCGGGACCCAGGTGATATCACCACCTCTACCAGCTCCAGCTAAATCCCAACCACCATCTGAGATGACATGGGATTGGACTTTACCACCAGCAGCAATAAAAACAGCACCAGACCATCTTAACTAACATCTCTTTTCCCCAAAGGACAGTTATAACCATCTTTGATACCATTTAAGAAACTGGCAGACAGGGGGAAGGGGAGTTCCCTCTAAAAGCTCTCTCCAGCTAAAAGGAAAGGGAACAAAAGGATGTTGTTAAAATGAAAGCTTTATTTAATGCTTTACATTTCAAATGCTAGAACTATTGTCCCCTCTTTTCTTTATCTTTAATAAAAGGCTAAAGGGATTTTTAATGGTGTCTTTGTCATGATAATAATAGAACCCTGCAAATCCGCAGATATCCGTGGGTGTCTGCATCCGTGAATGCGGATATCCGCAGATCATTTTTGTGGATTGCGGATTGGATGCAGATACAAAATTTGTATCTGCACTGCGCTCTAGATATTAAGCAGGCTGAGGTCTCCGAATAGCAAACCCCGAACCTTGTTTAAACACTGTATAATGTTGGACAATGACTGGGTTATGTTAATACTATGATCCCAATTAGTCCATCTAAATTAATACAATATGCCATCCTATTCACTAGCTCATGAAAGGAGATGAACCACTTTCTAGTTCCGTGACTTAGGAGATCTCTCTTTCCTGGTACTCTTCAGAGTGTATGTCTTGCACTAAGGTAGGGGAATGTTCCCTACCTGTTGGATTGGGGCATCTCATGTTTGGACAACTTGGTGGATCCATAGATTCACGTAGAAGTTGTTTCAGAACCAGAGAATCAGGTTTTCTTGAGTGGTATTGGTATGTAGGGGTTGGCCAATATGTCCAGGGCATCCCTGGTGGCATAATTACACTAATCTTATCATTTGTTTGATACATAGGCTATCCAGCAGTGTTTGTTTGAGGAGCAAGATTCAGTTTCAGAGGAAAAGGTTGAGTCTTAAATACAAGTGTCAGATGAAGCTCAACATGTTTGCGTATCCAATCCTGGATCAGATACTGAAACAATAGGAGAGATAACCACAGTAGGGATCTGAAATATGGAGAATGGTGATATGGTCTCTCAGAGAGCAATTGGAGTCTCAGGTGGTGAAAATATGGACTCTGGAGATCTCTTCCAGTCAGTGTCCCATCTTAGTCTCTTAGCTGAAGAACACTGGGATGTAGCTGGATCCTGTATGTGATGCGGGTCTGGATGAATATGCGCTGTAACCGGATAGTATGCAGTTCAGCTGATATGCTTGGATCCAATGATCTCTTTTTTGGGTCCATATCCTTTGAACTAGCCAGAGGTCTTAGGTCCTTAGGTCTTGGATCCATGTGCTGCAAATGGTCCAAAGAACCACCTGAAACATGTTTGAATTTCGTCTCTTTTTAATTTGGAGCTGATGTAGTTGGTCCTGATAAGATGTCTGGATCCTTATGGTCTCTATCCAGTACTGGTTCTGATGGAGACCATAATAATTTTTGAGCTAGATCAGAGGACCTGGCTACTGGAAGCTCAGTTGACTTGGAACTGCAGCTTGGCACCAAGGCTGAAGCCTTAATTACTGACGTTATCTTGGATCCGGAAGTACTTGGAGCCAATTCCGGTCTCCTATTCTTCCTTAGAATTATCACGTCTCAGAGGCTTGATTCACAAGGCTTTTTATAAAAGAAGGGCCTAATATCTCCTTCTGGAATTGAGGAGTTGCTGCAGATAGCACCAGCACTCCAGGGAGTGAGAATGAGTCTCACCTAAGCATTTCAGGCACTGAATGTTCACTGGGAAGACAGCTGGGCATGAGGTGCACCTCTTAAACCCATGCTTCTTCACTCTGGGATCTGCCATGTTGGTACCAGTAATATTCCTCTTTAAAGCTAAACTCCCCCTAAACTATCCTAAAACTATAAAACGTATCAATAATTAGTCTAAAAGGTACTTATGTAGCTACAGATCTGAGAGATCCGGAGAGGTTCATATCCTTTTACCACTGGGATTGGAAGGAACTGGAGCTGGTAACATGGGCCAAGCACCGTCTATAGTCACACGCTCAGGTCTCACTCAAAACGTTGAGGGTAGTGTGACAGACCCAGACCAGTGGGGTACAGAAGTCTGGTAGAGGGCAAATATACTGGTCACTGGATGGGTAGTTTTCTGTTCCCTGAGTGACCAGAGAAGGGGCTGCACTAGAGTAATCAGGAACCTGCTAGAACCAGTTAAGGCAGGCAGGCTAATTAGGACACCTGGAGCCAATTAAGAAGAAGCTGCTAGAATCAATTAAGGCATGCTAATCAGGGCACCTGGGTTTTAAAAAGGAGCTCACTTCAGTTTGTGGTACGAGTGTGAGGAGCTGGGAGCAAGAGGCGCAAGGAGCTGAGAGTGAGAGGGTGTGCTGCTGGAGGACTGAGGAGCACAAACGTTATCAGACACCAGGAGGAAGGTCCTGTGGTGAGAATAAGGAAGGTGTTGGGAGGAGGCCATGGGGAAGTAGCCCAGGGAGTTGTAGCTGTCATGCAGCTGTTACAGGAGGCACTATAGACAGCTGCAGTCCACAGGGCCCTGGGCTGGAACCCGGAGTAGAGGGCGGGCCCGGGTTCCCCCCAAACCTCCCAATTGACCTGGACTGTGGGTTCTTCCAGAGGGGAAGGTCTCTGGGCTGTTCCCCAACCCACATGGTGAATCTCTGAGGCAAGAAAATCCACCAATAAGCGCAGGACCCACCAAGACAGAGGAGGAACTTTGTCACAGTAGGGACGGGAGGGGCATGTGAGTGCTCTAACAGGCACTGTTACCAGAAGGTTCCATTGTCTATGCCAGCTAGTGCAGATGACATATCCCAAGAATGTGAAGATGCAAAGGACACTCAAAGAACAGCATTAGTTACTGTACTTCAACTGATAGTCCGTATACATATTCCAGTTTTTGTGCTGCCTGAGCAGTAGCCTTATGGGAAGGTGGGTACAAGGAGTTTAAATGAACAGAGAATGCACCACAGTCCTGATGAATTTCACATCGTACAAGTGCATGCAGAAGTAATGCTTCATGAATGTATGAACCATGTCAAGACTATGTCACTGCTTTAGAGATGTCTTGAATTGGTAAGTTTTTTTTTAGGGAGGCCACTGAGGTGGAGTGAACCCTTGTTGAATAAATCAACACTTTCCTCAGAGGAGATTTCTCAGCCAACTTGTAGAAGAGCTTAATCCATTGCAATACCCAATTTAATATCTCTTGTGTAGATACTACTTCGCCTTTTATTCTCTCGACATATGGTACAAAGAATATTGGGGACTTTATGAACGGTTTAGTTCTGTCAAGAAAAAAAATAAGAGCTCTACATATACCAAAGTTGTGTAATCTCTGGTCTACTTTTCTGCACGTGGCTTTGGGGAAAATATAGGCAAGTGGATAACTTCATTTAGATGAAATTATGACACCTTCTTCAGTAAAAACTTTGGATATGATTTCATGGAGACTCTCTCTTTATGAATAATTGTATAAGAAGGCTCTCCCATCCACACCTGGAGTTTTCCTACTCTTCTGGCTGATGTGATTGCTAACAGAAAAGCCATCTCATAGAAAGATATGGAAAAAGCTACATAGCTGTATGCTCAAATGGAGCATCCATCAGCTTTGATAGCACCAGATTTAAATCTCATGTTGTGGTTGACTCTTTAATCAGGGAAAACTTTAGATATCTTTTCACCATCAGGTGAGGAAAAGTTGAAGATCCCTGAATAGATACAACAGATATAGAAGCTAAATGCACAAATAATGAACTAAGATTTAGAGCAGATCACTTAAAGTGCAACAGGTAGTCCAACATATTATGGATTTGTAGTTGTAATGTAGGTGTATGTTGCTGATGAGACCAAATGGAAAATCTCTTCCACTTTGATTGGTAAGTGGATCTGGTAGAGTCTTTTCACTGTGAGTATTCCTTGCACCACAGTTGAATATGCTTTCTGCAGGAGTCAGCTACTGAGTATCCATGCTGTTAGATGGAGTGAACAGACATTTTGAAATAAGGTTCTTCTCTTGTCCTGAAAAAGCAGATCTGGAGACAGGTAATGTTATTGGTAGTTGTATTGAAAGGCTCTGAAGGTCCGCATATCTTATTTGCCTTGGCTATGGAGTATTAAGATTAGCTTGGCTCTTTCTTGCTTGATCATTATTATTTCCTTTGAAAGAAGGAGAATAGAGGGAAATGCGCAAACACAGACCAAGAGTCCAGGGGAGAGAAATCCATCTGACACTGATTGATCTCCTCTCCATACCTCCCTGTCCTTCCCCATCCCTATTCAGGGACCTCTCGCACAAGAGCACGTTAGACCAAGAGGCACAGTCTCTTTTAACACTTAGTATAATAGAGGAGGTACCACAACATCTGAGAGGGAGCGGGCTCTATTTGAGGTACTCTCTCATTCCAAAGAAAAAAAGGGGGACTTCAACCTATTCTAGATCCCAGAGAGCTTGATGTTTACATCAAGAAGTTCAAATTCAGAATGGTATGTCTAACTTCAATCATCACATCCCTAAATGTAAAGATTTGGCATGCTGCTCTCAGTCTCCAGGGTGCATATTTCTATGCACCCTGCCCATAAGAACTTCCTGAGGTTTGTGCTACTGAGGTGATTTAGGAGTCTAATCCCATTTTCAAAAGTGACTTAGGTACTAGTACAGAAGGCATTGGTGCTCCCAAGGCTCATTCAGAAGACCTTGGTATTGATGAATTCAGTATGGCTGAAGCAGTACTGGGAGAAATCCAAGGCAAGTCGGATTCAACTTGACCAGTACTGCATCAGGGAACTCTTTCAAAGTTTTGATGCACTCAGTGTCAGAAGACCAGGAAGTTTTGTGAGAACTAACAGCAGGACCAGGAGTAGGACATCTATGCAGTTTTTCTTTATGCTCCCTGTGAGATTTGTCATTAGGCTTAACTGGAGGTGTTTCCTTGCCAGGTAAGTCAGCAAATAGGGATGATGAAGCCACAGGGGCTGGACTTTGTGGATCTCTGATCTTAGTGGCCTCTGAAGTTGGGAAGCAAGGGTCTGAGTCGAGGAGGAAAGCCCCTTTACAAGACTCATGACCCAGCTCATAGAGTCCACTTTGAAAACAATCTGCAAAATGTCACATCAGTTATGGATGTGATGCTCCCGGAGGCAGAATAAACATCATGTGTGGCCCTCATTTAAAGGCATGACCACCTCACAAGATGGGCAATGTTTGAAGCCTACTGATTTATCATATGTCATTATGACTAGACCAGTCCAAGTGTAACTCAAAAAGAAAAAATTAAAAAAAAAAGTGTTCCCTACCCTGAAGATAAAATAAATGGAAATGCTATCACTAACTATTTATACTAGATCTATTTATACACACACTGCTTCAAGAAGACTCAGAGAAGTGACATTCTATAACTTGTAACCAAGGGCAGTGAGAAGGAACGGGGGTGCTGTCAGGACTGCTCCATCCTTTATGCCCTCAACTGGACAAATAGGGATGTGAAGAACATATGCACTATCCCAAAGGACACTGCCGACTAGAAGAGCCACCAACAGTAGAATATGTATACTATTACTCAAAGAACATATATTATTTCAGTTACCACACAGATCCTTTTATCATCATATCTGTGCAGTTGATATAAGCTACTTTATAATAGAGATAAATGAAAAATGAGCTTCATGGACTGAGATCACTTTGACCACATCAGAGCTGGTGTTGAAGAAGTTGTAGCATACTTCTGCTTTCTTTTTGCCTATTTTTACTATCTGCCTCCTCCCCCACTTCAATATACATATACACTTCCTTTTCCTGGACTGCTTGTGTTCTCTTTATTTCAAACTATTTATTTCCCATGTTATGGCATTAAGTACATCTAATGAATACCACAGCCCTTCTGCAAGGTCCATTGTGCAGTACTATGAAGGAACTCAAAAATGGAACGATGGTGTTCCTATTAAACTCCATGAGAAGGAACTGGTAACTCTCAGCTTTTGGGATGTTTTGATCTTATACTGGTGTAATGATATCACATTAGGGACTTGATTATGCAGTTATAACTGAAAAACAGTTCAATGAGGGTTTGGTCCCAATAAATCCTTGTAATTGGTAAAGAGATATTTGGATTGTGTTCTGGTAATTGCTCTCAGACAGTAGGGTGCATTACCAGGTAATGTTACACTGATCAAAAAACCTCATAAAAACAAGATCCTCTAGAAAACTGAAAGAGAGGTTATCCACATAAGCTGAGGCTTGTCATTAGAGCTAAAAGCTGTATGTATTTCAATACTTACAAAATTTATGATGTACAAAATGCTTATTCTTGACAACAGTACTAGGAACTTCAGGTATTTAATAGCAGTGTGCAGTCAGGGCACATTTGAGATTTTGCTGTACATCTGTGTCACTTATATCCAAGTCTTTATGGGCTCCGTTAAATATGATTCCCTAATTTTTTCCCCCCTTCTCCATTCTTTTTAAGATTTTTTTCCCTCTCTCATGAAGTGCACTTTTTATTGTGGCACTTTGGCATTTTGTACTTCTAGATTTCTGAGAGGTTAAAGAGCCTGTGACAAACCCATGTGGGCAGAGAACACACAACAAGCTTTGTATCTGCAAAGGAGAGTGGGGCTGCTCCTGCTAAAGTCAGACTAAAACAAGCAGTCACTGAAATTTACGAGTTGAAGGGGAACGAGTTTGAAGAAAGATGCCCTTGTCTGGGATTTCACCATTTAGAGAGAGAGAGAGAGAGAGTGCGCGATTAAGGTTCAGACTCATATCTCTGGAAATAAAACACATCCATAAACTAAACAGTCTAGTTACTCGTAGGTGTTTCCCCGAAGATGCAAAGCAGAGATTTGAAAAGGTTATTATGGTCATACATTTATTTTTGTGTGGTGAAAGGGGCAGGCACAGATGTTTAGATAGCTGTTACAATTCCTACACTATCTGACAATTGCACAGTTTGGTCCTGTCTTTCCCTAAAATGAGAATGAGAACAGTTGGAATGGACCTACCTGAGACCCATCCATAATAGAGATATTCAAAAAGAAATGTTCTGCTTTATATTCTATTACTGCTCTGGCCTCATTAAGGCCCTTTGCTCTGGATCTTGATTCTCAGTTTTCTTGATACATAAAGTATCGGACTTCCCTTCAGCTACAAAGCTGTCATATTCACTTACAGCTCAGTTATAATGAATATTCAGAATAAAAGGCAATGTTATTTCACAGCTAAAAGCTGTATTAGGAATACATATAAATTTCGTTTGTATAGAAAACAAAACATAAGAAGGTAATGCTGTACTTTGTGCAAGTTCCAGCTATTAAAAGAATTGACTGGATAGCTTTGAAGTACATTTTCTTTGTTTGTAAAGCATGCAGTGATTAATCAAGTGTTGATAAACTTATGCTGTGAGCTTTTGCTTGGATTAGGAAAGAGAAAAGAAAAGAATTCAAGACATACAGAATGGGGAAGAAAAGATTCCATCAGCTCCCTGTGTTGGCACCCCTATTTTCCAGTTCCAGTAAATGAAACAACTTCTTTCCCTGTGACTTCAAGCCTTCATAAGCTCTAACTTTAAAAAGGGATTAGCCAGGAAATCCTATTTTATTACCACTTGCTGCTACTGACAATTTAAAATATTAGCCTGATGAGGAATTATAATGGATAAAATATTTCAACTGCTTATGATTCAATTTCTCAAAAGAAAAAAAAAATCCCAATAATGACTTGAAATATTTGTTAAAAAGGAGACCTATCATTCAGCTTGCTAGACCTACTAAAGGATATCTGATCATCCTCCAGTTTTTTTCAGCACTGTTCAGTAAATGTTGCTTTTTCTTGGGTTTGATTCGATTCAAGCAGGAGCCACTGATCCCAGGAAGAAATCAATGTGGTGCTTTTTGCTGTATAAAGAGTGAAATGATCAACTAAATGGCCTCTAGTAGGTTAAAGCATTTACCCCATTGTACATATGAAGACCTAGGTCTCTTAGCGTCATCTAAATCCACATCACAAAATCAGCACACAAGTGTTATCAGCTCATTTGATAAGCTTTGTTAAACAAAATCCCTGGATTAGGATATCAGGTACAACAGGTCAGGATTTTAGTGCTATATGGCAAGGTTTGTAGAACACCTGGTCACATTAAGAACACACTTTCTGGTTCAAAGCACATAAGAGTTGTCTTCTTCTGGTTCACCTTTCAGTGCCTATTTGGCTCAAAATGAGGCATTGCATGTTGGGCACTATGGTCCCAGAAGACAACATCTGTATATTAAAAAGAGAAAGAAGTGTCTGCAATCAGTTCTGTTTTATATAAGTTAGGTTTGGACCTTCAACTTTCTGGCTAGTTGTTAGTGTGGTCCTAACTAACCTGAGTAAAGATTGAGTCTTGATTCAACAAACTCTTCCCCTCATGCAAGAAAATGAGTAAGATTTGTGCTTGCTGATTATTTTACATTTCCCACCACCACATAACCTGATTTTGAAAGTTTGATTAGCAGGGATGGGCTGTGCATTTCTGATGAGGTTTAAAGTAGTGTCTGAACCATTCAAGGCCACAAGCATTTAGATGTCACTGCATGTCCAAATTCTGTTCTAGGAATCCAAAACAACGTATTGATTGCCAAAACACATTTTGCACTCCAAGTTCAGATATCTAAGAAATATTAGTTTAAATCTAAACTAAAATCCTAGTTGTTCAGTTTTTGCCAACTTGGTAATGGGTGTGTCAGGAATGGGGGCGTATTCGTAGTAAGAATGTCATTTGCATCTCAAGTTCACCAGTCTCTTGATCTTAAGCAGCTATGATGTAATGTATGAACGAGTAATAAAAACAAACTATATTTTTTGTCTAGTACAGAAAGTGCAGTGTCCCTGCACCGTAACAGAATGCACAGGCCCTGAGTTACTATCCAAACTCAGTCCCTTCCTGGGGTTTGGCTTTATTGATAACTCAAAAATAAGACAAACATCAGTCTAAGCCTCTTCCCTGAGCGTGGCCTTCCACAGTTTCCCTCCAGGACCTCCTCTGTTCTAGCTCCCTATTTCCTTCTCCCTAGAGAGCCACTAGGTCCTTTATATCCCAGGTGGAATTAAGTTACACCTGCCAAACAAGTCAGCAAAAAGTCAGCAGTTTTATGTAATGTTCTAGCAGAAGAGTCCTGCTATCCTGTTTCATGCATATTTTCCCTAATGTACAGCACCATGTTCATTTATGAGGCTATTTAACAAAATATAGGAAGGCACTGTGGTTAGAGAAGGGGACTGGGAATAGGAGATCTGAGTAATATTCCCAACATTACCCCGATTCAGTGTGTGACTTTGGGCTAGTCATTTAGCCTCTTGGTGAATCAATTTCTGTAAAATACGTGTAATACTTTTTATTGCACTTTCAGGCCTGAAGATGAGAAGTGCTATATTAGTGGTTATTCTGACGTAATGTTTTCTAAACTACTTGAGTGACTTAGGCAGTTAGGAACCTAATTCATAGTGAAAATCAAGGAGTCTTAGGCTCTTAAATCACTTTTGAAAATAGGACCTAGTTGCTTCTGAAAATTGTACCCCACTCAACAAATGTCATGTTTGAATAATCTAGCAGATAGATTTCTGTTACATAGGTATTTTGAAAACTGGGATTCAAGTGAACTAAGTCAACTCTGAACTGTGGTTCAAATAAACAAAGTCATATTCAAGTCTCATTATGTTTACTAGGGTTGCTACCTATTGAGGTTTTACCCAGACAGTCTGGTTTTTGGCTTGTGTGTCCTGGTGCCATTTGCCAGGTGTCCGGTTTTTGACTGGAAAGTCTGGTTGATAAAGGGAGCTGGCAACCCTAAATGGCACCCAAACCAAAAGTCTGGTTATTGTGGGGTGGGAGGAGACTCTGGGTCATTAACTTGCGCCAGTCCCTGCTCATCTGGGGCCTGCCGCCTACTTGTAGGCAGGCTCCTTGAGATGATCCAACAAGTGATGGGAGAAGAGGGGGAGAGGAGTGAGCGAAGGGGGAGCTTTTGGGGAAACAAGGTGGAGCAGGGGGCAGGGCCTCAGGGGTCCTGTTACCAGCAATTAGAAAGGTGGCAACCCTAAGGTTTACTCCTCTAGTAACTTGCAGTAGTTTGCTACATTTCTAAAGATATATCAGTAGTGAATGGTTCGGTTACATTCCATTTTAAAATGAAGATTGTTAAATTTAAATGTTTAAAAAAAACAACTGAGCTGTGATGAGTTAAATAGAATTCTGTTTCAGGATTCTGGTGACCTGATTTTTTTCCCCACACCATCTGAATCCCTTAATAAACCACATTAAAAAAAAAAATCACTGCAGCCTTTTTAATTGTTTGTTTAAATGAAACCCATCACCAACAGTCCAAAATGCTTTGCATGTCAATTAAGCACTCTCTCTCTTGTGTCAATATTCTTTCAGACCAACTTTTGTTAGTAGGGGTCAAGTACACTGGACAGCGTAGAATGAAACAATTCCCTGTGCTATCAGCATAGCTCCTCCTGACTCCGATAATTATTTCTACTCTGAGACCTCTGCCAAATTCTTCCCAGTGGACATATGGACCCAGCAGGTAGAACAGGCACAAAGTACTTTTTTTGGACTGACGTCATCAGGGGAAGTATGATTAAATCAATCTTGTGAAAATTACATTTCATCTCAATGTAGCTTTTTTCAAGAGCTCCAGCTATTGTGGGCCAATTATTTCCAGACTTGGCTAAAAAAAAAGGTCTATTTTTCTCTGAAGTAAAAAGTGTCTTTACAGTTAATTAGGAGATAACACCAGTTAGCTTTTTGTTAATTATTTGTACTTTTACTTAACACTTACAAATCTACTTGTTCAGGTACTTCAAGTTAATATTTGATTTGTTGTAAGATGTGTTAGTCATTACAATTAGTGACTAGAAGTGGATTAGTCATGCACAAAGTCTCATAACTGAGGTATTTATGTTCTCCTTAAGGATGGAAGGGAGGGTAATTTGAGCCCTTCATGGCTCTCAAGGGAGCCCTCATTTGCCTCCTCTATCCTCTTCATTGTTTCAGGTTCTCTATTTGAGTGAGGGTGACTTGATGCTGTGCCCTTTAGAGCCCAGCAACATGACTAAATCAGCAAGGCGACTTCTAGAGAGCAGCATTAGGTGCTGTCTTTCCCTAGAACTGAGGGTATGTCTACATGGGGATAAAAGCCCCACGGAATGGCCGTGGCTGGCTTGGGTCATGAAACTAAAAGTTGCTGTGCAGATGTTTGGGCTCAGATTGGGCCTGACTGGGATCCTCCACCCTCATAGGGGGAGCCCGAGCCTGAACATCTACACAGCAATTTTTCAGTTTTAGTTCCAGGTAAAGTGAAATGTTTGATTTGACCCAAAATTAAGTTTTCCAGTTTTTTGACCTCCCCCTGCCCCCCCACCCCCATTTTTTAAATCTGACAGCAAACCAAAAAAAATCAGTTATTTGCACAGCTCTATATTTGAGAGCATGTGTAATTGGTGGCAGGAAGTAGATCAAATATGCTACCTACAAACTACATTCTAAGAAAGTTGGCAGTGCCATCATAAAGTCACAGAGGCAGATTAAGGCCATATGACATGGACTGACCAAAAATGCTGGACCCCAGCCTGCTCATAGACAACACACAATTAAAGGATGCTTACAAGCCCAGGGTAAGAATTTACATTCACTAAATCTTCCTCTGGCTTTTCTCCATGCCATCCCTACATATGGAATGTCCTCCCTATTCCTCTCTGGTCTGGCAAGCCACTAGCCTTCTCACATCTCTCCCCCATAAGATGTTACCGCTGGAATGCCTGCAATACTCACAATACATGAGTTAATATTCAATGGTATTTTTATATTTAAACACAAATAAAAATGAATCTACAGGTGTGCACGCAACTAAATTAAATAGCCACGTTACCTAGTGTTGTAACCCCCTTTCTTCCACTTCTCTCACCCTGTGTCAGTCTCCTTCACTGAGTGATATCTAAGATTTCAGGGACCAATGACAAAGATTCTCAGAAATGACTGGGGATTTTGGGTACACAATGTCACACACCTCAAAGGGACCTATTTTCAGAAAATAATAGACACCCACCCTCTGAAAATCAGGCCCCTTTGAGACATCTCAAGTTGGGCACCCAAGAACCCAAAATCACTTGTTACTTTTTGAAACCTTGACCATGTCTTTAGTGAAGTGCCGCCCTCATAGAGTCTTGGATGCTATCAAATAATAATCCACCACTGGTGCCTCCCTCTTTCAGAATGGCATCCCAATATTAGACAATGTTAATTAGCTACAGCTCACTCACACCCCCCCACTCATACAGCACTACATGTGTACATGGTGTTCTACACACACCAGACAAGAACTCTGCCCTGACGGGCATACAGTTGAACTCAATTAGTTGCCAGAAATAGACAATCACAGTCCTGGTGCTTTGCTTTTGGTGGTAAAAAAATAAAAACCCTATGGCTGAATGTAGAGCAGTTATCCTATTTCACTTTACACTTGAACGTGTGCTCACTCCCCTATCCCTGAGCCACTCATATAATGACAAGAGAAAAGAATGCCACTTCACTCTTAATCAAGGAAACATTTCTCCAACCAGAAGTAGTAGTGAAGTTTCACACTACATTGCTAAGGTACTAGGAGGTGGTATAAAAGGGATTTTTGATGCGGTGTTTAGTTTAAATAAAGAAACAGGTCATTCATTGCTGCTGGAAGAGATGGACTGCTAGAGTGCAGCTCCACACGACTCATCCTGGCCTCCCTCCTCCCACCCCCGCACAATGCTTGAAGCATTCCAACGTCCCTGCCAACTTCCCTTGCAAATACTTTATTTCTTTATATGTGTCTCATTCCATCTGTTCCTCGTGCTCTTTATGCCATTTACGTTCATCATCAGAGTCTGAGATGACACCACACAATATAGCTTGTCATGTTGTGAAGTGATTTAGATATGAAACAAGGAGGAGGGGAATCATAGAAGGATGAAAGAGCTGTGGTTTACTGTTACCCAAGTAAGTGCATACTTTGGGCACAATGGCAAATTGCATAGGAGCACAAGTCACATAGCAAGTATCCATGTAAGGATCTGGCTGTGGCAGGTACTACATTATGCCTTCAGGTTCTAAGGAGAAAGTGAACTGGTTGTCCTCTGAAGCAACTGCACATGCAGACAATTTGTGCCCCAGCAACTGACAAAGAAGAGGCAAATGTGATTTCAAGAAAGGGTCAGGAGCACTCAAATTCAGTGCAAGATGTGAAAAGTGGCAGAAAAGAGTATGTACTAGTATAAGTTGTGGAGTGAATATCATCATCTGATTATTCACCAGAGGAGCACATGACAAAAATAGGCCTACAATTTCAGAGACTTCCCTCTCCACCTTCTGGAAATATGCAAGTGGGTTTGGGGTTTTGCAATATGGGTCATTCCAAGCCACATTTAGCTGTAAATCTCTTACTGGGTGTGTGGAGGAGTCTCAATGCATGTAAATTGGATATTAACTTCAGGAGTTCCAGGCTAAGCAGAAAAACCTCTCCAGAGTTTCAATTTGTGCAATCAAAACACAAACCACCACATTCCCTTAAATTCTTGAACCCCTAAAACAAATCATATACAAAACACCAACCAATGCAAATTTAACCTCCGTCCCAAGCGGTCTTTGCCCTGGCTTCTAGATAGCAAATCTCCTCTTTTTCCTACCTAAAAGTAGCCCAGCCAGACTCGTCTGCAGCTGATTACCTCAGCCTAGGGAGGCACGGCCAGTTGGGACTCTTACAACACTCTCTCCCCTCACGATTCAATCCTAAAAGCTTCATAATACTGCTTGGCTCCTAGGGGGACCTCCAAGGAAGAGAGAGTGCATCATGGCTGCAGGGCCCTGGTTGGAGCACAAAAGACCAGTATCCCCATCACAAGGAGCTGGGAGGACCCATAGCCCTCTATTATCCTGGCAGTTACAGCTGCAAAACTGAATCCTCACAAGTCTCATTACTAGTAGTATCAGTGCCTGAGCCTAGTTACCATCTTGGAAATAGAAGTTGACTGAATGAAGAAAGATTTTTATATTTAACCAAAAGAGGTCAGGCAGCAATTTAAACCTTCCCTCCTCCCCTACAATGAAATGCAATAACCAGAAGCTTACTTACCTTTTCAGGTGAATTTCTCAGACTCTCTCACTGTTTCTTTCATTTCCTTCACTTCACTTTTCCCTACTCAGCTCACATTCTTTACTCAGCATCTTATTACCTTCCATCCCCTGTCTTTCTCTTTTCTCTCCTGCTGTCTCTCCACGTTCTCTGTTTGCCTATTCTCATTAGTTACCAAGCTGTAGTTCCCAACTATCAAGGATCCTTTTGGTTCAAACATTCCATCCCTTCTAGTGCCAAAAGGTTCATTATCCAAAACCACCTGTAGCTGCTTGAATAGCAGAGGTGAGGGAAAGACTGCCGCTCCTTGCATGCCCAGGTGTATCCTCACAACTGTAAATCTTATGAAGCATAGATTCATTTGTGGGCTATTGCATGGCAAAGGGGAAAATGAGCAAGAAAGGTCGGCATGCTTTAATGGTTTTGAATGGGAAAGTTTAGATGATCTCTGTAGCATGCCATGGCAACTTTTGGGCCAAGGCTTTTCTGGAAGGACAGTAAGGGCCTGATTACACAAGGTGCCAAGGCAGTGGAGAATCATTTAAACCTGCACAACGTGAGTGTAAGATGCCAGCACTCTGATTCAGTGGCATCTTATGCCTACATTGGACAGGTGTAAATGAGGACAAGCTGCAAGGCCATAGAGAATCAGGTCCTAAAAATTGAATGCCTCCCCTCCAACCTCCTAAAAGCAGAGAACGATCAGAAGTTTGTGATTATGGCAGGAATTCACCAGCCTCGTTAGCTAAGCAAAACTCAGAGAGCTCTCAGGTTCCTCACCTGGCAGGAAAAGCACCCCCCTGGAGCAGACTTTGCTAAACTGCTGTATATCTACAGGTGTGGTCTCTCCATTCTCTGGTCCTCAGCCATGTAGGGTCCAATTTTGAGATGAGCTCAGCACCCTTCCATTCCTATTGTGCTCGTCAGGCAAGTTGGACCAACTATGGGAGAACTTTAGTGCCCAGGCACAACTGGATGGCTCAGAAACATTACACCTGGTACCACAGTCCTGCTGTATTTTCCATGCCTGGGAACTGAGGGCCTCTGTCCATTTTCTCTTGTTGACCCAATATATGGCTTTCTGCAGGTTCAGACTGAACTTCAATCTGCTTCTCTTTCTTCTTCAGTTCCTTTGCCTTTCTCCACCTCACTTTATTACAATGCACTAGACATTTTCTTAGAAAAGAAGGCATGATTCCTGGGCCAGGGGACTGATAACCCTTCCCTAAATCTGTTCCATTCACACACTTCACTGGATTTCCTGTTAGCTTCCCTTCCCCTGTCTGCTTCCCTGTTTATCCCCTTCCCAGCTGTTCTCACACTGCACGTCTGACAGTTTTTTTCCCTGTTCCTTGCAGGTGTCCAACTGCCATGGAATCTTCAGATTTGAACATTCCACCGCTCCTGCTGCCATTTGAATGGTGGTGGAGAGGAATACACTTCCCTCGTGTGTGCCCAATTCTACTATCTAGAATGGTGAACACTAACATGACGGCATATCATAAACTCTGCAGACCCACCCAGGTGAGTAAGCCCTCCCTATCTCCACTTCATCCAACATCGCTCTCAGTTGCTCCTCCTCATGAGGGATTCCCCCATTTTAGACCTAATTTGCCTTTGTTCCAAGTAAATTTGGAATTCTCACCTCTATAATTATTTACATCAGAAGGTAGGAGAATGACACCGATTATACATGCAGCTATTTCTGCTGAAGTGATTAATACCATCTCCTTCAAACTTTCCTAAACTAGTTTTGTTACCCTAATTTTGGGCTGTGGCAGGTTGATAGAGATGTCTCCCATGCTCAGGTCAGGATTGCCAAACATCCCTATGTATCAAGATGGTCTATGGTAGAAGGAGAAGGAAATGGGAAAATCATCAGTTAGTCATAAAATGTTGTCTGTAAAATGCAATGAATTTAGACCATAAGGAAATATTTTACAACCCTGGATATTGTTGCACTATTTGCTGCCTTTGTTGTAAATGAGCTAAAACCTATGAAAAGCAAATGCCCTCTGTTTCTTAGGATGTTCATATCTTGGTTAAAGAAAAACAGAAAGTTGTTTTGAATAAAAGAGCTGAACATGTTCTTTACAAAGTTGTTTTAATGAAGAAACAAGCATGGGAATAAATCCAATATGCTATAAATAGATTATCATGGTATTATTGTTTTTTATTTTGTGCATGAAACATTGTCAGTAAAGACATTTGGGTCTTTACAAAACTGGCATCTTAATAAATTTAGGGTACGTTCCAATGGCTACCATACATCTGGTAAGAAAAGGCACTCCCAAGTCAGATAAAGCATTTGATTGTGTGCCCAGAGTGTGTGTTTTAAAGAATTCTGGTTCTAATAGGAGAAGGAGGTGTTCATCTGAAAAGGGGAGAGGATATAGCCTGGGGAAAATAAGGCATATGTTCATAGTAAGAACCACCCATATGATGAAGTGAACTAAATAATTCTGAGTAGTAATACCAGTAGAATAGTGGCCAGGAGGTTGAAGGGGTCGGGGGTGGGGAATGGCTACGTTTCAGTTGTGATTCAAGTAGTCCTGGAATTCTTCCTGACCCTCTGGGTCGGAATTTCTGACTCTACTCTCTGCTTTGACTCAGAATAGGAAACTGTATCCTAACCACATGTTTCTTTTTATAGAGCAAACTTTATTGCCAACTTCCTCTAGAGCACAAGATCATCCCTCATAGTCTTTAAACAATACGCCAATCACAGGACACAAATGCAAGAAAATGTGACCTACATGCCCTAAACACAACACAGGCCTTATCCAGAAAGAAAACAATGGAACCAAAGTTTGGCTTTACTACCCATCTCAGTAAATACAGTCTACACTGACGGGCTTTAAAAGCAGCTGGCTAATCTCTCTCCTCCTCCTCTCCCTCTTTTAACTTGGACCCTATCACTATCCTTTCACTCTGGCCAAGTAAAGCTTGCCAGGATTACTGGCTGGGATGGAGATTCCTTGAGTAATATAGTAATGTGCTAGGGATACGAAAACATGCTCCAGTAGAAAAACTGATCATAAGGGCTTCCAGTATAACTTGTTATACTGTATACATATTGTACTGGAATAGTGGCCAACATGGCTCTGTTTGGATTTCTTGTTTGGACATCAGAATCAGTAATCATATAAACTTGTGTGTGGACAGTTTTGGGAAGTGGTTTTTAGCTATATGTTTATTACACTGTCAGAAGGGAAAGCTCTTTTCTTCTTAGACTCAGTTCCATCTTTAAGAATATTGGTGCCTTAGCCAAAGGATATTTTGATAGTCCCTTCCTTTTTGAAACAAAAAGAATAATATCAAAATACCGCTGCATAAATCACATCCACAAGAGCTACCCCTATGCCTCTTAGGTCCCATTTAGTCCAGCTCCCTGGGACCAGCACAAGATTTCCCCCCTACAATATATTCTCCAATGCAATTGGATGTAGTTTTAAGAGTGGCAGATGATGGCTTCCCATCACTTCCTATGACTGTTACACGGGCTACTAGACATCATAGTCATTCCTGATATTTAGTTTACCTTGCCCTTTTCTTAATTTAATCCCATTTCTCAGATTTATATCCTATGTACCATCTTTAAAAAGCCGCCTCTTTCTTAGTATTTGCCTGGGGTGATATCTAAGGCCATCATAAGGACAGGTGCATGGTGTGGTAGGTTCTTTCCCTGAAAGAGCAGCGTGAATGATTAGTGCTGCATTCTAGTATACGATATTCAATTGATGAGCGTTCTCCTCCTGATTCCTTGAAAACAGCACACACGCCCCAGGAGACTCTTTCCAAAGCCTAAGGATGGGGCAGGGTTAGCAGGCTGGTTCCACCTCTGGGCAGCTCTTGGAGCTGCTCCAAATTAGGAAGAGGTTATAATACCAAGGTGGAGGAAGGAAAAGATCATCTTAACTCCTTTTCAGTGCTTTGTGTGATCAACCCTTATGTAAGCAAGTAAGTCACTGAGTATGTTGAATAGGGGCTGGGATCTGAACAAATGAAATGCTGGGACTGAAGTCAGAGGAGTACCTATGGGACTCCAGTAACTAACTCATAACCTTTGCAGTTTTGTGGCATTTGGCTGAGCCATGTGCAGGTGTGATAAAGGTTTTTAAAACTCAAAATGTGTGTTCTAGTTTTATTGTCTTTCAATGATCCAATATGCTCTATTTACAAGTAAAAAAACCATACTTTTCTTCTAGCTAGGACTCCTACAAACAACTTGACTCAGAATCAAGCTATGATCTTTTATTCTAGTGCATCATCACCAGTAATAAAGGTTCTACAGGCCAAGTTATGCCCTCATTCACACCTCTACTGAGCTTGCACAGGTATATCTGACAGGTACTTGATAATTCTATTGGGGAAGCACAAGAAGAGAGAGCCTAGTTTGCTTTCTTTTGGCTGTAATGGCTCAGCAGGGCTAACAGGAGGAAACATCAATAGAAACTTATCTCATTTCCTAATTTTATTTTTTTCCTGCATTAGTTTTTTCTTTTATTATTTCTATCTTTTTTCTTTCACCTCTTCTATTCTACCCTAGATTTTTTTTATTTCCTCTCTTCTCCTGAGTCCCACATCCTCATTAATCTAATCTTCATATTATTTTTCCTTCTGAGTCTCCCCTCTCTTTTTTTGCCCTTCCTCTTCTGCAACTCTTTTGTTTTCCTCTGGTTTCTTTGCAGTCCTTCTCCCCTCTCTCCTCCTGTACCTCTATTTCTCAAACACCTTTCTGAGTATTTCCTTCTACTCCCCAGGGCAATTAGTGGTTGTTTATAGACGTTTTTGCCCCGTGCTCAGAAGTGTGAAGTATTTCTTTCAAGACCTGCAGCTAGACACTACCATTGTTTGCTGCAGGCTGCATGCAGCCTGTCAAAGTTCACCCTGAGATGCAACAATCCTCAGAGTTTCCAAGGTGCCCTTTGCCATATGGCTGCCTTTCCAGCCTATGCCTAAAGCTGCTGCTTGATATACAGAATTCCCTAAAAATGTTGACTGGCTTCTGTTTTGGTTTTAATTTCTCAGTATCAGCAACATTTATTTAACAGAGAAATATACTTGAAATGTGGAGGGTAAAACCATATTAAGATAAATCAAATTTTGGGGCTTGAACCTCTAATACTTACATGACACCTCCGATCCAAGGGCCTCAAAGTACAACTAGTAATGAATGAAGCCCCACATATACCCTTGTTTATTATAGTGCCCAAAGGTCACTGCAAACAAGTCACTGTACCAAAGCACTCATGAATTAAATAAATATCCCCATTGTACAGATAGGTAGAGTGAGGCACTTCCGTTACGTGATTTGCTCAAGGTCACACATGGAATTCTGATTTCTATTCTTGGCTCTACCACAGGCTAGCTGCATTAGCTACAAGGCCATCCTCCCTATTCCCCAGTCCATTTTTTTTTTTTAAATACAAAATCTAAATTTAAGACGGTGCGTTCCAAGAAAGGTCAGAAAATTTCCAGCTAAAGGTGCCAGTGATATTCGCCCCCTCCCCCCGCAACACTGTAAATTAAGGACAATAATTCTCAGTAGTAAATCAAGGATAGGGACAGAGCCTTGTCAGTAAATTCCCTGATTTCTATGGGTTTGTGTCAGACACTATTATTGAAAAGCAGTTTTTTCCCTTTATTCCTCTCCTGTGTGATTACAGTGGGAAGGACAGCCTGCCTTTACTGGAATTAGGCTGTGTGATCTATGCAAATACCTGTATTGTTCCTTTTTAATTTTTTTAGAATACTGAAAGCAGCTCTGGCCCTCATCCTGAAACTGGATTCACAGAGACAGACATTGGGCCCGGGCAATGCCCCAGTGAAATCAATGGGGACTCAAGTAGGTATAAGGTCCACATGCACTGTTCTGATTGAAGAATTAGAGCCTATGGTTGAAAAGGTGCAAGCAGTAGAGCTGGGCAAACTATTTGCAGCAGCCAATTTATTTGATGAATACAGCCCTTCCTTCCGTTTGCAATCCATGAACAGAGTGATTATTGTGAATTTATTTGAGCACTTTTTCTGGACAGATTCCAGCCTATAGGTTGTATAAACTATTTCCTATGAGTAGAAGTAGTAAAAGTTTCAAAAGTACCTAAGTCTCATTTTCAAAAGTGATTTAGTCACTGAGGCAACCAAGTCTCATTGACTTTCACTGAGACTCTTAAGTGCCTAAGTCACTTTTAAAAATGAGACTTGGGCTTCTATGTCACTTAGGCTTTTTTGAAAATTTAACCCAGGTCTTTGATAATTTGGGGCATAGGACTGGGCAACTAAATTGTATGTTTTGTTTTTTGCTCTTTGAAGGCAACTGTCCTATATAGGAAGGGGGAACCAGTGAGATTTCAAGATGGCTGAATAATTGTGTCCAGTGCGAACTTTCACGCAAACACATTTGCACTAGCTTTTGTAAGATTTTTACTTACAGCACGCATTCTTGTGCACTCACCAAAAAAATAAAAAAATCACTGGCATGACTGTTCACAGAAAACAAATCAAATGGGTTGCAAATATGTCTAGGTGGTTTTAATTTCAATGAATGTTTGCTAATGCTATTTTGCTGTGTTCATTTTTCGCTAGTTAGCAACAATGTAAAGGGCAAAGCCTGCCTCCATACTCTCTAGGGACACAGAAGGCACAATCAGCACTGGGAAGGTGCATCACCGCCCAGTAGGGAGGGGGATGCCAGCACAAGGATCTGCACTAACTGCATTCTATAGATCACATCTTCATGGGGTTTTCACATAGAAGACTGGCAGGGTGATGGAGGGAGGACTGGAAGATTGGTGATTACATGGATCAGCTAGCAAACCACCACAGCCTCCTCGCCTATGGAAGGGGGACAGTGCAACCTTGGAGTCTGCACTGTGAGAAGATTAATCCCTACCACAACCGTGAAGCACCAGCGCACATGACCCATTTAGCTGGACTGTAATGAGAATTTGTCTCTATGACTGGTTGTAGCAAGCAGGCTTCTTGTATTGTTACCTCAATCAATGTGAAAAGGGATATTTTTTCTCAGAACCACACTAAACAAACCATGCTATAGATTTCCCCATCAGATAGTCTACAACACGGTTATAATGTGATTCTCAGAGAAATCTCTGTTCACAATGGGCAGGAGAAAAAACATTCTAGCAACAAAGTGTTAAAATACGATTGTTGCCAGCATGGTTTCAACCTTAGTCCAGACGCTCATGGTATATTAAGGGAAAATTCTCCCTGTGGCCTGTTTTGTTGTCTAGTCTTCACTGATTCCATGCATGGAACTCCCATTGATGTCAATGGGAGTTTTACGCATGGAATGAGTGCAGAAAGGCAATAGAAATCTGCTCTGCAGCTAAGACATCTGCATTGCAGATCCAAGAGGAGAATTTTGCCCTGAGTGCCAAATCTCATTTTTTAAAAAAGCACAACTATTTTGAGTTACATAAGTGAGGAAAATGATAAATTATTTTACACTCAGCTCAATGGTAATTAAAGGGAGCAAAACCCAACTTTTCTCTCATTTTGTAAAACATTTTTAAAAAATCCTTTGTCTGTTCTCTTTCATTCTTGAGCATTTTTCTAAACCCCTGTGAAATGTGAGTTGATTACAATAATAACATAGGAAGAAAAAAAAATAATTTCCTGCCATTTTGAAATCACACTTAAGGATAGGGAATAGGTACATTTGCTGATACACCTAGTACTAGAGCTGAAAAATTGGTACTTATGCTTACAAAATAAGTACAAAGGGAGCTTGGTATTCTCTTAACTGGAAGTTGGCTCCTTTGGTTGCAATGTGCTTTCTAGCAATACTAACTTAAAAGGAAGAGCTGCACTAATGGAATCACCAGCAATACTGCTTAGAACAGCATGGTTCTTTGGCAGCAATGGTTGTAGGATTTCTATGGAGCTAGCTTTTGCAGAGACTAGACTCATTTTAAGAAAGTAATATGGCAACGTGTAAAAAGAATGTTAAATTCAGTGAAAAATCTTTACACTCTGCTCCTATTTTTTCAATAAACCTTTAAGAGAAATGAAAATGAAGAGCCTCTCCTGCCTGACAAGGATTTCGTAACACATGATCCGAGTAGGTCTGTTCTTCTACTTCCATCAGTTGCTATTCTGTGAGGGCCTAACCGATACGTGCACCCGTGGTAGATGAAATTATACAGGTATCTGACAAACCCTGCACATTCAAAACCACCTGAAAACACTGGCCCTTCCCCAGCCTCAAGCAATTCCCATTGCTTTTCAGATGGGCAGCCCAACAGACTGTGAACTGTGACTCATTCCAGGATCTGTTTCAGCAAACCAAGGTATCCAGCAAAAACAAGCAAACAAGGATCATGGAACCACAAGCCCTGTGCTTCACATCACTGCTCAGAGACATTGCCTTTCATCATTCCATGTCCCTCCTCTTTGTCTGCACATGTATACCTACAGTCAGATTCTCATCTCAGCTAGCCCTGTATAAATCCAGTCTTTGTTGACTTGAATGAAGATGGTCCAAATTTAAACTGATATAGCTCACAGCAAAATTTGGCCCTTAGACCAGAGGTCCCCAAACTGTAGGGCGTGACCCCCTACGGGTGCGCAGAGGAATGTTCAGGGGGTGCAGCAGGGCCCAGGCAGTGGT
Source organism: Terrapene triunguis (assembly GCF_002925995.2). Classification (NCBI taxonomy): domain Eukaryota; kingdom Metazoa; phylum Chordata; order Testudines; family Emydidae; genus Terrapene; species Terrapene triunguis. The sequence goes on from NW_020665302.1 coordinate 6,283,982, forward strand.
CTGGGGATTACAGGGGGCGGGGAGGGAGGGCCACCCAGCCCTGCTCTCCTCTCAGCTATGCTCCATGACCCTGGCTCTTGGCCCTGGGTCCCAGCCCTGTGCCCAGCCCTGCCCCCAGCCTCAGCCCCCAACCGCAGCCGAGCCGCGGCTCCGCCCCCAGCAATGGCCCCAGTCCTGGCCCTGGCCACACCCCCAGCCTTGGCCCCTAGTCTTGGCTCTGTGCCCAGCCCCAGACCTTCCCCCAGCCGCGGCCCCAGCTTTGGCCCCCTTATGCCTCTCCGTGTCCTCTCCCCACCCCAGGAGCCAGGGCCCCACTTCCGTCTCAGCTCGGGGGAAGGGGGCGACATGGGTTGGGAGGGAGTGATCCTGAAAAGTTTGGGGACCACTGCCTTAGACCATAATCTCATCAGGCTAGAGAACTGATCTTATGTTCTGTCTTTAAACAGCAATCCATCTGTTACTCTGCAGAAACAGATTTTTCATAGTTTTTGTGTGTACAATTCTGCAGCATGGAATCCAGGTATATTTTCTGCTTCATCTGGCTCTTCACTATTCTCACCTTGCCTGTCACTGCTACATGTGGGCCAAACTGCCTATCAGTGAGAAAACCAGAGGATGGGACTTACCAGATTTGATATGCTTTGATATGCTCAGACACAACTACCTGTCAGAGATACTTTGATATGCTCAGACACAACTACCTGCTTCAGAAAAAGAGAAAAACAAAACCACCCCCCCCCATTCCAACATTTGTTTTGAATGTTGTATGTATTTCTTTCCTACTGTGTCAGTATGGTTAGATCATGTTATCTTTCCATCAGGTTACAGTACATTTCTCTTTGTCAGCATGACACTATGTGCTATAGAGGTGATATATCTCCCTAGCTGAAATAAAGGAGCTTTTCATAACACTTAATAAAGCTCTGATCCTAATCATATTCATCATTATTTGGTTCTGAAACTGGCTAGAATATTTGAATTAGGTAAAATGAAAAGATCTGAATAGACAAGTTGAAGTCTCTTCAAGACATGGAAAAATAAGCTCCAAAGATTAAGAAAGCAGCAATGACCAAACCTGTAAGAAAGGAACATGATATGCCTAAAAGATGGCCAATTAAACTCTTTACTTATAATATTAGTCTTTCTTTCAAAGACTTAGTGAGGGAAAAAAGACTTAAAGTAGATGAATTAAAATTTAAATACTTACATAGGACTTTAAATTAATCTTTCATTTGGGCCAGGGATGATAATGATGTTATATGACATGAAATACATCAGGGGATGCAATGAATATGTGGGGGGAAAAAACTTCCTTTCTCATTTAAAACCAGTTCATGTTTTCAATGGGTTCCTATTGTGTGTTTCTTATATAACATTGTTCATACATGTTTTTTAGCAAACAGAGACCAAATTTCCTCCCAGAAATACTTTTTAAAATCAATGACCATAATTTTGCATGCAAAGGTATTTGTGAATGAACATGACCTAATTTCATGTCACTTGCATGCACATGTGCAAATGATTTTGTATGCAACATTTTAAATGCTGATGTAATACCTATCCCTCCTATTGTACCTTCTGTTAGAGGATCTCAAAGCACTTTACAAAGATTAATCACCTGGTGAGGTAGGGAAGTGTTCCCATTTTACAAAAGCAGACACTGAGGTGCGGAGTTATAATGATTTATATACAGTCACAGAATGACTGTAGCAGTGACAAGACTTCTGCTTTTAGCCATTAGAGTATTGTTTTTCAAACTTAGGATATGTGTACATTGTAAGTGAAGGTGTGCTTGTAAAACAGGTAGGCATAATCAGTCTACCACAGGCAACAATAGCAATGCAGATGTAAGGCTTTCGGGGACCTTGGGTATGTATTCTGGTTACTAGCCCATGCTGAAACCCATGCCACCGCATCTAGACTATTATTGTTATCCATATAGCTAGATTAAAGCTTGCAGTGGTATGCCCACCTGTGCTACAATCACATCTTCACTTGCAGTGTTGTTATACCCTTAGAAACATGGCTGAGGATTGTTATGAAATTAAAGGGGTTTTGATTAGACGTTCTAATTTTGATTCAAAGTGGAGGTAGTAATTTTGGATTCAGATCTCCAGATCCAAATCTGCTCATGTTGTTTAGGTTCTGGATCAATCCACAACTAGAAGGGCATTGTGTTCTGGTTCAGATGCAACCAAAATCTCATGATGACAACTGATCTTGCAAGACTATGATGTGAGAGAGTAGAAATTCCACAAGAACAGTTTCTTATGACAATTCCACCATTTCAGTACAGAATTTAAGCCCCTTCCTGTATTAGGCTTCAAACCCAAGCCTAAACCTAACCCAGATCCAATCAATACCTCCTCTTCCTTCCCTTCACCCCTCTGTCCCGATGGACTCTCTTGGACAGAGTATTGGCAAATCATCTCTGATCTGCCCAAGAATCTGAGGATACCTCTTATCTGTGGAGCTTAAACAAGGGGATATCCATGTTTTGAAAACTAAGAGTTAACAAAGGTTGTTTTTCCCTGCTCCAGCTCCCGAGACCTTCGTCCTTCGCAAAGGAGGAAGACACAAGATTCCGGGAAAGAAAGAACTCTGTACACTTTACATTTTGTATCGAGCCCATCTGATGGCAATGTCCCAATTAAGAGAAATCCTCCCTTCAGTAGCAGCTCAGAGAGAACACATTGTGTCCAGCACTCAGGAAGAAGTCTCTCCAGCTGCATTCCCCCGCTCAGTCTGAACTTTCGACCCCATTGTATACTCTAATTACTGGAACCAGCAGGATTAATTCCACGACCTACTTTCTAGTACTTTTTGCTGCTGCAGAGTGATATAGTCCTGCCAGCACTAGTTGATGTTGTAGTTTTAATGTGGTAGGATCTGTTGAAGTATCACATTTAAGCTTGCATGTAATGGAATGGAGCATGTGACCTCTGAACAGCTATATGTCTGTTCATTTCAGCTGAACAGCTTTCTAAAAATCTTTAGAGTTGGAAGGTCCCAAAGCACTGGAGCAAAGGTTCTTTCTAGCTCTGTGTTACATCTTTTGCATCGCTCTCACTCCCCAGGACAAATGGATTCATTATGGCCTTGAACCTTCAGCTGGATGAGTCAAGGCCTGAGGCCACCAACGGGGAATATTCCCCACTGCTCTTTTAACTGACCAGCAGGTTTTGAGGATTGGTGTTGCCGTACCTTCCTCCAGACACAAATCAATGCCTCACCCCGGCCCTTTAGCAGTATACCCTCAATATTAGCCCCCATCCTGCCAGAGTGAAAGCCCACTTCTGCATGGTGCATCCTCCATCGTACACCATTCAGAGATAACGACTACTCCCTCACCTCCACACTGACATAGCCTCCATTCTACCCCCTTCCCTAAAGCCCCCTGAATCACTGTAGTCTCAGAAGGCTATGGATTCAGAGTTGCCAAACAAGAACGTCCTACACAGCAGTGCCATATGTTGTGGCCATGCCATGTGGTGGCCTCCAACTGTGAGGCTGATGGATTAACTCCCTCTAAGATCTTGGGCTAAAGCTACTCTGTACAGGCTGGTGATAAGGATGATATTTTCACCATTCCAGGTCCCTTTGCTTATGCTGATTCCGAACATCTCAATCCAGATCCCAGTCCAGGCTGCAAACGGATGGTATCAAGAGATTCTGGAAGGTTTGTTCACCTCAGGCTCAATGCTGAAACATTTTGAAATCTAATCTATTGCCTTCCTTCCCAGAGTAAGAGGTACATCTGATACAGAATGGAGAGTAAATACATCTGTTAAAGTATACAGGCATGATTCTCCTCTTAGCTATGCTGGTATAAACCAGGAGTAGCTCCGCTGAAGTAAGGAGACTTGCTCTGATCACAACATGCAATCAGTGGGGTTCTTCTTGAGGACTGCCCCAGCATTAACTGTTTATCTAAATCTCTAGGTAAGAAAGGAAGACGCAGCCCCCAGAGTGGATGAGCAGTGCCATCTGGCCACCTAGGCTGATCTTGTCTCTTCTAATTATTGCATTGTTTCTGTTTGATATCAATATAGTTGAGCTTTTGCTTATAAATCTCAGCATAGTTTTTAGTTACTGTCCAATCAGCCTCCACCCATCAGCTTATCTCCATTATTACTGTGTGACAATGCTATAAAACTGGAGATAAACCTGACTTTCTGTAGCAGGAGGTCCTGCTGTCTTATCAGCCATTGGCTTCAATAATTAACAAGCAGAGGGAAATAAAAACAAATACTGAGTGTGCAGGGCACAGTGAAAATTCCCTGGTGCAACTCCCTTCACTGGGTCCAGCCTCTTATTGTCACAGTTCTGTTTCTTATTTTATATAGTATATCTTATCTCCCCTGGAACCCTCTCTCTTCCCTTCCTCCACCTACTCCACAACTCCTGTGACTCCCTCACATTCTCCACAGGCCTTCTGCCAGCAACTTGATCCCTCTGCTACCTTCTTTCCATCCCCTTCTGTCATGGGCGCCAGGTTTGTATACTTTTTGGTGGTGCCTAGAACAGGGAGTTAATGGGGGGTCTGGCACCGGCAGCAGCGAGCGACCCGGGTCCAGCCCACCCCGCTCCGCTCTGCCCCGCCAGCTCCCGGCGTGGCTCGGGGGAGGGAGCAGAAGCCGGAAAGAGGCGGGGAGAGGGACTGGGGGAAGGGGTGGAATGGAGGTGGGGAGGCAGTGGAGCAGGGGCGGGCTGGGGCCGGGTCGCTCGCTGCTGCTGGCACCAGGCCCTCTGTTAACCCCCCAGGCTGCTCTGGACCCCACATCTCCCTCAAGCGCAGGGCCCCCCAAAGTGTGGTAAGCCCAAATATTGGTGGAGCCGGGCCCATGGTTCTAAATATTGCTCGGCGCCTATGCCTTCTGTCCCTCTAACCAGTGGTTCTCAACCTTTCCAGACTACTGTACCCCTTTCAGGAGTCTGATTTGTCTTGCGTAACCTCAAGTTATAACTCACTTAAAAACTACTTGCTTACAAAATCAGACATAAAAATACAAAAGTTTTACAGCACACTATCACTGAAAAATTGGTTATGTTCTCATTTTTATCATATAATTATAAAACAAATAAATTGGAATATAAATATTGTATTACATTTCAGTGTATATTATATAGAGCAGTATAAACAAGCTATTGTCTGTATGCAATTGTAGTTTGTTCTGACTTCGCTAGTGCTTTTTATGTAGCCTGTTGTAAAACTAGGCTAATATCTAGATGAGTTGAGGTACTCCCTGGAAGACCTCTGCATACCCCCAGGGGTATGTGTTCCCCTGGTTGAGGACCACTGCTCTAACCCATATTCTACAGCTGGCACGACACCTCACCACACTAACATATGCATTCATTCCCTTCACTCAAGCTGCCTGAGTACCACCCGTCTAGTTTCTTCCCCGTACCCTCTATGCACATGTTTGTTCTCTCCACCCTGGGAAAGCTGTGAGTTGCTCTGTTTATCATAACAGTAAACCATAATAATATCTATGCCTTTCTTTACTCCACCCCTGGAGTATCTGGAATGCTCTCCAAATTCTGGTCCAAAAAGCCACTCTGTCTTGCTTCTTTCAAATCCTTCCCTATGGCTCAGATTTGTGTGATACCCACAAGTGAATCAGTAATATTATCACTAAATAACCTGGTAAATGCATATCTTAGTGGTACTTGCTTATACTGAGTAACTGTGTGTTCTTCCTTCCCTACTATTGTTACCCTCACTCACTGGGCTGTATCTAAAACTAGATTGTATACTCCTTGGGACAGACATCACAGGCTTGATTATCTATTGCTTTGCACCATGTGTCATCACATACATCGAGAGCGGGGTGAAATTTTTTGACCAATACTTTTTTCAGTGAAAAACACATAGTCTATGAAACGGAGACTTTTCACAAATTTCTGATGATTTTGCTGAATTGTTCATTTTGAAAAAATTGAAAATTTAATATTGACATTTTTTAACAAAACATTTTAATTTTTGGTTCATAATGACTATTGGTCTCAATATTTCCTTTAATATTATTTTAAAAATTCAAAAATATTTTAAAACGTTTGGTATCTGAACACATTTTGTAATGTCTCAATTTGCCAGCAATGTTGTAAATTTGTGTTTTAATCTGACCCAAAATGATTTTTTTACATTTAAAAATTGCCAACAATGTGAAAAATATGTTATTTGTCCAGTTCTAGTTACATCTCCACTCTATTCATAACCTCAGTTATGATGCATACTATATATGAAATAACATTTTGCAGTCACAACTCTACAGTTAAGATTGCAAGATAACTCATCAAAAGCCCATTTTCACTCTCTTGCCCCTCTCTGAAAAGTTCTCTTTTGGTAACAAAACTTTCCTGCTTGGTCTCAGCACAAAGGTGCATTTTTTTAAACTTTGTATAAAATCCTCTTGTTCTTTTTAAGTTAAGTGAGCAGGAAAAAAAATACACATTTTTCTGTTTAAAAAAGAAATGCAAGCCTGCTTTTTGAATGGTGACTTAAAAACACCTGAACTGTAAAGCTTCAAATGGCATGTTGATTTAAAATTAAATTAAATTTAAAACAATTTCATGAGTGATTATAAATATTTTGTGCATGTGCAATAATTTTTTTCGTTACTGTTTTAAATTGTATAATTGCTTGGAGCACTACAGAATTATGCAAAAAAGTAAAAATTGTGTGAAATATCCTTCAAAAGAAGGAAAGACATTCCATACGAAAAATGTGAATAAAGCAAAAACAAACAACAATCCCGTGCCAAGCCCCTCAAGGTTATGATAACAGCAGATATGACCTAGTTGTTCTGGTGGGTGAAATTCACCCCAGGGCAGAGGACCTATGTTAAGCTTTCTGCACCACTGAAATCTGGGGTGCTGGAATTCATACCACTAAGTTGATCCAATGGCCCTAATGCCCGATGTAAGTAATTCAGCACCCTCTCTAACAGCTCGTCTTCTGGAGCACTGGTTGTAAGAACTGTAAGCTCCAGCCGTACGCTCTGATTCCAGGTTAGGTGATGAGGATTTAGTTTTTCCAGACCCCTTGTATAAAACCTGTTTATTCATGCTTTATGAGGGTAAAATGAATTTTACCCAGGGTTACCATGATACTGTTAGTCATTCTGACCTCCTGCCAGTATCTCTAAAGGGTAGGTGTGAACGTTTTCAGAAGGATTGAGCTAAAAAAAATGAACCATTGGTAATTTAACCTGTTGTATATTGCACTGGCCTATGCACACAGAATTCTGTGTATGCACACTAGTCACGCAGAATTCCTTGCAGGTTTGCCACATATCCTTACTAGTGCTGTTTTAAAACATTTTAGTTGCAATGCTTTCGGGAAACCCATGTCACAGTTCCTGGCACAGTGCATCCTGGGAGATTTTGCAAGGCCACTGACGCACCATGGGAGGGATAGATAAGTTGTTTCAGCTAGACTGCATCCCCACTAATACTAAAGTGGGACAGGATGAAATGACATTCAACCCTGCTGAAAGCAAGTCTAATTAGTAGTAGTAGGCATGGCTGTAAGCAGTTTGGAACACTTTTGTAAAGTACAAGGAAACATGCCAGGAAGAACGAACAGTTCTAGCATGGTAATATCTCTGGAGTAGACACATACCTAGCAAACAGTCTAAAGCATCCAACATCACTTAGCCCTGGTCTACACTAGTGGGAGGGATCGATCTAAGTTACGCAACTTCAGCTACGTGAATAACGTAGCTGAAGTTGACGTACTTAGATCGACTTACCGTGGTGTCTTCACCACAGTGAGTCGACTGCTGCTGCGCCCCCGTCGGCTCTGCCTGCGCCTCTCGTGGCGCTGGAGTACAGGAGTCGACGGGAGAGAGCTCGGGCGTCGATTTTTCACGTCTAGACTAGACGCGATAAATCGATCCCCACTGGATCGATCGCTGCCTGCCGATCTGGCGGGTAGTGTAGACATACTCTAGGACCATGATAACCTAGAGGGCACCAAACCAGTATCATCTAGTCTGCAGGAGGCCCATCTGACCTAATGTGATGAAGATATTTTTTGGCCTAATCTTTATTGTCACACCGTCACCCTGCTACTGGAGATATTATAGAAGGTAAGTTTTTTTTAAAAAAAGGAGTTGCTTTTGATACTGTAATGGAGGAGAAACAAACATACACACTACATAAACCACGGAAAACCAGCTGCCCTGGAGAGCAAGTGCCTCAGGAATCTATCTATTATAACTCAGAGGAAAACACTAAAATGGCCATTCTACTGCCACCTGATAAAAGAGAGGAATAGAGCCCAACTTCCAAATGTGGGCTGCCCTTCCCCCACTCTTTTAGTGACAGAACTCACAAGAGCCATCCAGAGTCCAGAGTGTGGTCTGAGCCCAGGACTTGAGCCAAGGGATCCCAAATTCTAATCCTGACTCTGTCACTAGTTCATTGTGTGGGTGAGCTAGGAAGACTTCACTTTACTTCCCTGTACATCTTTTTTCCCGTCTATAAAATAAGGATATTAACACAAGCTACTTCACAGGGGCCATGTCCACACTAGCAAATTTTGTAGCCCTGATTCATGTGCAGTAGAGTGAAGAAAGGAGACCACACAGGATAAGCAGAGGCTGGTGCACTGTGGAATGATAGGTAGAGGGTCCAAACTGATATTGCACCAGAGGAGAATGGTAGCATGAAGGTGGTGTTTTGTCTTACTTGAAGGAAGTCTAATAATCCCAATGTTGCTTTTAACATTTTTGCACTGTTGGGATGTGGGGAGACACACTGAGGTTAGCCCGCCAAATTTCTCTACACCTGTAAGGCTCCTTTCTCTTTTATGGAGAAGGATGAAAGGTGATGAACACTTTTGCCAACACTTTTCTAGTGGCAGCAGCTTCTCTGCTGTTCCAGGGCTCTTCATTCTTCCCTAACGACAGTAGAATGCTCAATAACCAGGAATTAGATAACTTTGCTTTTAATTAAATGTCTCTATGGCTTATTAGAAAGACAAGGTGAGTGAAATAATATTTTTTAATTGGACCATCTTCTATTAGTGAGAGAGACAAGCTTTTGAGCTTACACAGAGCTATTCTTTAGGATATTTATTGAGCTTTTTCCTGTAATACTATAGTAATATTGCATTTTTATGGTATTTACAGTTAGTTTATATTCATTATATGTCAGTTGGGTGCTTTAATAACTATATTTCTGTGTGTTTGCTAAGAATTCCTCTGTACTAGTTATGATACAAGATCAGAACTGCATAAAGGCATATGAAAAATGTTTCTGAGTTTGTATGAATACAGGTGCTCTTGGACTTTATGGAACTGTTGGAGTGACCATCACCTATCAACTCAGTGAGGCTGGTGTTTTGTTTATGAACTGCCACTGGTCAAAGGGCACTGCTCAGAGAGAAAGGAAAATATCAAGTGGGTGAGGGGAAAAGGAAATGATTTAATACTGCAGCAGTGGAGGGAGCTCTGGCCCACATCATGGGAGGTGTAACGTGCCACAACAAAGTGAGGGTGAGCCCCCGAAAACAGGTTCAAATGACTAGAGTTGGGTGAATCATTGATTTTGGTGACTGAACCAAAAAAAAATTTCATTTAATTTTGGGTGCTTTTTAAAAAAAAGTTAAATCTAGCTAAATTCTAAATAAAACATAATTTTGGAATGAAAGGTGAAAATGTCAAAATTAACATTTTAACTTTATCAGAATTTTTTCCCTATTTTTTTCCGCTGAAACTATTTACCAAAGTTGACCAGAATTCGCGAACAATTTTGGATGACCTGAAACTGCATTTTTCAGTGAGTAAACTATTTGCCAAAAAAAAATAAAAATAAAAAAATGTCCAGCTCTACAAACTGCCTCGCAAAACAGCTCTCTGAGGCTCTCTCTTTCATTCTCTGTCCCTTTTGCACCTTCTTGTGCTGGGCCATAAATGAACTCTTCATTCCTTGTCTCTTTCAGTACCAGGATTTTCCTTGCTCCTCAGGAGTCAGTAAATATTAAAGGACAGATCACTGTATTAAATATTTAGATCTATAACTGTGCAGGTGTCCCCTGTCCATGCACCAGTCCATCAGCCCCCACATGTCCTTTGCAGGTTTGGGAAGCTGTGTCTAGGGAGGGGCAAGCCATGGATGAGAGGGGGCAGGCCTACTACATGCATCATTCATTGCCCCACACCAGGTACCAGTGGAGAATCTGCTAAGAAGGTAACACAGCCTCAGGTGGTTTCTTCTTTTCTGTAGAATCCTTTTCCCCAATGCCCCAGAATCCTACTTTACGGGGAAGATGGGATTCAAGGGCCAAGCAGCTGGGGGAGCTGCATCAGCGTACTGTCCAGGACCCTGACTCAATGATCTGGAGAAAAGCCAGAGGGGAACTTTATATTAGTTCCAATGGAACTAATCCCATAGATTTTTTTTCATGGGAAAGAGCAATCTGTCCCAAAGATACTGGCTCAGAGCTCCTGATATCAGCTTCTTTCCCCACTTTTTGACTTTACTGACATCTTCGCCATTCAAAAAGTCCACTTATCCACCCTGTTTTATTTATTTGTTGTCTAGTAATTAGAGCAGGGGGACTTGGAACCAGGATTCTTGGGGTCTACTCCCAGCTCTGCTATTGATCTGCTGTTTGACCTTAGGCAACTTATTTAACCTCTGTGTGTCTCAAGTTACCAATGTGCAGAATGGTGATAAAATTACTTGATGGTGTTCTTTTTAAAAATAAATAAATTGTAAAACATTTTGATAACACTGAATAAAAGTTATTTTATCAGTCCATCATCGTTATTTTATTCTTGTCTTCTGAGCTTGGACATACAGCTACTTCTGAAGTGACTAGCCAATCTCTAGCAGCACAGCACCCTCTGGAGCTCTCTCAAACTTGTATCCTCCCCTTTCTGACAGACAACTCTCTCTGGACAAAACGCTTCTTTTTCTTGGAGGGCAGTAACGTCACGTGTTTCCAGTTACAGAGCTGGGGCTGCTTTTCTTGTTCTGACTGATCATGAGAGCTTTATTTCAAATGGAAATAAAATTAAGGATTAATGTATTTTTTTTTTAATATAATGGCCTTCCTTCACTCCCCCTCTTCCTTCCTTTATAATCATTTTCCTCCTTTCCCCTTTAGGAAGCGTCTTTGATTTCACTCACTCTGGTGTAATGCTCAAATTGCTAACAGCTGATTAAATAGCACAATTTCTAAGCCATGATCCCAAGCCTTGAGGAACCAGGGAAGACAGAGAAAAGTGACCTGACCTGCTTAACCCTGTCTGACCCTCTCTGCCATGCAGTCTGACCTGACCTCACTTCTTTTATTCCTTCCCACATTATTTAATAGAATCCACCAGGGAAAATCAGTGGGGGGAAGGAGGAGGCGGTCTGCCCTAACATCTCATTTCAGGGAAGTGTTTCCTTAGCTAAATGTTCTAACTCTCAACAACGATTTCCAAATTACTGGACCACCACCTCCCAGATAACTACTGTAGCCAGTTGTCTGCCTTGCATATGTTTCAGAGCATTTTTGAGAGGGGAGAGGGATAGCTCAGTGGTTTGAGCATTGGCCTGCTAAACCCAGGATTGTGAGTTCAATCCTTGAGGGGGCCACTTAGGGATCTAGGGCAAAATCAGTACTTGGTCCTGCTAGTGAAGGCAGGGGGCTGGACTCAATGACCTTTCAGGGTTCCTTCCAGCTCTATGAGATAGGTATATCTCCATATATCACTCATTCACTGTGGTTAGCAACTGCAGAGTGCATAGAACAGATTCCCAAAGAGGAATTTCTCTATATCCCTGGGATTGCCTTCATTCTGTGGGACAGAAAGCCTGGAAATGCTATCCCTCTTTCTGATGTAAGTAGACATTCCAGTTAGATCAATTAAGAGAAGAATGCCAAGATTTAGGATGTTTCAGCTTATCCCCACATTCAGCTTGCATAAGAACAGTCATGCTGGGTCAGACCAAAGGTCCATCTAGCCCAGTATCTTATCTGCCAACAGTGGCCCATTCCAGGCCCTTCAGGGGGAATGAGCAGAACAGGTAATCATCAAGTGATTAAGCCATGGGATAAAATCATAATTATATTTTTTAAAAAGAGTTGGAAGGGCAGGCTGTTCCCTTAGAAGAAATGGATGAAATTGGCAACAGTTATGCTGCTGGATTTTAGCCAGTGATTCCTCACAATTTACTCCTCTCACTGCTTCAACAGCACACAGCTACTTCTGTCTCTTGAGGAGACCCCTGCTTGCAGGCAAGCTTGGAAGCTGAAAGACATAGCAGATGGAGAGGCATTTTCCCCTCTCCCCATTCTTACAGTCCTTGTTCTCCTCTCAAGCTGCATAATGCTAATTAAATTGGGCTGAACATAGGAAGGAAATATTCTTGTTTCCCCACCCCCATAATATAAATTCTAGACATGCTGCACCTGTGAGTTCACTGACCAGTGTTACCCCACACTTTCATTCCAATCATGTGCTGCATTTTTTTAAACCAATTCCTGTGCTTCCCCTTTCCTCCCCACCCCCCTGGAAAGTGTCATCCCTGCTGCTGAGTGGATATTACAGCATGACTTCAGTGCTCAGAGATATCCACCGGGCTCCAGAATCCATATTCACAAGCATTTTCCAAACAATGTAAATAGCACTCATGTTTTCACAAGTAGAAAAGCATTAAAATATGCATACAGAAAAATGAAATAAAGCTCTATCTGGACTGGCCATTCAAATGATAGCAAGCCATGCAATGGAGGTCTTGTTTATGCATAAATAGGGGCAGGAAGGACCTTTAGCATTGTTGGGAGAAGGGAAATCAGGCAAATGCAAGAGATACTTCATCTACAAAAAAAAAAAAAAAAAAAGGAAGCACACGTCATCCTGTGCCACTGTGTTGAGCAGGCATTCAAAGTGATTCTGTATCTCAGCATTGCATGATACGTGGGAAGCTCTAGAGCCCTCCAGCCTCAGCTGGCTTTAGGAAGACATAGTATCTGATTGGCAGAGCTGGCACTGGGAAGACCAAGTACAGAGCTGGCATTAGGAGCTGGCATAAGGAGAGTCTAATATACCCAAGTGGACAATGCTGGCATTGGGAGAATCCAGCACCCGAGGGCAGAGCTGGCACTGGGAAGATGCATATTAATTATTACAGATTTGGCTCCCAAAATGAGGTTTGGGATACTTCACACTTGTCCCAAAAAGTTTAGCAGCTAGCATATTCTGTAAAAAAGTATAAAAAGTAATCTTAGCCCCCTCCCCCCCCGAAAAAAAACTATCCTGCTGTACCTCAGATCCCAATACTTTCACCATATTAGTCCCTATAATTCTATAACAAGAAGGAGATGGCAAAGAACTGGGTAGATCTCTCTGAAATGCCTAACTCCTCTGGGGTCATGTTCTCCATTCAACAATCCTAGGTCCAAGGTGATGCATGCAAGTTATTTAATCTTAAATTACCAGGATGCAGCCAATCACCCCTTTGATGACTCAGTTTATATACTGTACCCCTTTCCCCTACAGCTGTCTGTCTGCCCACCTTTAGACTATGAGCTCTTTAGGACAGAGACAATCCCTTCTCTTCTGTTTGGAAAGTACTGAGTACACTGTGGGTACTACCAGAAATAAGTAAAATGATAAATAGTAAGTGCTGAGGAGAATTTATGCATTAGTCTTTCACCGCTGGAAACCCCAGGTCAAAATCTTGGGTGTAAGAACCTCACTCTAGTCCCCATTTGTGGACATTACAGAAGCAACCCATTTACATGAATGAACGCCTCTTGCGCAAGAGAAGACCAGGACTGGAAGCTGAAATCCAGCCCCTCAGCTGTTATAAGTCAAACAGGACATGCATTGGCAGAGCTGTGTGGGAAAACCTGCACAGCAAACACTTGCACAATGCCTGCCAAAAGTCAGTGCTAACAATTCCTCACTTTATTTTTAGGGACCCTGTGTGAATTATTATTATTTATTTGCACTGTGGTGGTGCCCGTCATGGATCAGGGTGCCACTGTGCTAGGCACTGTACAAACATGTAAGAGAGAGATGATCCCTGAATTTCCCCCATCCCTATTTCCACCCCTTTTCACTCTGCCAGGCTGTTCCTCAAAGGCTCTGCAATATGGCCTCTGGTGAGGATGACTGGGCATGAGTCTTATCAACACTGCTCCTTCAGTCGGAAAAGGAAGCCAATTTAATGACGATGCAAAGGTGCTGTCTCCAACAAGGGGTTGAGCTGGTTGTCTTCAGAAAGCGGCTAGCCCTACGGACACAAGGAAAATAAACTGAGGATACATCTACATTGCAGCTGGGAGTTGTAATTTGACAGCTTGGATAGACGTATGCCTGCTAGCTCTGATCACGCTAGCGCACTAAAAATGGCAGCGTGTCCACAGTGTACTTGGCTAGCCACCCAAGTACAACCCCATCCAAGATCCTTGGTACACCCTTGGATGACTAGCCCAATCTGCTGCCTGTGCCACCACGGCCACACTGCAATTCTAGCACAGAACTTTCTGAGCTGGAAATTACACATCCTCAGCTGCAGTGTAGACACAACCGTGGAGACCTGAACTCTGATCTCACACAGACATGTGTGCGTGCCTGCACCTGCATACTTGCCCTAGGCTGCCATAATTCCTCACTGTTATAAACACTAATTTCACTCGCTTATTCTAAGAAATAAAAATAATAACGGGGGAATAAGAAATCCATATCCTAATTCCACTTTGGGGGGGCGGCAGGGCAGGAGCTGAAAGAGAGGTTCCCTTTGAAGATCACATAAATGTTCAAGTATTTTAGCGGGCAATCCTCCCTTTCTTGAGTTCCAATGAGAGGAAAATTGTGTAATAAACCACACACATCTTCCCCACAATCCATAAGGAAGAGGTTATCCTCGTGGGGCTGGGAAAAAGAAACTTCAGGGAGGAGTCAGCCGGAGAATGAAGCCAGCAGAGCAGCTGTAGAAGCATCTTGAGCAGGGACCAATGGACACTGATAATATTTACTACAGTTTTGACTGGACTTTTTCTGCCTCGTTCTGATTGGCTGTTTATTCTAAATTCCACCTGCCTTGTTTCACAGTATCTTCAGGGTCACTCCACACCTGTTCCTCCTCCCCTCTCTCTTCTGACCTGCTCTGTGTTCCTCACCTGTCTACCTTTTCTTGTCTTTCCATTTAGCTAATCCTCTCCTAACTACCCTCCTCCCCTCCTCCTGCACCCCCCAAATCATGGCACTAACATGATTTTGCTGCCATCGTATTGATCTCTCTGCTTGTAAGTTATACCCCTTTCCCCTGCCCTTTGTCTGTCTTCTCTAGTTAGATTGTAAGCTCTTCTGCGTAGGAACTGTTGTTTGCTACTCTGTTTGTACAACAGGGCCTTGATCTTGGTCTTCAGGCACTAGTGTAATAAACATGATTAATTAAAGCCCTATCACTTATTAACTAACAATGTAAGAAAATACTGTGTAAAATATTAGGAACAGAAAATGGCCATTTCACCCAATATATCTGCTTGGTTTTGCTTGTCCTTAATTCCACTTTCCTTCTTTTTCACTAGGCCTTCTAAATGTCGTCCCTCCAGAAACAAAACTACAATATGTTCAAGAGACACCTACTTGCTTCGTCTGCTTCAGTGCCTTCACTGGTAATTTAATATCCTCTGTGTGAAGTACTTCTTCCTATCTACTCCTAGTTCCCTAGTTTACAGAATATTTCCTCAAGAAATTTAAGGTGTCTATTTATTTTATTTAATTTTTTTAGCAGTCAGTCACCAGATGATTTGGGTCTTGGCTACCTCAGAGACTGACCCCATCCCTGTTTCAGACTGCAGTGGGATGCAGCACTTGATTTAACAGACCCCTGGTTTAGATGCCAGGGGCCTGGCAGCAGGGCATTCTCAGTGAAAGATTTTCAGTTGTGGAACATTTGCCCTGCTCCCCAACCTTCAGTTCACCAGAGCATGGATACCTTCCTTCATGTCATATCTATCTTTCCAGGGTTCTTTGGGAGTGGTGGGAGGGGAGAGATGAATGGATGGAAAAAAGGTAGGAGAGTTTGGGGGATTGCCAAACCTTTTTCAGGTTTTGGGACACTGGTCTAAAGCATGTGGATTTTATTAATATTGTGTACATTTGCCGAGAGCTTTAGATGGCCATACTAAAATTAATGGGAAATAAGCACCCATATTTCCTAGGCATCTTTAAAAACCACAGCCTTAGTCTTTGAACCCATCATCAATATTTAAAAAAAAACCACAATTGTTTTCAACATATTTTAGACTTATGAAATCCAGTCTTCTGTCACCTCACAGTCTTCGCTTTGCCAAAGAGACACCCCACCTCCTTTATTCTTGCTCTCTGTCTTTCCTTGGCTCACCAGACTTCTTCTTCCCCCCACCCTCCGTTCTTTCTCTCTGACTCCTCTCCCCTTCCATTTCCCCTCCCCTGTGTTTTTTGTGTGTACACATGCATACGTACTCACAGAGAAATCCCTTTACTCACCACTTAAGTGTAGTCCTATCTGGGATGGAGAGTAATAGCTGTGTAAAGTTGCTGTGCACTGTTAAACAACAGTTTAGGATAAGGAGTACAGAATACCAAATCCAATTGAAATTACACAGGGAATTTAGGTCGGGAGAATATAAGCAGTTAGTGCAGACTGGAATCTGGCTACCTGGGGCTAACAAATACCCATTTCCTGCCAAAATTGCTAATAGACCATGAGTGGTCTAGATCAGTGTACTTTTATATCTCATAAAAGAAGATGGCATTTTCAGCAGTGCAATGCCCCCTAATGCATCAGAAGGGGAGAATACTATCACCTATCCAATCCCACTATCCATCTCCTAATACTCTTGCTTTACCAGTGTAACTTCTACATGGTAGCAGCATAAACTGCTGGCACCAGCTAACTCTAATTCTTCCCTTCACTGGTTCGTGCTGTGTTTCTAGCACCAAGGCACAGATTTTAAAAACACAGCTGTAGAATTTAAAGTCAGTTTGTCCGGCGGAATACACCAAGCTGATTCCATTCTGTACAGACCAGCTGAATAATTGGAGAAAAGGGCTTGAAGCAGTGCCAATTTACAGAGAGCCTGGTGCATGAGGAATTGTTCAAAGATAAAATTTCCTCTTTACCAAAGTTCAAAAATATCTGTTAAACCTTAGCAAATAAACTGGCTAAAAGAAGCAGTTTTTCCAGACGCAAGGTTAGGGGTTCAGTTCATATAAACATCTTGGGGTTTTATTGCCAGGATTCGCGAGTTATCAATGAGGAAAGATAAGTAGAATACACATTTTTTGCATTAGGGTGTACATAGTGCCCTTTACCCATGGATGGACTTACTATTGATTTCAGAATCTATTTTTCATCTCAAAGTTAGTTCCACGGACCCACCAAAGGGAAGTGTTTGTCTGGCCCTCCAAATGAAGGTTCTTAAGATGATCAGTAATAATTCTGATAGACAGGCAGTATTATCCCCATTTTACAGAGGCAGAAACTGAGGCAGAAGTTAAGTGACTTGTCTAAAGACCAGGCCCTTGCCATACAGGAAATCTGTGGCACAATCAGGAATAAAATCCAGGTCTACTAACCCCTGTCCTGTGCATCAGCTACAAGACCGTCCTTCCTCCACTTTCCCACAAGGCACTTACTGTATGCTCATGAAATGAATAAAAATTAATTATTAAAAAGCAAAACTTGTCTTGGGGTTTAACAGCTATGAGAGAGATGGCTCAGCCACAAAAGGTATGTTATTAATAATTAATTGGTGTTTTATTTAGCACAGAGGAAACTGTCTTAAACCTAAATTAAATCCTCATGTGAGTAGGTTCTTTTAAAAGGGACACTCAAAGAGTTTAGAATGAAAATGCAGGCACTGAAGGGGGGAGAAAAAGGATTTATAAACCTAATATTGACAGAAATGGAAAGATGTTTTAAAAATGTAAAATATTCCCTTCCCAGTGTCATGGATTGAGTGCATCCCTTCACACATTTCCTCCTCCTCTCCTGTGTCCACGATCCATTCCCACAACTCTGCTGGAATCTCATGCATCTAGCAGAGTTGCAGGAAGTGAAAGGGTTTTCCTCTGCAGTTACTTCTCTGGGCCGCTCAGGCTACGGAAAACACTCCTCCTCCCTTCCCACTGCTCCATTCCCACATCTGCCACCATCACCACCCATGTTTGCTAGCCAGCTGGCAAGGAAAAGAACTAGTTAGGTTGGGAAGGGAGGAGGCAGCAGAACTGGCCAGTGCATGTCTCTCAGGAAGGTAAAGGGAGGCGAACTGGGGGAGGGAAGCACAATGACATGAAGAGAGCAAAATCACAATATTCTTCCTACTACATCCCAGACCCCAGGCTACTAAAAACAGCTTGCTCACTTCACTCACTCTTGTGAGAAGTGCCTCTCAGGCATTTCCTCAGAACTGTTGCAATCCAATTACCACAGCACTCTATTAGTGCATTGGAATCAGAAAGTGAAAATGGCTAGAAACTGACCAGTTCCCCTGTCTGAGCTCTGGGAATACAAAAAGGAAGCAAACAGCATAGCACAATGGACTATTAATGTATGACAAGGCTCCTAGGCATGACAGGAATACAAATAAATAAATAGTGGCAATAAGTAGTGATAAGTGTGGCATATATAGCTACGAAACTGTCATGTCTTCATTTCTGTGTACTTCTCCTTTCAGTTTCTACGAATTATAAAGTGTATGTGCAGAGACAATAGGCATTTTGTTCCTAGAGTTGCTTCAGACTATTACAGAGGAGACACACCCACTGTGCTCTCTCATGGAGACATTAACATCATTCTGTCTTGTTTTGGTTACCTTAAATTGAAATAAAAATAATGTTACCTTGACAGTAGATATTTGTTCTTTGTGCCTGGACAAAGCCTAACTCTAGTCAGACTAGATGATCATGATGGTCCCCTCTGACCTTAAAGTCTATGAGTCAATGATGCTCTTCACAGATGCAGGAATCTCTGCTAGTGGATCTCACTGCGGGATTGGAGCCTTAAAATGAAATTTGTAAACCAAGTTAGGATTTTTTTTTAAAGACATTTTAACCTAAGTGTCTATTGACCTAGTTTTCTGTTGTATTTTTATTAATTGTGTTTTTATTTTATACTGTTTTCTCTCCCCACAAGGTCTGATCTTCAGATTTGGGTTCTATTATGCTTACAAAGATTTGGAAGTCACCCTTGCTGCCTTCTCAAAACCCAGAAATACAGAAGAAAACAAAGGGGACAAATCCACGGGAAAGATCTATGTGGCTATGAACACAGGGGCGGTTGGAGGGCAGCAGGTATGTCGTTGTCTCGTTGGATAATAGGGATTATCTGGCAAGTTTCATTCTTTATGCCACGCTTTGCTCAAAAGAAATTTAGTAACAGATATGCATGATATGTAGCCGATCAGGATCAAGGTGCACTGACAGATCTATTGGTGGAGCTCAGGACTGGAAAAACAGGGGTGTTGCAGTTTCAGGTTGAGATACAATAGCAGGAGTTATATGGAATTGTAATTCTGGAATATTATGTATGCAGCAAGCCAGCTATTAAGTACATTTGCAGAACTGAATGGAGATCCAGTGCTGGAATAGCAGGGAATCTGCAGCTCACATATGAACTAGCAGAATTGTGTGGAGAGTTTAGACCTGGCTCTAGTCGTTCTGTTTCACTAACGAACAATAAACATGATTTAGTCTTTTCCCTCAGCTGGTCTCCTCATTTGTGTAGGTTCTAAAGAAAATAGGCACGGCTAGCTGCAAAGAGAGAGGAGACTTACCTATGAGATAATTCTGCTCATGAGAATTAAATTAGAAACATTTGGAAAATAGGGTGTGTAAGTTATTACAGCCTCGGGGCGGCAGGAAATTATGGGAATAATAATGTATGTATGTTTTTTGCCATTATTTACCTTGGCATTCAATAAGCCGTGTGTAGTTGCCAGAGCAACTTCCATATCACATGGTACAAAAGCTACATGCTCTCTCTCTCTCTCTCTCTCTCTCTCTCTCTCTCACACACACACACACACACACACACACACACACACACACAGACAGAACATGTGAATTAATATGTGAATTTTAGAGGGAATCTGTATTTGTCACAGGTAAATCCTATAGTGGATTTTCAAACCCAACTAAAACAGATTCCAGCCACAGACATCCCCTCATTTTCCTCTCCATTTAGACACCTACTCACCTGACGAATTAAGGACTGAGTTCTGCCAAAGCCCAAAACAGAAGAGAAAGTGGGGAGGAGAAAAGGGGAAAAGACACATGAGTGAGGACAGAGGCAAGACTGTATTCTGCAGCCTTAGAATGACATTGTAGTTCTGCCTTCAAAGTACCTGGCACCTTACTGGCAAATGTCAACAGCTGGCTATTAGCTTGATAAGCTTACCAAAGGGCTGAGGGCACTTCACAATTAGATTTATTTTTCATTAACAGATTTATAAAAGTTGCAGACAAGAAAAAATCATAGTATTTATACCTGACACATGTGATCACAAAGCCCAGCAGATGGATGCCTTCAATTTGCAGAACATAATATAAATTCCAAACTATTATGTACATTGACTTTACCCTGCACTTGTGGATGTCATGATACAGCTGCATCCTGATTCTACAGTAACAAATTCATTTTGGAGAGGAAAATCACAAAGAAAGAAAGAAAGAAAGAAAGAAAGAAAGAAACCTAATGGACCAACAAAATCAGTTATTAATGGAGGTAATTTTCCAGTAAAGATGGAATAGATTTATTTTCAGTTTTATGCTCAGGGGTACTTTGGGGTGGTCTTAAGAGAGGAGGTTGCCTTAAATGCATCTTATAAAAATTTTACTGAATGTGGATTAAACATATAAAAATACTTAGTGCTTATGTGATGGGGTGCAATACAGGGTTAAAAATTACAATGCAGTGGTCAAAGGATAGAGCCACCAGAGCTGTGCCCTGTAATATCTATTGAGTACTGAATGGACACAAATGGGAAGCACCCAATAGAGCAGGTGTATTTATGAAGGAACAGTGCAAGAGCTGAGCTCTGTAATCTGAAGTAAAGATGAAGTGAACTGTATTTCTCAGTGCTGCGTGTTGGCTAGAGTTCAAGGATGGGAGGAAGGCTGAGGGAGTCTGGTAAACGCACTGCCAGCAGAGTCACTCTTAAAACTCAAGGCCTTGGAGACAGTGATGCTCCATAGCTTGACATAGCTTGAGAGAACTGGGAGAATCACTCAAGGTGGGGTGGATGAAAGTCACTCTCCTTCCCTCTTTTGCTCATACCCCTCCGCATGAGGTGCCCACTGCTTCCTGTTTCACCGCTGATGGCATTCATACTTACTCATCTTCCCCATATTCTAAAAAGAAAAGTGTGCTTCCTGGCCATCACTTGGAGAACTAATGCTTTGTCAAGCAAAGGGGTCACGGAATAAAGTCTTGGACCAGGTCTGCTCAAAGAATTAAGTGTTTGCCACTGCCCTCCTTTATGCTGTGTTCATTCTATTTCCCTTCCTCTAGTGGACACCATGGGTTAATAGCACTTGCTGCTAGTTCTTTGCCATGTAACGCTGGCTGATACTCTCAGTTCTTTACAGAGCTATTGCCTTCTTCTCCCCGCTTCACCACAGTCTCCGCTGTGACAATGGCAGTCAAACCTGGAAAGTTTTTTGTTTTATGTAACCAGGCTCGGGTCTTTGGTGAAAAGCAACTTTGGCTGTTCTTTTGGCAGCTGCATGATGCGCACACACCTACCTAAGTAATGCTAACAGGACAGGAGTTGGGCAACAGGAGCTGAAATCAAAAGGCCTCAGAATGCTTTGTTAGTGCATGTACACCCTCTGGAAATGTGTGTCAGCTTGTTAAAGCCAGGACCAGACTAAGCCCTTTGCAGTTATATCCTGTGAAAAAGACACCTTCTTTGCCCCAGTAAATTGCGACAAGTAATTTTGAGATCCTTAGAGAGCCACAACACTTATACAGACAAATACATCCAAGCTTTCGGAGGAAACAGGGACATGAAGTGGCATTGAAAAAATGAGTTTAGTGAAATAAGAGACAGATCAGTAACCACTGCAATTTTTCATTTGGTTATTATTAATTATTATTATTATTAACAAATAATAAATAATAATAATAACCTATTAACAAAGCTTGTTTGCCCTGGAATCTTTGAACATTACTCTGCATAACAATATATTGCCTTTTCGCTGAGGATTTCAAAGCACTTTACAAACATTAATGAACTGGGAAGTAGGTTGAACAAGGTGATCTGTGAATATTTCTGTGAAAAATATGGCGACCTCACTCCACTATTATTCATGGTGTCCTATTATTTATGAGTATTGCAGCATTGCCAGTGCTCATGGTTTTACCATGAGTCTCACCATCATATTTTTCTTAAAATCCCAATTTCAAGGGCCTAAAGAAACTTGGCTTTCATCTAAAGAAAAAGTAAATTTGTTGCTGTTGTGGCAGTGGAGAAAAGCTGGAAAATGCAAACTGTAAAGACTCACAAACCAAAAGGAAAAGATTTGGGGGAGCTTGGTTCATGAGTTTTGAATACTCAGGGTTGGCCATATTGGAGCTGGTTTACATGTGATAATGTTCACTCTTTGTGAATGTGAGCACGAGCAAAAAAATTATACCCAAACTGAATTCATCATTCTCCTGTTTAAAAGGTTCCTACCATCCAATCAGGGAGCAGAAACAATACTACGTAACTCAGGAGACCAAACAACACAAAAAATCAACAGTCAAAGGGAACAGTTCACAAACCAGGCTGTAATTTGTTGGCACAAGCCATTGGATGGACATGTATGCAGTAACCAGGATCAGTTCCTGAGTGAGTGACAAACAGAAAAAAAAGGGGCTAAATCAGTCGGATAACTAATTTGCAATTCAGTCAGCTCTAGAGGATTATTAACTCCCTTTTATAGATGTCCAAACAGAAAGGGGAAGGTCAAACTTTCAAAAAGTATCCACTAATTTTCTGTGTTTTAGTTTTCTGGTGCTCAAATTATTTCACCTTGAGCCTGTTAGTCAGAGATGCTAAGCACACGCAGCTCTGATTGACTTCAGCTGGCATTGAGTGCTGCAAAATATCTGAAAATTAAGCCCCGGGTGTCTCAAATTGGTCACCTGAAAGCTGAGATACCCCACATTAGTGTACGGTTTTCAAAAATGTAGGCATGATGTGGCTTGCCTGAGGTTACTTAGTGAATCAGTAGCAGAGCTTGGAATATAACTTGGAAATCCTGACTCATAGTCTGGATTTGGATCAATCTGTGAATAATTAGAGAAAAGTAGTAATGTTTTCAATAAGACTTTCAAAGTGAGCTTTCTTTCGAACAGGAGTATTTTAAATTATAGGCTACGTGTGTTTTTAAGCCCTCTGTTTGCAAGGCTGGTGCCTAGTCAAGCATGAACAATGTTCACTTCTTCATTCTAGGACTAAATGCTGTTTCCCTCTCTCCCTTCATCATCTCTAACTTCTTTTGTTGGTGACTGCTGTCTTGGCACTTTTACCAGTAGTTTCAGAGAGACAGAACAAGAGAGAGGTGCTCCTCACCCCTTGTGTGATCAGGAAGGAGTATGCTCTAATGGTCAGAGCAGCGGAGTGAAAGTCTGCCACTGATCTCCTGTGTGACCATGGGGAAATCAAATCTCCCTGCCACTCAGTTTTCCCATTTGTAAAATGGAAACAATAAATATCTGTGTCACATCGGTGCTGTAAGGCTTACTTAGTGCTTGTAGAGCACTTTTGAGATCTGCCTATGTGATGGATATTAACACAACTCAGGGAAAAAAGCTCCATACCCAGTCCCCAGAGTGCCTGATGCCTGCTGTCACAGAGAGCAGGAATTCAGATGTCCCTCAGAGTCAATTTAACCCGTGCCAGTCATCTCGTCTGTTAAACTTTCCAGAAAGGGCTGCAAGGAAGGGGGCAAAACTTGACCGTAGGCTTTAAAAGTTTTCAGGAAAAAAAATCTCTTTTGTTTTTTTTTTAGCTCCAAGCACCAGATATGGCCCTCAGTTACATCTGAAATTACCTCTTGATGTTTTAGTTTGAAATCCTGGGATTAAGCAGGTGTAACTGGAGGCAGGATTTGGCTCTGATTGTTACAAAGGTTTCAGCAAGCCAGCTGAGAGATCCTGGCTGAGAAGCTTATTCCATTGACATGAAGGGTGTTTCCAAGTAAAAGCAGTTTATTGAAGAGTCCATCTCCTACATGGCGGGGGTGGGAGGGTGGTCAGGAGCTCTGACCGGGCTAGAGGAGAGCAGCTGACACAGTCTCCATGGCCCACAGGATAGCTGGCGTATTTGTTTACTCTGTTTCCATTTCTGGGCTGCAAGGATCCGTTTTAGAAAGAACCATATCAGAACCCACCCCCCAAAAGTTAAAGCTCTTCATTTGTATCTAACAACCAACTCCAAGCTGTTAAGAATCTGAGTCACTTGTGAAGCCTGGTCGGCAGCATCCCTTGAAAGAGCAGAGTAGCCTGGAATCTGAAGGGCAGCTGGCGCTTTCCCAGCCTGAGGTACACCATGCGGCTCCTGCTCTCTCTGAGGTAAAAATTACCCTCTTGCGTTGTACGAAATTGATAAAAGTGCTGCAGGGGACTGGAGCCACCAGCTGAGAGACACTCCAGAGTGCTACTTTCTGGCAGAAAAGGGGCCATTTTTCTACCTCTAACCTGCAACTAAGGAGACACGCAGGGCTGTTTGTGGAGCAACTGCTGTAGAAAAGGCAACGGGGGTGGGGGGGGAGGGAGGGAATGGGGGAGGGTGTGAAACCAGTCATTTAAGCCCCAGGTCTACAGGATGAATGAATTTATCTGTCAGCTCCATTCCTGTTAAAGAATGTGAAGGGAGCTGCCTGATGCAAACAATGGGCCCGATTCTCATCTCACATCAGTTTTACACCAGTACACCAGTGTACCGCCTGTGTGGAGTCACTCCTGATTTACATCAGTGTAACGAGCAGGAATCAAGAGTGGTGTTGGGGACAGCTGTTGGGGAGGGTATGTCTGACTGAGGTCAGTGCTCACCACAGAAGCGGAGGAGAAACTCTGCAGAGACTCCTCCTCACCCAGACCGAGGACTGACTGCTGCGAAAGCTCTTCTGCAGATGCCTTGAATGTGCCAGCCAAGGGAGGGATCCGTGATAAACTCTGAGGGGCACAGAGATTACGCTGCAATCCTGGTACTGTCCCGCTGGCCAAGCCTTGTACCCAAGCTGAGCCTGATGCAGTGGAAGCCTCCAGCTCTAGGTATGCAGCCGAGTTGGATCATGAAGCCCAGATCTGAAACCCCTGAAGCACAGTGTGCATCAAACAATGATACCCTCTTGAAATCAACACCAGTGACCTGGAACCACGAGTCATTTTTCCCGGAGGGAAGTAGTGCAGCAGCACTGGATGAGGCAGAAAGAAGACCAAGAACATAAGGAAACTCCTCCCAACTTAACTCTATGTCTAAAGATGCACAGGCTCAAGGGGAGCTCACAGGTAGTTAGAAGATGGGCCTCTGGTACAGATTCTGGACATAGAGTCAAATGGCTCCTTTTCTAGAACTGACTTGTCAGGCTAGGCAATAGCTGGCTGCTGTATTGAGGTAGCATGAAGTCTGGAGGGTGGACAGAGGCCTAAAAATGAAAAGAATGGATCCTCTGAAATGTTTTTGGTGCTGAACTGGGCTGGAGCCCAAACAGAAGGGTGTGTATTGTACTTGTAGAGAATTCTCAGCTCCCAGTGCCAAGGGCTCCATGTCACACTGGTGGTAAATCTGTCAGCACCCACTATGATAGGCCAGCACTAAGGTGATAAGGCCAATCTCAGTCCTCTACCCTCTATTAATTGCTTTCTCGTTTCATTTCCCTCCCCAGAGTGAGGTTTGTTCCTCTCCTTTTTAATGATTAGACGACTATGTAGTGCTCACTTGTATTAAAAGCTGACAGAACCAGGCAGAGAATAGGCAGGTAATGAGCAAACTTCTTATACCCAACTATGCTAGTGCACAGTGAACGTGGCCTACAGCACCTTTGAGTTCAAGTACAGGATCCACAGAGACTTCTTACAATGCACCACAGGCCTGACCTGCAGTGCCCTCAGACTTCCCCTCAGGAACTGAGAAAATAATTGATTTTTCACTTTGGTGCCCAGACTGAATAAAAAAAAAAAAAATTTTACTTAGTTTAACCAAAATTGATTTTTTTTTCAGGTTTTCCTCATTGAAACATAAAACTAAAAAAAATTCATTCAGGTCTAATGAAACATTTTGAATATTGATTTTCAATGGAAATTTAATTCTGAAAATGTCATTTTGAAATGAAATATCAAAGGAGTTTGTTTCAAAAACATCAAAACGAAATGTTTCAACATTTCTGATTTTTTTTCCGGCCAAAACTATTTGCTAAATTTGACCCAAATTTGTGAAGTTTCCCTGCCCCCTTAAAATTTTTGCGTGACAGTACTATTTGACAAAAAGCACAAACCGGGAGCTTTAAATCAATATATAATTTGGGGGGTTTCAGTGCTTGGTGAAAGATTTGTTATAGATTTCAATAAATTAAGGATAGATGCATGTTACAAACTGTAGAGCTGCTGTTATTTAATTATAATACCTGAAGTTACTGCAGTAACTGTAAGTAACTACTTACTGCAGTCTCAACCAGAATCCCACTCAGCTGCATCTTTAGAGTCTTATTCCTAAATGATTACTTCTCCGCTCAAAGAGATGGATGGGTTTTAGATGTCAGAATTAAATGTAAAGATGAGAAACATGGGAAACAAAAGAACATTCCCATCCCCAAAGTGCCAAATCATCCCAGTGGTCCATCTTGTCAGCAGCTCCTGCCTTGCCCTCTCCCACCTTCAGACATGTTTTTGCTAATACAGGGGACTCTGCTCTTCCCCCTTTTACAGCATACCCAAAGATAGACATGCCGTCCCATAGCTAGGGCCCTACCAAATTCACAGCCATGAAAAACACGTCACGGATCATGAAATCTGGTCTCTCCCCATGAAATCTGGTCTTTTGTGTGCGTTTACCCTATACTATATAGATTTCACAGGGAAGACCAGAATTTCTCAAATTGGGGGTTCTGACCCAAAAGGGAGTTGTGGTGGGGGGGTCACAAGGTTATTTTAGAGGAGTCACAGTGTTGCCACCTTTACTTCTGCACTGCTGCCTTCAGAGCTGGGCGGCCGGAGAGCGGCACTTGTTGACCGAGCGCCCAGCTCTAAAAGCAGTGCCCCACCAGCAGCAGCGCAGAAGTGTGGCAATACCATACCATGCCACCCTTACTTCTACGTGGCTGCCTTCAGAGCTGGACAGCTGGAGAGCGGCAGCTGCTGACTGAGGGCCCAGCTCTGCAGGCAGCAGCGCAGAAGTAAGGGTGGCAATACCATACCATGTCATCCTTCCTTCTGCGCTGCTGCTGAGGGCGGCTCTGCTTTCAGAGCTAGGCTCCCGGCCAGCAGCCGCTGCTCTCCATCTGCCCAGCTCTGAAGGCAGCGCTGCCGCCTGCAGCAGCGCAGAAGTAAGGGTAGCAGTAACGCAACCCCCCCTACAATAACCTTGCGACCCATGTTGCACACCATATGATTTCATGAAAATATGCTAATGAGTGTGAATATAATGTAACTGGAATATGCTTCATGCAAAAGGTCTCTTGTAAGGTATCATTACAAAGCTTATAATCTACTGAGTGTGATCATCCTTTTTGTATAAATGTACCACTCTTGTATCTAAAACTAGAAATATGAAATATAACTCTGAGGGCCTATTGTAATTATGCAAAGTGTGGGCCATTAATGGTGGTTTGGAATCTTGATAGCTCCCATCAACTAGGACAATTGGTTGTAAATGGCTCTGTTTACTTGCAAGCCTTCCTGTGAGTCAGGTCAGGAAGAATGAAGGCTTGAGGTCTCACAGGACATGTGACCATGTCACCTGGTACTGGAATCCATCTTAAACCTGGTGCTTTTCCATTTAGAAGGAGGGGTGGGGACCCAGAGAGACAAAAGATTCCCGCCTTGTGCCAAAGCTATCTAAGGGGGTGGAACAGAACAAAGGAGGTTCCAGTCATGAAAAATCCCCTAGTTACCACCTGAGCTGGAGCTAACAAGAACTGTACCGGGGAAAGGATTGGGCCCAGACTAGGAAGGAGTCCAGTCTGTGAAAGAAGCTTATTGGAACATCTCTGAGGGTGAGATTTTATCTGTAATCAGTTTCTTAATGTATTAGGCTTAGACTTGCGAGTTTTGTTTTACTTTGCTTGGTCTCTTACTTTGTTTTGTCTGTTATTACTTGGAACCACTTAAATCCTACTTTTTATACTTAATAAAATCACTTTTGTTTATTGATTCACCCAGAGTAAGTAATTAATACCTGGGGGAGCAAACAGCTGTGCATATCTCTCTATCAGTGTTATAGAGGGCGGACAATTTATGAGTTTACCCTGTATAAGCTTTATACAGAGTAAAACGGATTTATTTGGGGTTTGGATCTGTAGCGGGGTAGTCACCCTGCTCCGGCCCTGAAGGGGTTAAAAGCAGCCCTGGAGAGGGCTGCAGCAGGGAAAGGGAGTGAGAACACCTGTGAGAAGGCGAGTGAGTCGCTGACCACAGCTGTGGCCAGCTTAATCAGGGCCCAGCTGGCCCTTATAAGAGGGCTGGGGCCAAAAGCTAAACAGGGACACTCTCTAGCTGTTGAGAAGGATGGACCTGGCTTCTGGGAGCTGAGCAGGGTACCTAGACTGGAGCCGAGCTGGGGGATGGCCAGAGGAGCTGGGAGCTCCAGCCTGGAAAACCCCCAGGCTGCACGCCTTGCCAAAGGCCGAGAAGGTACTGGGGTTGCAGAGGGGCAGTCCAAGGGTAGGCAGAGGCAGCAGGTCCAAACCCTCCTTGCTGATGAGTGGCAATTATACTGCAATCTGCCCCAGTGAATGGGGGCTAGATCGAGACTGGCCGTAGCCATAGACTGAGGTGAGATGGGGATAGAGGGTGGGGGTTCCCTGGGGAGGGGAGACCCAGATCTGTGGGGGTACTGCCAGGGGGCAGCACCCTGGCCTGAAAGGGGCACCGGGGTCCAGGAGGGACTCGGGCCCAGCAGCAAACAGGACACCGGCCTGCAGAGGGCGCTCTGGAGCTGGAAACGCTAATTCCCTGGATGACCAGCAGGAGGCGCCGCGGCGGTGAGTTGTCGCCCCACCACAGGATCCCATTGGGAGCTGGGTGTCTGGGTGCTAGAGACAGGAGTACCCAGAACAAGGCAAGGTTCTGGAGGCCCAAACTGGCAGAGAAAATGGGCTCAGAGGTCGTCTCAGCACATCAGGTGACAGTCCCAAGGGGGTCTCTGTGACTGAACTGGTCACACACACCCCAACTCCTTGTTCGATCAGGACCCCTACAATTACACCACCATGAAATTTCAGATTTAAATAGCTGAAATAATGAAATTTACTATTTTAAAAATCCTATGACTGTGAAATTGACCAAAATGGCCCGTGAATTTGGTAAGGCCCTACCCATAGCACAATATGAATGCTAAAGGAAGATCTATGAAAATAGATTGATTGGGGACAGGCAATTAAAAACTTCATATCAGAAAGTCAGAGAAATTGTACATGGTGGGTTATCATTAATGGAAATGTGGGGCCTAAATACATTGTACTGCAAATGGATTTTCCCTATTCTTTAAGAGGCAAGGCTGTGTGGGGTAAGCTGAAAGAACTTTTACTATTAATATCCCAAAAGAAAAAAGGTAGAAAAAAATTAATAATATCAGTGTAGATTTACAATGAACGGAACGGGAGGTTTATGGTTTCCAGATGATCTGTAATAGTGCAGGCTACAAGCAACAGGTGGGGAAGCAATCCTTAGCCCATGGCTGCATGACACCATTTATGTCACCAGTTCACAAGGAGAAAGGTTTAAAAACTTTCCTTTCAGAATTAGAAAACAGCTGGGGTGATTCAAACACTCCTGCACCCTGTGGCTGCCTGTAATTTCCTCTTTCCTCATGAACAATACAAACACAACCTTGAGGTTTTTTATCATTAATATGCCTCCCACAGATTCTGTATTGGATTTTAGGCTGGCGTAAGGAGAACCACTGTGTCTGTGGGTGCAAAAGTAAAAGGTTAGTGACAGATATAGCTATCGCTCAGTAAATGAGAGAGATGGGGTGCAATTGATTCACATCGAGAAGTACCATTGAAAGCAAAAGAATCCTTCTAGTTAAGGAATGGGGATTTTCTGTAATATCTCATCTGGGGTGAAAATCAAATAAGAAATCCTTACTGAATATTAGCCCTGACAGCGGTTTCAAGATTATCCTTTTATTGTCATTGGCCTGATGATATTTCATGGTGAACCAGTCTGAACTATTGCCTGGTGCTATTGTTACATGGCATGTTTTTATGAGAGTGCTATAAATCTAACATTTTATTGTGTTTTGCTTGTTAATAGATGCTTTGGATACATGGTTTCCAAAGTTTCTTGGCTCAGGTATTGTTATGTGTTATCTTAAAAGGAACCAGCAATGTAATTAAAATGTTAGCACTGACCACATTTGAGATGATTGTGGCTGCTCATCTGCGACTGTGTGAAGCGGTGAGAGGCAGAGAGAAGAGGCTACAGGGATCCCTTGTGTTCCTAGAACTTGATCCTGCAAGAAGGTAAGCATTCTAGCTCTGTGCTTACGCATCTGGCAGGATCAACATACCCTTGGCAGGAGACAGCCAGTAAACTGGTGTTTCCACTCTCTGTGTGTGAATCACCTCCCAACCTTTTAAAGGATATGAGTAACTCCGATTGACTTCAGTTTTCTTTATCCCAGTATTTGACAATCCACAGTGTACAAAAATCATGAGTCAGGCACCCCAAAAGACATGACCTTGACTTAGGCTCCTTATTTTTAGGTTTGTGGTAAGAATACAGTTGAAAAATATCCCCTTCCTAAATGGAGGGGGAGAAGGTTTGCTTTGGATCCTGTACTGCACATAGGGTGTGCAGGACCCCAAATGTCACTGGCCACATTGTGTCTGACCCTGTCTGATGTACAAAAGAATAGAGGGAAAGTGCAAAGACACTTGCCTTCCTTTCTCACTTAGGTCTCTACAGAGGAGCCAGGAAATGTGGCTTGGGAGCAGTCACTGCTCCATGCTAGGCCCAGTGGCAGAACTTGACTTCCTAGGGCAAGTGAGCAGGTGAGGCTAAGGTGGGGCCTTGGCTCTTTCCCCACTGCAGTGGTGTAGGAAGAACCTCATGCAGCATCCATGGTGGAGCTGAATCAGCCAGAATTCTTCCTGGGCTTTCTCTGCAGCCATGTCCCTCTGGCCCCCATCCAACAAAGGCTCAGTCTAGCCCTATGCTCTGTGCACATAATGAATGAAGAGCATTGTGATGAGGTGAGTAATATAAGGAGTTAAAAGACGGATCTTTCTAAAGAAAAAGAGATTCTGAGAGACTGACCACGGCCCCAGTCTTGTGATCCATGCTGGTGGATAGGATCAGGGCCTGAAGGAGACTAAACTGATGCTGTGTCTGTCTGGCCCAGCTTCCTTAGCAATCTGTAGTCCTATTACACACAGGTCAGCTATTACAGTGGGACCACATCCTGAAATCCTTGCCCAGGAGCAAAACTCCCCAGTTTCTGTCCAAACTGCACAATAAACCTGGGCTCTGGCCTGTTTTAGCCCAAATTCCTCTACCATCCACATAGAGAAACCTCTGCCCCAGGTTTGGAGGTGTTTTAAGTCCAACCTAGTTTACTCAGCTGGGTATAGACTAGAGCCTAGGTGCTGCTTTCACTGGGTCTGGAATCCATTCACTTCGCAGTGAGGATGCAGGCAAAATCACTTGAGTGCTGGTATTCCTCCAGCACCCTTCCTGCAGTGCCCAGTGAAGGACAGGCAAGTTCTCCCACAACTGACACAACTGACTGGGAAAGAATCTTAGAGTATCTCAGCCCAGAGAACCATGGGATATGCCCCTAGACACACATGGGAGAGTGCAGAAACAGTGAGACCACCGCAATGTGGGTAGGGCTTTGCAGTGGGCATGCTCATGCCTGGGCTAACCTGGGTGCTCAGACCTGGGCACTGATTACCTGAGCTAACTGTGCAGTATAGCCATATGCTTTGAGGTTAATGGGAGGGGAAGGGCTGCCCGAGTGAAGACAGTGAGGGCTTATTAAGGATTTCTTGGGGATTGACCCATTAGCCCTTTTTCACCAGGACTGCACAGAGAACTTTACAAGCTGGTAAAAACAAAAAGATACAGGCAAGATACCTGCCCCTCAAAGCTTACAATACAAACTAGAAATACAAGACATACAGCACAGATCTCACAGCAGGGTTCTGGGGAGGGTCATCTTCCCAGAGATTGTACATTCATTTGACAGTCTCCCCACAGCAGGAGCTTTCAACCCACTGCAGGGCAATGGCGCTGCCAGTCTGTCCAGCCATGTCAGCCATCCCCAGCTTAAGACTAAATGGAAGCCTTTCAGGACAGGTCCTTTTCAGCCAGCCATGTCAGCCATTCTCAGCCCACAGATCTGCCCTCAGCAAAGATCTCCTCAGCGCTGCTGCCGTCCATCCACATCAGCCACTCTCAGTTCACTGCCCAATCTTGCCATCCATTCATGTCACTCTCAACCTCCAGTAACGCGGGGAAGAGACACTGAGGGGGCAGAGGAATTAACAGTACACTTTCTTGTGTCACATGGATTTGAGGAGGAGAAAGAGCTGGGATAGGAAGAGGATTCTCCCACTACTGTGACCAAGCCATTCCCTTTCAAATCCCTTCACTAGCCTCATCTCTCTTTCCACAGCAGATTCAAGCTTCTCAGCCTTACCTTTGAAGATCTCCACCTCTACTGTCATCTCACCTGCATCCTAATGCCCTGCCCAAGCTGCTCTCCATGTCACCACTTTCTTCTAGTCTTGTCTCCATGCCTTAAACACCAGCCGCTAACTCCTGGAACAGCATCCCTCCCCCAACTTTCTTCTGCAAATCTGTCCTTAAAAAAAAAAAAAAACTTGTTTCATGTATCCTCCCATTGCTGATTAACAACAAGCTGCCCCCACCACTCTTGCTTATCAGCCTCTTTATGGCCTGTACTGAGTATATCAAATTTAGATTGCAAACTCCTCCAGGCAGGCACCAGTCTAACCTACGTGTTTTGTAAAGTGCAGATTAGGTAGGATTGAGTTTTTGAGGGGGTGGGGGGGAAGAAAGGGGAGACAAAGAATCAGATGGGAAGAGACAGGCAGAAAAAGAACAAAGAATGAAGGGAGGGATGAGAGGAGAAATGAAGGGAAGAGGTTTGCTAAAGAGTGGAAAGAGAGAGACGGCTAATGTATTTGATTAAAATGCAACATTAGCAAGCACAGTATGATTTGACAAGTGTGAACAAGTCCATATCAATGTTAAAACGCACTACATCTGGCAGTATGTCGATTTTAAGGCAGTACTTTCCTTTTCCTTCCCATGCTGGGATTCTGCGTTCTTGGTTTTCTCTTGGATCCTCTTCTAAGCTGGTTAGGTCTACAGGAAACATCTGAAAAGATGGATTGGACAGATAACAGCTATAAACAGATATTAATTAGTTATCATTTCCCTCCATCTCACCAGATTAGCTTGTTACAAAATAAAAGATTAGCAAAACTCAGCAAGAAGGTGATACACACTCAAATACAAGGAATAATTTAAAACAAATGTTGGGGTTAACCATATGGCATTTAACCTACCTGTCCCCTGGTGTTTTTTTTCTCTAGCAAATATATGGCAAGGAGATCACTTGTCTTTTGGAATTCCATAACAGAGCTGGGGCACTGAATTTAGCAGCTGCAGAATCTTAACTGAAGCAGTATACATATATGGAAAGGAATTTTAATTTTTTTCTCTTAACTACTTTCTTTAGGGATCTGTGTTGACTCTTGTCCGAGAAACCTATGCCCTCTCACTGTTAATTTATGATAAAATTATATATATATATGTGTGTAGGTATATGGATTTGCATTTGATGCTTATCAGTTCTTGTCATTAGTATGTATTTATATAACCCCTGGACTGTGTGCATATTAACCTTTAGTTTTTAGGAAGTCTGCCTCCTCTCTTCCCCTCAGCCATACTTCGAGTCACGGCCAGAGGTTTCTAGGATAAACATCCTTCCATATTTCAATGCTGCTGAGTCACCCCATTTTACACCCCTCTCCCAGTGCCCTGTGGTGGAGCCACCATCATTCCAGCTGAGGAAGGGTAGGACCTTCCTTCAGAGCACATCAATGCTATTTCATCAGCCACCAGAGAAGTGTCTTTTTAGTGACATGAGCTGCCAGAACTCCCATTTCCTCTGATTTTAGGGGAATTGTCATGCTCAGTGGTTTATGTGTACCTTCTGATGAGGTACTTTGTTGTATTGGAGCATCCGGCATTTACAACTCAGAGCAAAGCAGGCTTACTTTTGCCCAGAAAGCTTCCCTCCCTGCCTCACAGCTCATATGAGGAAATTGCCACTTAATAATATATATAAAAGGTTTGGAACCTATCAGTCATTTGTGGGGGAGAAAGAAGGGGGCCTGGAATTGGAAAGGAAAGTCCCAAGGTTTTGGGATGCAGGGACAAATTCAGCCCTGGGATAAATAGCTGCAACTGTCTGACTTCACCAGAATTATGTATGCTCATAGCAGGACTGAATTGGATCTACAGGCTCTTAAAAATCAGCGGGCTGAATAAAACAGATTTATCATTTGGGGTGGGGGGGGGGAGTCTCTTTTTGCTCTGTACTTAGTGTCCTGTACTGCTAAAGAACGCTGCAAAATCTCTTTGTTTTTGACAATAAAATGGTGCCCATGGCAACACCACGTGATGTCACAGAAACAAGGAGTGTGAGGTCATAAATCCTTCAGAGAAAAGAATACAACAATAAAGGGGCACAATTGTATAAAACATTACATATATGTGTTTTGGGGTTAAAGTTGAATTCTTTGTTCTATCAAGCACAATTTCACTTTTTTTTTTCTCTAAAAATAAAAATAATAATAATAAAAAGACTGAGTGGAAAGATTTATCCCAGGAATTTCCTGTTGGCTGATGTCCAGGAAGTGGAGAATGCCAGCAATAATGTGAACAATGCAAGTTCCTCCTGGGTCTGCTTCAAGAAAGCTTCCAAATCTCCCCTCTTTCTTGGCTGAAATATGACAGAGCTTTGGAGAGGTTACCAGGCTTTGTACCCAGAGGTTTGTGTGGAAACATTTTAGTTTTTTTCCCCTCTCTCTCCCGGCTCCAAATTAGAGGAATCCAACAACTCATGCCATTGAAACAAACATCTTGCTATAGCAGAGTGAGGAATGTTGCCCACTCGAGACAACACCCCTCCCTAAGAAGATGTACAAATCTGCATTTGCCATGCTGTGATGGAATTTAGGAACACTGGACACTGCTAATACCACACGGGTTCAGATTAGTGGTCTGTCTAGTGAAGTATTTTTTCTCCAATAGTGGCTAGTATTAAATGCTTCAGAAGGAGGTGCCAAGAAACCCTGCAGAAGGCAGTTAATTATGAAATAATCTGACACTGGTTAAGTTTCTTCCTGGCCCCGGGTTAAAGACTGGCTTATGGCCTGTAGCAAGAGGGTTTACATCCCTTCTAAAACTTTATTTTTAAAACTGTATCATTATTATAACACTAGTTATTCTTGTTATCCATATAATTGCCCAATCCCTTTTTTTAATCAACTTGCATGATGTAGTTGGAATATGACATAGCAACACTTTTCAAATAACAGGTAAATTATCATGGAATAAGTATAAGTAAGGAATGGGGACTAAAGGCAGCACACGTGGTTGTTGGTGGTGGAGGATCAGGTTGGCTTATGAGCTGTATTTGGCCCTACGCTTCCTAACCCAGATTTGTTTTCCATACTAGAATATATTTTAAAGTTATTTTTTCTAACTACTCTTATTTTACTAATGCCTTTTATAGACATTTTGATCCGAGGATCACAAAGCACTTTACAGATGTTATCTAATTAAAACTCTCTATACCTATGTAAGGAAGAGTCGGGGATCACTTTACCCACCACTGGAATGTGGCCATCACAGGGGTGCAACTTGGTAGCTATTTAACAATGCATAGCAAAACTAGACAAAAATTACAATAGCTAATAGTTAAAAAGTTGTCAGTAGACAAACCCAAGTGTTCAAAACTCATGGGCTAGGCCCCTCAGAAAGCATTGACTTAAAAATCATGAGATTTAAAAAAAAATATATTTGGATTTTTCTAATTTACCTTTTGAATTCTGAGTCTTTACTATGTGCTCTTTTTGTATTTTCAACTTTTTCTCTCTCAACATGAGGGCTAAAAACATAGTTTTAAAAAAATTAAAGTTGATATTCTTATTTATTCACGTGACTCCAGGAGCTGGAACTTTAAGAAATACATCAAATATCATGAGACTTGCAGTAAAATCAGAGCTGGCAACACTGAAGTTAGGACAGGAAGTAATGAACAGCACAGCTTTCATTTGAAAGTTCTGGGAGAATTTAGATAGAATACAATGATTGAAGTTGGAATTTATCCCGGACCAGGATTAAACACCCCTACTCTTGCGACAAGCGTTAAGAGGTCTTTGATGACCACAAGAGACAAGAATATTGGGTTTACAATACATTGTTCCATAGTGTCTTTTAATGCCATGCTGAGGCAAGAGGTCAGTACTGACTCAGAGAGAAAAATAGTGTTCCCTACTAAAATCACCAACACCACTTCCTGAAACACGTGGAGTTCACCCATTAAATTACTGACCCCGACCAACCTTGCTTAGGAGACCTGACAGGATCAAAGTACAAAGTGTTACAGCTTTCATACTTGTGGGAAGTAATATAGTAACACTGAGAATTTTAATAAACTGGGAGTAATAGCCTAATACCTTTAAAAATCTGACTCTCACTGATTATCTATTGTAGATCTACGCCTAATTAATTATAAATGCAGAGTTTATACATATGTGTATAGATCATTTTCCATAACAACTAAACACATTCAGTAGGTTAAAACTGATGCTGCTGAAGCACTTGGATGCATAATTCAAAATGCTACAGCTGGGGAATAAAGTTACAGGCAGGGGTGTTACCACCCCTTGGAGGTTGGCAGAAGGGGGTAATTACCAACAATGATCTAAGAGTGCTATATATATATATTTATACCACATATGTGGCCATGGTAACCACCACAGAAACGCCTTTATTTTTAAAACCATGGTATAAATTTCAAGCCATTACATAAAGTGGCTTCAAATGTACTGCTGGGGTTGTCTAAGCTCTTTCCATACCAATCACAGCAGTGTTTCTATAGTAACTAATGCATTTCAAAAGGGAAAAATGGGATGGAGGCTAAAAAAATAAAATAAAAAAAAAATAAAAAAAATAATGACAAAGATCAAACAAAATAAGTAGCATAAAGAAAATATATGACGGGCAGGGTGCAAAAAGTTTTTATTGCTGCTTGTTTGGAACAAACAGCACTTCTCACTCATGACAGTGCCACTTGGCCATCTAAAGACAAATTCTGTCTCTCTAACCAGCTTTAATGTGCCCAACACTGTAGCATCTAAGCACACACAAACTCATGGCAGTAAAGACTTTGTTCTATCCATCCACCCCATCCATCAAGACAGGCAGACAAGGCTGAGCAAAACTGGGGTTGAATTCTCCCTCCTCCCTTAATTTCACATAGTTTTTAATACCCTGGATATTCTCACTTTTTGTGTAAATCTAAAGAACCTTTTTTGAGGGGTGGGTGTTAGGGGGAGATCCGTTTCTGAAATCTACTTCTAGGCTGACATTTCATATTTTCAAAATTTCACTTTCAAGTACCAGAACGGCTATCTTTGTCCATTTTGGCTGCAGGATAGAAGACTTGGAGTGATAGAACACCATGTAGAACCAACATCATGTGATGTTTGACCAATCATAGCCAACCAGCCAACATGGCTCCAAAATGGAAAAGGCCACATGAAAATTTGCGAGTGCATCCTCAGTGACCCCAAGAACAAAATTTTACTGACCTATTTTGAAATTTTCTTCAATTTCACAAACATTCCATGAACCTGAAAAGCCAGCAAAATTCAACAATAAAACATTCCGCCACTTATTTTGCCCAGCAGCAATGGAAAGAGGAATCAGTCAAACCAATAAATCCACCAGAATATAAATCCACAATGTATTTTAGCTTCCACATACATTAAAAGAGAGCAAAAGATGCATCTCATTAGGTAACAGATTGATGGATATGCTACACATTTCATATAAGATCCTAAACAATGTGAGGGAAAGAGATGAGAAATACACAGAGGCTTAACGCAGCCTGCCCTGTTCCTCTATGCCTTGTCTAGGTTGCCTACAATGCATCACAGAACTTTAGGTTTAAAAAAAGAAAAAGCCTCTGAATTTCCTAGTCAGCCACACCAAACCATATAAAACACATCAAGCAAAAAGTTCTAAGCTTTTCCCACTGAACCTGAATTGACAAGTTCACCTGTATTTTTCATTCCTTTTGATTTCTCCTCTCACACAGCACACAGGATAGATACCACATATTCTTCAGACAGTCTGATATTTTTTTAATCAAAGGGAAATTAAAGAAGCAGCAATGATGTACATTCCTTCTGGGGAAAGCAGAAGCCTCATTCCCACCCTATCTTAAAATAGCCTGATTGAACTACAATATTTGCATTACAATTCTGGGTCAGCAGCACCATGGGATTACGCGTGCAAATCAGAGGGGTGTTTAGTTTTTATTTTCAGCCTAGTAGATTTTTAACATTATATCTGTTCTGCTGCACATTCCACTTGATATTATAGATCAGTGCAGTTTGGGGCAATTGGAGAGATTTACTCCCCTGGATAGCTGAAGTAGGAAACAAAGCCTAGGGCAGTCTATTCATTGGAAGTGGAAATCTTTCCTGCATACTGTGCCAGGTGTCAAAGCAGACAAAACAGTCTTTGATCCCTTTCAAAGACGGAGTCAGATTCTGATCTCATTTACTTCAGCATAAATCCAGAGTATCTCCATTTGCTTCACTGGGGTTACTCTGGATTGTATCCGGTCTCACTGAGATGATACTCTGGGGCCAATGTGACACTGTAGGCAGCTGATTTAGAAACATGTTTCTGATGGGTTAAATGACCATGCACACCACAGCAGGGTGTCTGAGTAAACCTGCCTATTATAGCTGAGGAAATTATTCCCAAAGAATATTTTTTTTCAATTCATTTTGCTTTCTTCACCAATTGATTGCCAAATTCGTAAATGTATTTGTTATTCAGAATTCTTCTGACCATTTGTGGACAGTTTATTGTTCGCAATGCAGGTTGGGATAGTTAGTTATGTGTTTTTAATTTAACTTAATGATTGGGATGATTTTAAGTGATGCATAGATCTTAGGCCCCTGTGCAAAGGGGTGAATTCCATGCTTTGTGCCTCACTTTGCCAATCTGTATTTAACAGGTAAACTACTGCTTGCTCATCTCAAAGGGGAATTGTAAGGTTTAATTAAAACACTTTGCAAACCTTTGGTGAAAGGTGCTCTATAAGTGTTGTTATCTAGACTATATTGCAATAGTAAGCAAATTCAAAGGATCACAACAGTTGGAGATGGAAAAGATCATCTAATCTAGTCCTCGACAATATTCTCAAGAACTTTGTGCAGTCTTGAGTTAATCAAATTATGAGGTTTTTACTACTTTCCTTAGGAATGTACTCCTCTGTGCACTGATCTCACAGTAGGAACTTATTCCAGATACTCAGCCTACATTTTCCTTTTATCAAGTTCATCTCATTACTCCAAGATTTACCTCCCCCCCTTGGACCATCCCAAACAATTCCTTTCCATCCTTATGGTTTTATACTGCCATCCATCACCATAGAAACTCAGCAACTCCTTGGTGTTTGTGCCTTTCAAATACTTGCAAACAGTTATCATACCTCCTCCCTCCCCTTTAAGAAACGGGAATATTGAGTATGGGTCGTAAGATTATATTTGGCACTGATAATAGGGGGCTCTTCAATCCAGCAAAGATATAACTCCGGAAGCTGAAATTAGACAAATTCAGCCTAGAAATAAGGCATTTTAAAAATAGTATGGATAATTAACCATTGGAAGAACTTGCCAGGATTTCTGGTGGTTTCTCACAATTAGATGTTTTTCCAAAAGTTATGCTTTAGTTCAACAACAGCTATTGGACTTCAAACAGGAATTAATTCAGGGAAGCCCTATGGCCTGTGTTATATAACAGGTCAAACTACATGATCACAGTGGTCCCTTCTGGCCTAAAAAAATCTATGAATTGATGAATAAAAAAAATCTATGATTTAAGCAAATTGTTTATCAGTACTATGTGTTTGTACAGCACGTAACACAAAGGGCCCTGGTGCAGTTGGCCTTTAGGTGCTACCTAAATATAAACGTTAAATAAGAGTAGTCCAAATACCCCTTCCAGCATACAAGAAACACCAATTTAGATGCCAGTACTCACCTGTAAGTGGATGTATGCGGGTCTCAGGGAGTCTAAGATAAACCTTCTTACTCCTCAGTTTTGATTTGGCCTCGAATCTCTAAATAAATATGACTGGTCCAATCAGTCTCTGCTCATTCTAGTGAGCCACCACCATTATGTGATCCCTAAGATGGAAGCCAGGGAGCAGAGTTCTTCTACCTCACCTCCAGCCATCTATCTGTCACTCTAGTAAATGTGAATCTTCCTTTTGAGTGCCCTATGGATGTATAGCACACATGCTACAACACAGGACGATTTACCGTTTTTAAAAGAGAGACAGTGAGCTATCACGCTGAGACCTGAGACAAGAAAGCCACAGCTACTACCTCACCAGATAACAGTAACAGCATTTCATGTATATTCATGAGGATTCATTAAACATTTCCCAGCGTGGCTGAGCAAAACAGTGTTTGAAACCCCCAAATTATTAAAGAGAGAGAGAGAGAATGAGAGAGAAATATTACAGGGATGAACTGAACAACAGGCTGAACAAGCCAAGGGCAACAAATAGATTTTTCACTTCTTTCACTCTAGTGTCTCTAATGGAGAGAATATATCAAAAGCCTCATCAAATTCTATACACTGACTATGAATAGGACACTCTTGAGTACTTTTTTATGGTTTAATTTTGTTTAATGTTATTGTTGCTAATACCCACTTAGAAGCATGGAATTAAAATGTTTTTTGCTACCAGTATCATCTTTTTCTGTTTCACAGACAGATTATTTCTTCATTTCTTATGGGACTTGAAATTAATATGATGGTTATTTGGTTTCTACACCAGCATTATCCTTGGTATCTCAGCTCAGCACTAGGGAACATTGTTTGTTAGTTAACTTTCACTCCCTCTGCTGGTTCCGAGGCAGTAAAGCACAATATATTGTTTTGTTTAGGTCCTATAAAAATTATAACAGTTGTGTTTATTATTTTTATTCTCAGTGACTAACTGCACAACAATTTTTAAAATATTAATAGAACCTGA
The DNA here is from genome assembly GCF_002925995.2 of Terrapene triunguis. Classification (NCBI taxonomy): domain Eukaryota; kingdom Metazoa; phylum Chordata; order Testudines; family Emydidae; genus Terrapene; species Terrapene triunguis. The sequence continues at coordinate 6,325,527 of NW_020665302.1, forward strand.
AGGAAATTCCCGGCAAGATAATAACAGTTTTAAGGTAGGTTGGGCTTGAAGGATTTCCAAGTTCCTTTGAGTAGCATTGGAATGAGAGAAGTGCTGTTAGATCCACTTGTAACAGCATCATCACCACTGCTTCTACTGCTGGTTGGCTCCCCTGTTGCAGTGCATATGCAGCCATGTAAGTGAATGATGGCATTCTGCTTTCTGAGTACTACACCTTTACCACACACTCTTTCTGCTTCCATTAAATTTCAGTTCAGATGCATAATGTTTTACTGGGTAACACACTGTGCGCTCTCTTGCGGAAACTTTATATTTATTCATTTTTGTTGCTTTCCCTTAAATCTAAAAATAAAAGTAATCTAGACTAAAAATCCATGTTTTGCTGTTTGTGTACACAGAAGTAGAATATCTGCGATTGCACATCATGTGGGACTGAAAACAGAGATTGTCATTATACACTTTGTGGTAGCCCTTAAAGCCCCAATCAGGGATCATGCCTGCATTGTACTAGGCACTGTACATACATCTAGTGAAAAGACAGTCCTTGCCCTGAAGAGTATATAATCTCAGTAAGATATTGAGGGGATATGTTGCACAGCGCAGCTGCATGAGCAGAGAAAAAGAGCATGATAGCACCAGACAGGAAAGCGTTTGGTCCAGTATGAAATTCTACTCCTTCAGAGCTAAGCAGAGGTTATTCAATCCTTGTATAATTGTGATGGTGATAGGGATATCTGAGCTACCAGTACAGTCAGACTTTCACCAAGGGAAAGAATAAGCTTGGGAGAGATCTCAGCCAAGAGCATGATGCTCAAGAGGGCAAATGGAACAAAGGATGGAACTGTTAGAGACAAATGTGTGTGGCGGCAGAAGACAAGCTGGTCACAGGATGCAGAGTGAGGTGAACAAGGAAGGCCAAGAGGAGGTCAAATGGAAAGATTCAGTAATGCAGGATATCAGGAAGTCGGGCAAGCAAGCTGTAGGAGACGGGACTTCTCTGTAGTGCCCCCTTCAGAGTCACATGGGGTGCTGCAGGCACTCCCCACTTTAGTCTGCAATGTTTAGCCACCTGTTTGGGGCAGGGTAGCCCGTGCTGTAAGCTTGGTATCAGCCACGTAACAAAATAGCAACTCAGGATTCATCAGTCCGTACCTTTCAACAGAGAAAAAAATCTTTTCAGATGCAAGTGCTTCATTGCGGTGCTTGGGCAAGGCATTGGCCCGGGTTCTGGATTAGCCCTGATGCACTCCTCCCCTGCCCTAGTCTCACCCAGCTCTGTCCCTGAGCAAAACCAGGCAAGCCTTCTTAACTGGCCTGCTAGTTCCTGACTGGCCGGTATTTCCTCCTGACCCTTCTAGGCCTTTGGAAGATTGTCTTGTTGGTCACCCAGTCCGAATGGATTTTCCTTGGGTGGGGATTGTCAGGGTGCTGATGCCTCCAGCAGGGAGCAGAGAAGGCCTGATAGACCCCATCACACAAGCCCATGCAAACTGATGCTGGAGCTGTGCATTACTAAGGGTATGTCTACACTACAGGATTAATCCGAATTTAGATAATTCGAATTTGGGAAACAGGTTGTATAAATTCGATTGTGCGCGGCCACACTAAGCACCTTAATTCGGTTTTTAACCACATTAATTCGGTGGTGTGCGGCCACACTACCCCATTAACTTAAACGCAGTAATTCGGTGGTGTGCGGCCACACTAACCCTAATTCGAATTAACAAAATCGATTTAGGCGCTACTCCGCTCGTCGAGGTGGAGTACAGAAATCGATTTTAAGTGCCCTTTAATTCGAATTAACTGGCTCTGTAGTGTGGACGGGTGAAGGGTTAATTCGGATTAACGCAGCTAAATCCGAATTAAAGTCGTAGTGTAGACCAGGCCTAAGGATCCCATTGGCTTAGGACCTAAGTGCCATATGGACACCACCAGGAAGTAGAGCAAGATAATCCACAATAGGGCAGTGGATGTCTTGTTGGGAGCTTGCCAAAGCTGCCTTGAGAGGATGATTATGATAATGAATAACAGACTTAATGTGCCCTGACTGCAAGCCTGACACACATGACATTTGTGAGCATGTAAAGAGAAGTCCTTGCCTTATTAAAAAACAGAGAGGTCTCACATGACTAAAGACAAGCTGCTATAAGGAATCTGCTACGATAAAAAATGGCATTTCAGACTCCTAACATACACCATAAGAATTTGTTTGTTTTCAGGATTTGAGGACTGTGGGTTGTTAATTATTTACTACTAATTATTAATTATTATTATTGAGGTAGGGAAGATTTCCCACTGCGGCGCCAGAAAATGGAATACTGGTGGCGTAGGAGTGGCTGCTATGCTAATGCTACAGTGGGTGGCATGTCATCTCCATTATGTAGCGAGTTGTTAGGCATTGGGGTAGTTTAGGTGATGATCCTTACTGTTGACCCAGGGGTTGGGTTAAATGAATGTATGATAAATGGATAAATGAAGGTATGTAACAAAGGTGTGACATGAAGTGCTGGTTAAAGATTGGTCTTTATTTTCTGGCAGCAGCGACCTGGCCTTATAAAAGGTCACTCATGTCACATGGCAGGTCCACTGGCTCCAGTGGATGCTGCTACAAGACAACATTCTGTTTCTCTATTTACTGAAAGTAACAAAACCTCTGCAAAGCTGAAGAGCGCATCTGATAAAGTCATTACAGGGCTAGAATGCTGACTAGCAAGAACTGGGGAAGCTTCTCCTTTAATACACTAAATGCAGCCCCCTTGTGGTGAAAGATATATCATAAAAGGACAGCCCCAGGTAACTCCATATAAGGCAGTACAAACAGGGACAAGGAATCCATCAATTCCGCCCATTGTGGTTCATCCCATGGATGATGTATTCTCTGAAATACAAGGTCTATGAGTTTTTAAAATGAATTCTCAGCACTCCAGATTGCAGTTGGCCTCCCTAATATGAAATGATGCAATTGCTAAATTATTGAATCTTCAGTCTTAAACCACAGCACCAAGACAGGTGTAAACTTCCCCCATTGATCCTAATAGGGTGTTAATGTCAAAGACTACAGTATAAACATTTAAAAGGACATACAATTAACTACTCCACTGCTGATTTATAAAATGCACCCAGCAAGTGGCTTGTGCAGTGTAACTGGAATTACCTGGTACATCTTGCCTTTTGAATGGATAGTGTTCCACAGAAAACTACAGCCAGACACCCACACATTCCAGCTGCAATAAAGCCAGGGAAAGCAGTGTTCAGCCTTTAGTTTGGATTCAGGGGATCCAGACAGAAACACACTCAAAATGGGGATGAATATCTGCTAGGAGGACTCAACTCGAACATGTTAGTAATTACACTTCTCTAGAATGATCCCAAGGGTGTTTTGTCCCAGAGTTGTGGTTCAGCTTCACCGTCTAGATTTTGGCTTATAACACATACCTATGCAAGAGAGTGAGAATTCCCCCTTTATCCCCACATTGGCTACCTAGACCTCTGGTTCAGATTTGCAGTAGTAAGATGCTGGCACAACCTCTTATTCCCTCCCCAGTGCCGGTGGGAAGGGAAGGGGCAGAACCTTGGCTCCTGATTACGAACTGCCCTTACAACTTGCTAGTGCAGTTGAGTCTGTATGAGCTGGGAGGCCAGCAGCAAATTACTATTCCCCTTAGCAAGGAGGAAAGTGAGAGAGAATTTTGACTTGGGTGTGTCTGTCGGACACCAAGCCTTCCAGAGATAATCCTGGGGGGTGGGGGAGCAGAGTATGCATCACCCTTTGCCCAGGGATGTGCCCAAAGGCAAGATCTAGCTCTGCACGAATGACTTGGGCAAAGAATAGAAGTTTGTGCTTTTGCTGCAGGAAAAGGACAGATACCATGTGCAGATTCTCTCTTGTTTGCTGGATCTGTCCAAAATGGAAAATATCCTCTTCTGATCATTGACACCCGACTAGAAAAAATGTTTCACATTGTTCATCTACAGTAAAATGTAAGTTTTAAAAAAATATGTTAACAGTTCAAGTTTGTATCTTTATCTGGTGTAATCATCACATAAATATTAGTTATCTATTACTTTAATGCCGCCATAGGGGTCCTATTGTGTAGTTAATCAATGCAAGACACTTTGAAGTGAAGAATGCTCTAGAAATGCTACTCTAATCATTGGCATTATATATCAGATAGTAATGGGTGAGCCACAGAAAGTTCAGTTAAGAATCTGAAAGTTTAGATAATTCTCTGAGCCCTCTCTCTCTGCCTCACTCTGGGACAGACTGTCACTCCCACACCAAGAGAACCCTCTCCTGGCCTACCACTTGCAGTGAATCCCACTTGGGTTGCAGCAGGCATTGCTGATGATGAGACTGGAGATGAGACTGGCATCTCCTCATGCCCTAGAGCAAATTCACTGTTGGCCTTCGCTGACACAGCCTGTTGACTTCAATGGAGCTGAGGCTGCTTAGCTGAGTGCGAATTTGGCCTCCATAGTTTTCACATATTTCAGCTGTTTCCTTATTTGCATTCCTCAGAAATCTGCCTGCCAAACTGCAAAGCAAAGTCAGGGTCTTGGTAAAACCTGGGATGCAGATTCATGTTCTCTAGGCCTCTTCAGCGTGTTGTAACTTAATTTACTATCAGTGGACTGACAACCCCTCTATTCTGAAGTCCACAGAAGGGTACAGCATGGCCAACAGCAGAGTAACTGTTCCTCACCTCCACAACTCCAATCACTACCCTGCCAACATGCCACGAAGCACTGTTCCCGCAGGACCAGCAATAAGGGTGAAAGGGGAGTTCAGTTTCTCATGCCCATTCACATGTTGCATTCTGTGCTGAAACCAAAGTTAGCAGTGCTAACTGCAAAGATGATTTTGTAATATGGCTAAGACACATTAACTGGCACATAGAAGAATATTGTAGTCCTACATGCCAGGTATGTAAAGCAGCACCCAGGAATTTTATAGCAGAGATGGGCCAGAACTAGAACTCTAAAACCAAACGCCTCTATATTTTTTTGGGGAGGGGGGGGAGGAGGATAGAAAGAGAGAATAAAATCCCCCCATGGTGACTTTGGTCTGGGTTCGAGCCCTGAGTAAGTAATGAGTAACTGAAGGATGAAGTTGCTACTCCCAACAGAAGCACTTTCAGGCAGAGAATACCTTCCTGCAATTCTTCTCACTCATTCATAATTATTGCTGTCATTTTTATTTTATTTTGAGGAAAATGCCTTGTCCCCTTGCAGTGATCCTTGAATAGCAGGAGAGCAGTGGAGTGCAATGGAGGAGAAGCCAGCCCTTGGCTTGGAGTGCATTAGTGCTCTATTACCTCTGCTGCCAAAGTGAACCATTAGTTACTAAAAGTGCTCTCTAGAACAGCCCCTCCTGGGACAGCAGGCCCATCACGTTCTGAAGGGTAGTTTGGAGGAGTCTCCCCCTTTTGTTAGGAAATCCCCTGAGTTTACAAGTCTCATACATTATGGATAGAGACTTAATGGAGACTGGCTGCATAAGCACTGCTTACTGAGCCTCTCAGCACAAGACAGCCATTGCAGCTCTGTGCTTTCTGCCTCTCCTACTGCCTTGTGCATGCCAATTAGACTCTAATTTGATTTCAGTTCTATCCGTACGAACCCCATTAAAACCCAATTCTGCTTATTACCAACAGCTTTCTTTAAATGAAACTACTTTCCCTCCGAGGACTCTCCCAGAATCTGAGGCAGAACAATCTGCAATTAGCCGGTGCGCTGTCAGCCCATGCCAGTTGGAATGCCCTCATCAAGGGACCGCTGCACTGCACTGGGAGGCAGTCTCCTCCTCGAGGTGTCACTTCTTTGCCACCATGTAATCTGCCACCGTGAAGTCTGTCATGCACCTAAATGATCAATGTATTTAATTCTCGCTCAGCCTCAATCTACATTTCCTATTGCATCTCTACTACAAGTGCTTTGAGGTACTGTAACTCACTATCAGAATATTCTCCGATGTATTGACCAGTTGGGCATTGTATCTAATAAGCAGCAGTCTCTGGTAACACAAAAGTGACTTAGCTTTACTGGAATAAGAAAGTCTGCTTATTAAACATTTGCCAGACTCAGTGGACAATTAACTGCAAATAACCTTCTTAAAGAAGCAGACTCTTGGAAAATAGTGATACTTTTCACCTTTCATCCAAGGACCTCTGGGTGTTTTACACAGGTGGTGGAGTATCACCCCTATCATATAAATGGAAGAATGTGAAGGGATATGTGCCTCTTGTCTAGTGAGATGGAAAACGACAAGGAGTAGAGCTGTTGTCAAGGCTGATTCCCCACTCTGGCACTTTGAGTGCAGAAGGTGGGGGCCCGCAAGGATTCTAAAAATTAATACTGGCCACTCCAGGCTTGTATTAAACTTTTAAGGTTACAGCTTTTCTCTGACCTTGGATGGGTAGATGCTGCCACCACCCAAATGCAGAACTCCTTTGAGAGCCCAGGAAGGCGCACTTGGGAATTCCTCCCCGTGGGGTACCCTCAAGCCCTTTCACCCCCTCCAATGAAGAGCTGAGAAAAAAAAACCAAAGGAAATCAGCTGTTGCCACCAGCTAATTAAACAACCTGTGCACAAATCTCTTAGTGACAAAATCCAATCTTGTTCTTAAAAAAGGTAAATTTTACTAAAAACAAAAAGAAAGAAAGAAAATACATTTGAAAAAACCCACTTACAAAAATTAAGCATCAAGAATAACCTTTCTTGAGGTCCAGCTTAAAGTTTACAAGCAAAACAAAGCATTTGGGGTTAGCACAGAGAAGTCCACAAGCCATAAAGAAATAAACCTAATCATGTCTTCCTAGACATTCCCAGATCTACTTACTTATCTGGGGTTTCAAATGAGTAGTTTCTAGGTATGATTTGATGATTTTTGATACCTAGCCCAAGCTCTTACAGCATAGCTGCTTTGTCCCTTCTCTCCGGGAGAACACCACAGACAGACAAAGGGGAAGGTTTTTCCCAATTTTAAAAAGTTCTAGCCTTCTCATTGGCTCTTCTGGTCAGGTGCCCACTCCCTTCCTTTTACCTATGCAGGGAGACTTTTTAACCCTTTACAGGTAAAGCAAGTAGAGAACAACTACTAAGAGGGATTTTATAGTTAACTGGCTGGCTAAGTCCATAAGAGGGAGCTACCTCCCCCCCTTTCATTTATCACCGCTGTCTTTCAGGACTATTTCAGTATTACCTTGTGGCCTAGGTACTGAAACATTTATTGATGATGTAGAAGACACTTTTTTTCTGTGTCTCCCTGAAAGTGGAGGTGGAGCAAGAGGAGGGGTTGAGGTTTCCTCTTCTTCACGTCTTTCCCTGAGGGTACTATAGTGGTTAAGAAAAGAAAGCTATTGTTTTAGAGGCTATGCCAGTTTCTTTTCTACAGCTCTTGTCTTTGGGAACACAGTGCTAAACGGAATACTCTATGTGAACAGTGTGTTTGTTCCTTTCTCTCTTTGATGGCTAGCCTTCTCACTCTTTTTCTGTAAGTGGATTGGGGAAAACCGGTGATGGGGTTGCACTTTTATAAACCAGGGTGTTTCAAATTAGGGGTGGGCTTCTAAAATGAGAGGGCCACTTCTGAGATCAGGAGCTTAGGGCTTGTCAATATAGGGAAGTTAGCGTGCAGCAGACTGAATTTACAGTGCCCTCGCTACTCTGCACTTACTGTGTGGACACTCCGCACACTGAAAGTGCCTTTGTGCATGTTAGCTTAAACACATTTTAAAGTGCACCAAACTAAACTGACCAAGAACACTTCTAGTGTGCAGTAAGAATGTCCACACAGAGAGTTAGTATGGAGTAGCTAGTGCACTGTAAATTCATACCCTAGCTTGCTGTGCACTAACTTCCTGTGTAGGTAAGCCCTTTGAGTGGCAGACTGATACCTGGAATATGCTACATTGACGTGGAGAAAACAACGAGGAGTCCTTGTGGCACCTTAGAGACTAACAAATTTATTTGGGCATAAGCTTTCATGGGCTAGAACCCACTTCATCAGATGCATGAAGTGAAAAATACAGGAGCAGGTATAAATACATGAAAGGAAGGGGGTTGCTTTACCAAGTGTGACGTCAGTCTAACGAGATAAATCAATTAACAGCAGGATACCAAGGGAGGAAAAATAACTTTTGAAGTGGTAAGAGAGTGGCCCATTACAGATAGTTGACAAGAAGGTGTGAGTAACAGTAGGGGGAAATTAGTATTGGGGAAATTAAGTTTAAGTTTTGTAATGACCCAACCACTCCCAGTCTTTATTCAGGCCTAATCTGATGGTATCCAGTTTGCAAATTAATTCCAGTTCTGAAGCTTCACGTCAAAGTCTGTTTTTGAAGTTTTTTTGTTGAAGAATTGCCACTTTTAGGTCTGTTATTGAGTGACCAGAGAGATTGAAGTGTTCTCCTACTGGTTTTTGAATGTTATGATTTCTGATGTCAGATTTGTGTCCATTTATTCTTTTCTTTTATTCTACACAAAAGTACATGGCAGAGGGGCATTGCTGGCACATGATGGCATATATCACATTGGTAGATGTGCAGGTGAACGAGGCCCGGATGGTGTGGCTGATGTGGTTAGGTCCTATGATGGTGTCCCTTGAATAGATATGAGGACAGAGTTGGCACCGGGGTTTGTAGCAGGGTTTGGTTCCTGGGTTGGTGTTTTTGTTGTGTGGTGTGTAGTTGCTGGTAAGTATTTGCTTCAGGTTGGGGGGCTGTCTGTAGGCGAGGACTGGCCTGTCTCCCAAGGTCTGTGAGAGTGAGGGATTGTCCTTCAGGATAGGTTGTAGATCCTTGATGATGCGCTGGAGAGGTTTTAGTTGGGGGCAGTAGGTGATGGCTAGTGGCGTTCTGTTACCTACTACAAGACAGGCCCAACAAAGAAAGTGACTTCTCGGTACCCTTCTGGCTCTGTCAATCTGTTTCTTCACTTCACCAGGTGGGTATTGCAGTTTTAAGAACGCTTGATAGAGATTCTGTAGGTGTTTGTCTCTGTCTGAGGGATCAGAGCAAATGCAGTTGTATCTTAGAGCTTGGCTGTAGACAATGGATCATGTGATGTGGTCTGGATGAAAGCTGGAGGCATGTAGGTAAGTATAGCGATCAGTAGGTTTCCAGTATAGGGTGGTGTTTATCTGACCATCGCTTATTAGCACTGTATTGTCTAGGAAGTGGACCTCTTGTGTGGACTGGTCCAGGCTGAGGTTGATGGTAGGGTGGAAGTCATTGAAATCTTGGTGGAATTCCTCAAGGGCCTCTTTCCTATGGGTCCAGATGATGAAGATGTCATCAATGTAGCGCAAGTAGAGGAGGGGCACTAGGGGACGAGAGCTGAGGAAGCGTTGTTCTAAGTCAGCCATAAAAATGTTGGCATACTGAGGGGCCATGCAGGTACCCATAGCAGTCCCGCTGACTTGAAAGAATAAATTGTCTCCAAATCTGAAATAGTTGTGGGTGAGGACAAAGTCACAAAGTTCAGCCACCAGGTTTGCCGTGATGGTATCGGGGATGCTATTCCTGATGGCTTGTAGTCCATCTGTGTGTGGAATATTGGTGTAGAGAGTTTCTACATCCATAGTGGCTAGGATGGTGTTTTCTGGAAGATCACCAAAGGATTGTAGTTTCCTCAGGAAGTCAGTGGTGTCTCACAGATAGCTGGGAGTGCTGGTAGCATAGGGCCTGAGGAGAGAGTCTACATAGCCAGATAATCCTGCTGTCAGGGTGCCAATGCCTGAGATGATGGGGCATCCAGGATTCCCAGGTTTATGGATTTTGGGTAGCAGGTAGAATACCCCTGGTCAGGGTTCTATGGGTGTGTCAGTGTAGATTTGTTCCTGTGCTTCTTTAGGGAGTTTCTTGAGCAGATGATGTTTCTTTTGGTAATCCTCAGGGGGGTCAGAGGGTAATGGCCTGTAGAATGTGGTGTCAGAGAGTTTTCTAGCAGCCTCTTGTTCATATTCTGACCTATTCATGATGACTACAGCACCTCCTTTGTCAGCCTTTTTTATTATGATGTCAGAGTTGTTTCTGAGGCTGTGGATGGCGTTGTGTTCTGTACGGCTGAGGTTATGGGGCAAGTGATGCTGCTTTTCCACAATTTCAGCTCGTGTACGTCGGCGGAAGCACTCTATGTAGAAGTCCAGTCTGTTGTTTTGACCTTCAGGAGGAGTCCACGCAGAATCCTTATTTTTGTAGTGTTGGTAGGAAGCTTCCTGTGTATTTAGTGTGCTGTTCAGTGGTGTGTTGGAAATATTCCTTGATTCGAAGACGTCGAAAGTAGGATTCTAGGTCACCGCAGAACTGTATCATGTTTGTGGGGGCGGTGGGGCAGAAGGAGAGACCCTGAGATAGCCCGACAGAAGAGTCTGTCCTAAGAGTATAGCTGGATAGATTAACAATATTGTTAGGTGAGTTAAGGGAACCACTTGTGGCCTCTTGTGGCATGTAGGAGTTTAAATAGTTTAGTGTCCTTTTTCCTCTGTAGAGATGCAAAGTGTGTGTTGTGAATGGCTGGACTGATGCAAACATGAAGACTCAGAGGTTCCATTGGGGAAGGGCTGCATACCTAGGACTTAAGCCTGCTCTCACTGAAGCTGGTGGGAGTAGGATTGGGGCTCCAGAGGTGCTCACAGTATAACCTCAGGTAGAAGTATGTCTGGTGGGGTCTTAACTATTGCTGTGTTTTGTTTTCCAGCGATCAGGTTCTTGCTTTTTGTTCGATACAATCACAGGGTCTACTTAGAAGTCAATGATGGGAGATGCTCCTTTTCCCCCAAAGGCTCTCACCGGAGGATGCTGAGAGGAGAAGAGCTCCTCACTTCCCTTGTCCATCATCCTGTACAGGAGGCCACCAGGAGAGACTGAAACAGTGCAGGCTGCAATATGCGAATGACACCCAGCCTACTTTCTGAGACCTGTCAGTGAGGGAGGAACAGAGCCAGCTCAAAATAACCAAAAGCCACAATGGAGGCTTCGTAAGTTACTTAAATTTATTTGATAGATACAGATAGTGAGCTCTTCAGAGCAGGGAACATGTCTGGATGTTTTGTGAAGTGCTGCAGGCATTTGCTGAGCAGTTAAATGAATAGCAATAATACAACACTTGCCAGTAAACACCATTTATATATACAAAATCCACACACATTAAGTGGTGGCAATACCTATATGATAAATTGCCTAGCCAGGATACAAGTTGCATTTTATCATTCACCCCTGACCACCTCACCTGCCCCCTACATGCTAATCCATCTCCCGGAGGATTTCTCCTAACATTCCAAAGCTTGGGAGCAGTTCCAAACAGCTGCCACTTCAAAGAGAGGAGGAAGAAACACTTCGCTGGCAGATTTTTTTTATTTTCTCCCCCACAGTTATATTGGTCTGAGGTGTAAGATGGATAGCATTCAATCCTGCGCTACTCACAATTTTAAAGGCCCAATACTGCAAAATCCACAAGGGCTGGAAGTGGGTGCTATGCAGCGACTTCCCCATTGAGTGTGTCAGCCCCTTGAAGTCATGTCCCAAAAGAGAGGGAAAGAGGGGTCAATATCAGCAAAGGAAAAAAACCAAAACCAAAAGCCAGCCCCACGGCAGCTTCCTTTGGCCACAGGTCCCTTGGAAAAAAAATCTTCCATTTGATCCAATGGTCCACTAACACAGGGCTGCTTCTTTCAGCTACAAATAAAAAAATAAAATAAATTAAAAAAAACAGATCTTATTGTGACTGCAGTCTCTGTGCAGCAGTACAGTCCTCTTGAGTTCAAAGCAGGGGGCAACCCCCAGGTACTTCTTCCCATAGGGAATACCCAGTACAGGAGACGGCCAAGCATCTCTAGGGAAAAACAACACCTCTCCCGTAATCCTCTACACTAGCTACACCTCTGCTTCTCTTTTATGGCTTTCCCTACTTAAAGGGCTTGTCCACACAGGGAAATTTATCAGCATAACTATAGCAGTATAATTATACTGCTATGGCTATACCAGTTTAACTCCCCATGTAGACATGCTTATTCTGGAATAAGAGTATTTATATGGGTATATCTACACTACGAAATTAGGTCGAATTTATAGAAGCCGGTTTTATAGAAATCGGTTTTATACAGTCGATTGTGTGTGTCCCCACATAAAATGCTCTAAGTGCATTAAGTCGGCGGACCGCGTCCACAGTACCGAGGCTAGCGTCGACTTCCGGAGCGTTGCACTCTGGGTTGCTATTCCACAGTTCCCACAGTCTCCACCGCCCATTGGAATTCTGGGTTGAGATCCCAATGCCTGATGATGCAAAAACAGTGTCGCGAGGGGTTCTGGGTACATGTCGTCAGGCCCCTCCCCCTCTGTCTGCTATTGCTCTGACGATCTATTCGCGCCTTTTTACCTGGGTTACCTGTGCAGACAACATACCATGGCAAGCATGGAGCCCGCTCAGCTCACCGTCACCATATGTCATCTGGGTGCCAGCAGACGTGGTACTGCATTGCTACACAGCAGCAGCTAATTGCCTTTTGGCAGTAGACGGTGCAGTATGACTGGTAGCCGTCATCGGCTATCTGGGTGCTGGCAGACGTGGGGCTGCATTGCTATACAGCAGCAGCTCCTTGCCTTTTGGCAGTAGATGGTGTATTACGACTGGTATCCATCGTCGTCGTATTCCTCAGTGAGTTCGGTCAGAGGCACCTGGGCAGACATGTTTTGTCTCCTGGAGACTCAGTCCTGCCGGCAGTCCTATTGAACCATCTTGACGATGATGGCTAGCAGTCGTAGTACAGCATCTTCTGCCAAGCACCCAGAAGATGCCAATGGCTATCAGTCATGCTGCACCGTCTGCTGCCAGCTTAAGATGTAAAAAATAGATGGACCAGATTTGTTCTGTATTCATTTGCTTCCCCCTCCCTCCGTGAAATCAATGGCCTGCTAAACCCAGGGTTTTGAGTTCAATCTTTGGGGGGGGGGGGCATTCTGTGTGACAGTTGTTTGTGTTTCTCCCTGATGCACAGCCACCTTTGTTGATTTTAATTCCCTGTACCTCTAAGCCATGTCGTCACTCGCCCCTCCCTCCCTCAGACAATAGTTTCACGCCTTTTTTCAGCCCAGACGCCATAGTACTGGGATCATGGAGCCCGCTCAGATCACTGCGGCAATTATGAGCACTATGAACACCACGTGCATTGTCCTGGAGTATATGCAGAGCCAGAACATGCCAAAGAAAAACAGGCGAGGAGGCGATTGCAGCGCGGCGACGAGAGTGATGAGGAAATTGACATGGACATAGACCTCTCACAAAGTACAGGCCCCAGCAATGTGCAAATCATGGTGTTACTGGGGCAGGTTCATGCCGTGGAACGCCGATTCTGGGCCCGGGAAACAAGCACAGACTGGTGGGACCGCATCGTGTTGCAGGTGTGGGACGATTCCCAGTGGCTGCAAAACTTTCGCATGTGTAAGGGCACTTTCATGGAACTTTGTGACTTGCTTTCCCCTGCCCTGAAGCACCAGAATACCAGGATGAGAACAGCCCTCACAGTTGAGAAGCGAGTGGCCGTAGCCCTGTGGAAGTTTGCAACGCCAGACAGCTACCGGTCAGTCGGGAATCAATTTGGAGTGGGCAAGTCTACTGTGGGGGCTGCTGTGATCCAAGTATCCAACGCAATCAAAGACCTGCTGATATCAAGGGTAGTGACTCTGGGAAACATGCAGGTCATAGTGGATGGCTTTGCTGCAATGGGATTCCCAAACTGTGGTGGGGCGATAGCCGGAACCCATATCCCTATCTTGTCACTGGAGCACCAAGCCACTGAGTACATAAACTGGAAGGGGTACTTTTCAATGCTGCTGCAAGCCCTGGTGGATCACAAGGGACGTTTCACTAACATCAACGTGGGATGGCCGGGAAAGGTACATGATGCTCGCGTCTTCGGAACTCTGGTCTGTTTCAAAAGCTGGAGGAAGGGACTTTCTTCCCAGACCAGAAAATAACCGTTGGGGATGTTGAAATGCCGATCATTATCCTTGGGGACCCAGCCTACCCCTTAATGCCATGGCTCATGAAGCCGTACACAGGCAGCCTGGACAGTAGTCAGGACCTGTTCAACTATAGGCTAAGCAAGTGCCGAATGGTGGTGGAATGTGCATTTGGACGTTTAAAAGCGCGCTGGCGCAGTTTACTGACTCAGATAGACCTCAGCGAAGCCAATATTCCAATTGTTATTGCTGCTTGCTGTGCGCTCCACAATATCTGTGAGAGTAAGGGGGAGACATTTATGGCGGGGTGGGAGGTTGAGGCAAATCGCCTGGCTGCTGATTACGCACAGCCAGACACCAGGGCGGTTAGAAGAGTACAGCAGGGCACGTTGCGCATCAGAGAAGCTTTGAAAACCAGTTTTGTGACTGGCCAGGCTACGGTGTGAAACTTCTGTTTGTTTCTCCTTGATGAACCCTCCGCGCCCGCCCCCCCCGGTTCACTCTACTTCCCTGTAAACTAACCCCCTTCCCCTCCCCCCTTCGAGCACCGCTTGCAGAGGCAATAAAGTCATTGTTACTTCACATTCATGTATTCTTTATTAATTCAATCACACAACTAGGGGGATAACTGCCAAGGTAGCCCGGGAGGGGTGGGGGAGGAGGGAAGGAAAAGGACACACTGCAGTTTAAAACTTTAACACTTATTGAAGGCCAGCCTTCTGATGCTCGGGCAATCATCTGGGGTGGAGTGACTGGGTGGCCGGAGGCCCCCCCACCGCGTTCTTGGGCATCTGGGTGAGAAGGCTATGGAACTTGGGGAGGAGGGCTGTTCGTTACACAGGGGCTGTAGCGGTGGTCTCTGCTCCTGCTGCCTTTCCTGCAGCTCAACCATACACTGGAGCATATCAGTTTGATGCTCCAGCAGCCGGAGCATCGACTCTTGCCTTCTGTCAGCAAGCTGACGCCACCTATCCTCTTCAGCCCGCCACCTCTCCTCTCGTTCATATTGTGCTTTTTTTGCACTCTGACATTGACTGCCTCCACCCATTCTGCTGTGCTCTGTCAGCGTGGGAGGACATCTGGAGCTCCGAGAACATATATCATCCCGAGTCCGCCGTTTTCTCCTAATCTTCACTAGCCTCTGAGAAGGAGAAACATTTGCAGCTGGTGGAGGAGAAGGGAGAGATGGTTAAAAAAGACACATTTTAGAGAACAATGGGTACACTCTTTCATGTTAAATTTTGCTGTTCACATTACACAGCACATGTGCTTTCGTTACAAGGTCGCATTTTTCCCCTCTTATATTGAGGGTCTGCCGGTTTGGTGTGAGAGATCACTCACGTAGTGCCAGGCAACAGATTTCGGCTTGCAGGCAGCCATGGTAAGCCACAGTCTTTTGGCTTTTTTAACCTTCTTAACATGTGGGAATGGTTTCAAACAGTAGTGCCCTCATTTCCCATACCAAGCACCCGTTGGGTTGGCCATTTAAAATGGGTTTGCATTGTAAAAGGAGGGGCTGTGGTTTCCGGGTTAACATGCAGCACAAACCCAACTACCCCCCCACACCCAATTCTCTGGGATGATCACTTCACCCCTCCCCCCCCACCGCGTGGCTAACAGCGGGGAACATTTCTGTTCAGCCGAGCAGGAATGGGCACCTCTGAATGTCCCCTTAATAAAATCACCCCATTTCAACCAGGTGACCGTGAATGATATCACTCTCCTGAGGATAACAAAGAGAGATAAGGAATGGATGTTGTCTGCATGCCAGCAAACACTGGGACCATACGCTGCCATGCTTTGTTATGCAAGGATTCCAGACTACGTGCTACTGGCCTGGCGTGGTAAAGTGTCCTACCATGGCGGATGGGATAAGGCAGCCCTCCCCAGAAACCTTTTGCAAAGGCTTTGGGAGTACATGAAGGAGAGCTTTCTGGAGATGTCCCTGGAGGATTTCCGCTCCATCCCCATACACGTTAACAGACTTTTCCAGTAGCTGTACTGGCTGCGATTGCCAGGACAAATTAATCATTAAACACGCTTGCTTTTAAACCATGTGTAATATTTACAAAGGTACACTCACCAGAGGTCCCTTGTGTGCCCTCAGGGTCTGGGAGCACGCCTTGGGTGAGTTTGGGGGTTACTGGTTCCAGGTCCAGGGTGATAAACATATCTTGGCTGTTGGGGAAACCGGTTTCTCCGCTTCCTTGCTGTGAGCTATCATCTTCCTCGTACCCCGAACCCGCTTCCCTGTTGCGTGATTCTCCATTGATGGAGTCAAAGCACATGGTTGGGGTAGTGGTGGCTGCACCCCCTAGCATGGCATGCAGCTCCGCGTAGAAGCGGCATGTTTGCGGCTCTGCCCCGGACCTTCCGTTTGCCTCTCTGGCTTTGTGGTAGGCTTGCCTTAGCTCCTTAATTTTCACGCGGCACTGCTGTGCGTCCCTGTTATGGCCTCTGTCCTTCATGGCCTTTGAGACTTTTTCTAATATTTTGCCATTTTGTTTACTGCTACGGAGTTCAGCTAGCACTGATTCGTCTCCCCATATGGCGAGCAGATCCCGTACCTCCCGTTCTGTCCATGCTGGAGCTCTTTTGCGATCCTGGGACTCCATCATGGTTACCTGTGCTGATGAGCTCTGCGTGGTCACCTGTGCTCTCCACGCTGGGCAAACATGAAATGAAATTCAAAAGTTTGCGGAGCTTTTCCTGTCTACCTGGTCAGTGCATCTGAGTTGAGAGTGCTGTCCAGAGCGGTCACAATGAAGCACTGTAGGATAGCTCCCGGAGGCCAATAACGTCGAATTCCGTCCACACTACCCCAAATCCGACCCGCAAAGGCTGATTTTAGCTCTAATCCCCTCGTCGGAGGTGGAGTAAAGAAACCGGTTTAAAGGGCCCTTTAAGTCGAAAAAAAGGGCTTCGTCGTGTGGACGTGTCCAGGCTTAATTCGATATAACGCTAAATTCAACCTAAACTCGTAGTGTAGACCAGGCCTAAGTGGAGTTATATTGATGTAATTATACTAGTACAGTTATGCAGGTAAATTTTCTAGTATAGACAAGGCTGGCACAGCTGTCAGCTCCATCTCCCAGCAATCTATCAGTTGCCAGGTCTTCTCTCCAGGACTAGCAGCTCAGGCAATCTTTCAGTTTACGCCTTTCAGTCTAGTGAAGAGTTTTAGCACTTTCCCGGATACCACAGGGATAAGGCACATAACCCTGTCATAGCGAAATCCATTGCTTTCCAATGAGATATAAAATATTTTATTCAAGTCCTGGCAAATCAGGACATATAATCTTAATGTTTCTACATTACCTATGAAAAACCTATTATAGATACATTTTTAACAACTCTAAATATTACTTGTTATAATTTTCCTGTCCTACACAGCTGAACTCATGGATTGAGATTTTCAAAGCGGTTTAGGCAATTTAGACACATCTTCCATTAATTTTAATGAAAGATAGAAGATGTGCCTAGATGTGCTTTGAAAATCTGCCATGGTAACTAAAGCAATCTGGATTTACAGATACAAAGAGATATGAAAAACAGTATCAATAAAACTATTTAAAACTTTCAAATATTTAAATATGTGGCATATATGAAACTGATAATTGTGTGGATTACAGTTTTAAATAGTAGTTATTTGGGATGACTTGCATAATATGCTCATGGCTTTGCCATTTATGAATAATGTGCCATTCTGACCTCATGCCAATAAACCCCTTCTAACATAACATTATATTATATATATAACCTCCATGTTAGTAATTATATACTCTACGCACTGAGCCAATGCAAGGGTGCAAAAAGATGCAAGTTAAGAACAATTTGTAAGTCATCTTTAAAGGTTTTAATCCATGCAGAGTGTATAAAAATAAGACACAGGTAACTCCCAGACACAGTGGGTGTGTGAGACTGGAATGATGAGATTGACAGATTAGAAGAATTGGATAACCCAGTTTGCAAAGGTCCATTGGAAAGCGGTTCATTGGCACAGCAGACAGCAGTCATGACAAGCAGGTGACTAAAAACAAAGAGAAAAAAAAAATTCCTTCAGCTACTTAGAGCACCACAGAGAGGAAACTTACAGGGTCTCTCCAGCAAACCAGGATAACAGGCCACTATGAAGGAGAAACAATCTATATAACATACATACACATAATTGCTCACATACAGCTGCATTAAAAAAATATTAAATTGCAAAATCAGGCACTCAAAAGGAAAAGTCAGAATTCATGTTGCCCATCCAACCTTAATTCTGTACCCCTCATGTGTTAGCATCAATGGAAAAAATGTTATGTGATCATGTAATTTAATAGAACTGGAACTCCTCAGTTATGCATGTCATGGGCCCTGTATGGTCAACAGCTAGTGAAGAGTCTCCTTTAGCAAAAGCCTGTGCTATTGCAGCAGGATAATCTGAGTTGTATCTCCAATGTTGGCCTGAAACTGTAAGTGTCCATGGCAGGCAATAGAATGACATCTGTGACATTTGGGAGGCCACAGATTTGTTTCTATATTCTAATTATTACATCTAATTATAAGAAAAATAAATCTCTTTTCTTTTTTTAAAGTCATAGGTGAGGAAGGAAGATTTTGTGGTAAAAGCAAAGGATCCACAGAGACCTGGATTCTTTCTATTCCTGGCTGTGCCATAAACTTCCTCTAGGACCTTGCCCAAGTCACTGACCCTTTCTGTACCTCAGTTTCCCCATCTTCAAAATGGGAGAAAACTCCCTCTGGCTGATCATACTGCTAGGGCATTATCTGGTTTCTAGCAGTTTAACGCTTTCATAGGCAGTCTCGTATACCACAAATGTAACAGTAATTAAATTAAACTCGGCAGTTGGATGAATTACTGCAACTGATGGGAATCCTACATTTCTTCATCAGCACTCTCAAACTCCAGCATCTTCATTTTGGAAACATTGTCTCGTGTGAATTCTGAAGCAACAGCTGGCATGATAAGACATGCATATTTGTGTCCAAAAATACACGCCCTGGGTGTGGTGTAAAGAACAAAGCCAAAGGACATGTGCCTTCAAAACTTGCCTTCTACTGGGAAGTGTGAGTATGGTGTAATAATGTACACCCCTTTGAGCCCTAGAGAGAGAGAGAGAGAGAGAGACAGGCAGACACCTTTAAAAATAATTGTGCATTCCTACAATCGTCTGATTAATTGTTGTATTCCAATCACATGACTGGAAGTCACCAATAACCAGCAAGATTATTTGATCATGATTACTTAGAGGGAGATTTTTAAAGGCACAAAGAGCAGTTAGACAGCCAATTCCCACTGAAATTCAATGGAAGTTGGGTACCTAAACTGCCCCTTGTGCCTATGAAAATATCCCTCCCTCCCTCCTCCCCCACCCCATCGGTGCTTTGAAAAGATCTACAGATTAATCCTCAAAACACCACAGTCCGTGCACTCCTTCCTTACTCTGGCAAATCTTCCACAGAAGCAAAGGGGTTTTGCAGCCCACTTGCAGCTCCCACTGCCTTCCATCTGGAATTGTGGGTGCCTAGTGCTTCTGAAAAATCAGACCCAGGGTTTCTCAAATGAGACACTTAAACATAGACACACTCAAAACTGGAGGTCACTTTGGGCTAAGGAAGTTGCCTATGGACACCCACTAGTGTTTGCAGCAAAGCCAGGGCGAGAACTCACAACTTCCAGTCCCTGCTTAGTTATACCATGCTGCCTCTCAATTTGAGTTCATATCAACATTTCCAAGTACAGAATAACTCCAAAATGAGTCGCATTATGGGGGTGACACCAGAATTTTGAAACCTGAACTCTCCTCTTGAACCAATACAAATGAAAAGGAGAAAAAAAGGCCTTGTCTGTCTCCTGTGCATTAGTTGTTCCTGAAAAGAGCAACAGCAGCGTTGTTTTGCTGATGGTGAAAAATGAATACTGTGCAGAAGTGACTGGAGGGCATTTTAGATTTCATGTTTGGGAAACAAACAAAGCACAAATTGACTTTTTATAAAGGTCAAGTAAAAATTAGATATCTTAAAGCAGCACAGACTTTTCAGCCTGGTTTATAATAAAAAAAATTCTTGTGAAGAAGAATATAGACATGACCAGGATGACAGATCATCCAAATTAGGACCTAGGGGAAAAAAAAAAAAAAACAGCAATGAGCAAAAATGCTGTTTTTGCATGAAAGTCTTAGATTGCAAATAGCATTGCAACAACAAATTATAGTTTGCAGAAATGTGTGAGGTTGGGGTTGATATAATGGCCTCCCCAACACCACCCTTACAGTAGCAAGAACCAGCCAGCCTGACCTGCTCATAGCCTGACGGTTCCATCATAAAACGTCAGAGGTTTTTAGTGAATTACATGGTTGCGTGTTGAAACTGGCATCTTATACAGATTATTACAACGCACCCTCTATGTGAAAAGCACAAACAACAATGGATATCAATACTGAACAGTTACAACAGGGTTTCTCAAACAGGGGTCGCCGCTTGTGCAGGGAAAGCCCCTGGCGGGCCGGGCCTGTTTGTTTACCTGCCGCGTCCGCAGGTCCGGCCGATCACGGCTCCCACTGGCCGCGGATTGCTGCTCTGGGCCAATGGGGGCTGCTGGAAGCGGCGGCCAGTACGTCCCTCGGCCCGCGCCGCTTCCAGCAGCCCCCATTGGCCCGGAGTAGCGATCCGCAGCCAGTGGGAGCGGTGATCGGCCAGACCTGCGGACGGGGCAGGTAAACAAACAGGCCCGGCCCGCCAGGGGCTTTCCCTGCACAAGCGGCGACCCCGGTTTGAGAAACCCTGAGTTACAATTTCACACTGTATGCACATGGACTAAACTGGATCCCATGTGAATTGCTGCCCAAAGTTGTTGTTGCATAGCGTTACAGCCTTAACCTGTTTTCTATTAATTATGTGCTTTGTGATTCTTCATCATACAACTGCTATGTTTGGTGCCACCACTCAACTTCATCTCTTTTCTTGTCACCATGTTGTGACTCCGCTCTGCCCATGCATGGGAGGAGCATTAAGACCCAGGGACAACAGAGCTTCTGGGAAGTGAAACCAGAGGGTGACCCTGGGGAAACAGCTGCAGAATTAAAAACAAAAAAACCCAAAACCCTGCAAACTCAGAAGCATAAAAAGAAAAAAGGTTCTGCAGCTTGGTTCCCTACTGCCCCCCAGACCATTCCTGTCCCCGCCACAGAGACTACAACCCTTGTGTGTGCTTGGTGAGAGAGGGTGATCACAAACAACTTTTACCCAGGACTGAACAGGCTCTGCACAATCTAAGCTGATATCCCAAATGTTGACACACACCCCTTCCCCCAACATTTCAGTCAGAGATCAGCCTTGCTGGATCTTTAATCTCCTCCTCACAGTTTCACATACAAACCTTGGCTTGGATATTTGGATACATTTCCTTTTTTTTTTTTTTAAATTGTCTTTTGAAGCCAAGTTGCTGAGTGAATTGTAAAGGGAGAGAATTCCAAGAGTGTTAGCTTCTCTGCTGTTCCCAGGGCAGTCCTGGGCCAAAATAAACCTCTGCCATGCCAGCAGCAGTTACTTACACTCAAGCCTCATGCACTGTTTGCAGTTTCTTAAAACGGAGCCTTCCTCCACTTTCCCGTAATAGATAAGTCCTTTTAAAAACCAACCCCCACTTTTCTGTTTCCCTTGCCCCTTCCCCATGCCCTCCTGGATTCCCAGAATAACTCTTGGAAAAAATCAAGGCCACATCCCACCAGATTGCAAAGAAAATTCTTGATCTGCCCATCTGGCAACATGGAATTAGAGCTGCCTATACAGACTGAATGAGCAGAAGAAGGTAGACGTCCTGTCTAGGGGGCAGTGAGAGAGACCTCTGCCCAGAACTCATCCAGTTTTGCAGCAAAGCTTTTCCATTCCCCCTTGCCCCCCATTTCTAGCCCTCCAGTGAGGCAAAAACCCTAGCCCTGGTGTACAATTTTAGCAACAGAGTTGTGTGCTGCACTGCCAGGTCAATGTAAATCCTCATTCTTCCAGGCCACGGGAGCAACAGCAGCGCTTCTCTGTAACTGCTACTTGGGCCTCTGGTCTGGAGCAGCCTACACACCATCTTCAACCTAAGTGTGGTAAAATGCCCAATGAATCTGTGTAGTGGCAGATCCACCTGCCCTAGCCTGCCCACAAGACCCCTTACCCTTCCCCAACCTCCGGATACCTTCAAATAGGCAAGGGGCTTACATACAACCACAGCCTCCCAAATCCTGTTCTTCCCAGTGCATAATGGAAATGTATTTGTTCTGTGCAAAAGGTCCCATTCGGAGACAGCAGGATTTGTTCCTAATTGCAGATTAATACTTTACATTGTGCCTCTGTTGCCATCATTTTTGCTTGTGCTGAACCTTGGATGCTCAAATCAAACAAACTCCTTTTAAAGAATTCAAAGGACATGTGGCCATTGATTCTTTGATCTCTTGCAAAGGCAAGACTGATCAAAATGAAATATGTTACCTTGCAAGAGGAGACCCAGTTAGAAGCACCCCAAATCTCAGCCAACATGCAGAAACAAATTAACCCTGTTTCCTAGAAAGAGACTAAAGTGCTAAAGCTTTATTAACAGTGTTTAAAAAAGGGCCAGGGAGAGCCTGAATATCTGCTCACATTAAAGCTAGTTTAAATTTTTGAGATTTCAATGACATTTTTTCACAATTTTTAAAATCTGCTCTGCTCATATTTTAAAAGAATTAGCATCAACTGTGTTCATATCCATTTTCTGTTTGTTTCCTGTGAATATGCATGCAACTGAGCTCTGGTGTGGCCCACGTGTTTATGGAAAAGGACTTTTAAATTTTCATGTGCAAAATTCTGTACCATAAGTTCTTGAGCACTTGTCCAATCAGCGAACACAAACAATAACGTGGCTCAACACAACTTAACTGCACAGCTCAAATTCTGAATATCAAATAACTGCAGAAAACTGCCTGCAATCGAATCAGACAGTTAAAAAATTGCACAGAAGTTTTAATCAAATACTTTTGAACTAACAAACAAGTGTGTGGAAATAGCAATCTGATCACTGACACTTTGTGAGCAAAGAAAAAGGCAAAGCAAATTGGATAGATTAATTGTTGCAAATTGTTCCCACAGCTCTAGTAAATATATTAACCCTCCAATCCCTGCTGACTTCCTCCATTTAAGAGGTGAAACTAAACCCACAATCTATTTATTGCCTAGGATACTGATGTAGAATTCAGCAAAACACCCCATCCCCTCCATTCTGAGGCAAAATTTCCCCACTTTTTAAAGTTCAACGTGCAGCATTGTCCTTACACTATCCTCTAGAGACCAATAACTTCACCTGTCACCTCCACCCTCTCCAAAATGCAAATAGCCTCTGCTAGCCCGGGAAAATGAAAGTGCTGAACTGCTCCTGAACCATGGTCTCCTTCCCGTAGGTATGTCATTAGAATGGAACCATTATTAAAAATGCTACAAGAACGGTCTGAAATTTTGCAGTAACATTGTTGTAAACTTCAGTCTTCTAGAGCCTTTTTTAAAAAACATAAGATAAAGCATATACATTTATTTGTAAATATGTTCTTGAATAAGGTTGCCTCTGAGCATTTCAATTATGGGCTGGGGTGTCTGAATGAGCTATTTCTCTCTCTCACACACACACACTTTAGTTCTAACTGGATCTGTCCCAGTCACAGCTGGAAGGGCCTTTCCTTCTTTACTTTCCACTTGTCCTTTTCCACACTCAGTTCTTGGAATCCCTAGCTCCACCTTCCATTTGCTGTCCCTACCAAATCCCCCAGGTCTCTCTCTCCCCCACCACTAGAAAGGATTTTTTGATCCAATAAATTATCCAAAAGAACACCTCATCTAATCAAAAGAATTAATTAGTCTCTTTCTCCCTGATGCATGCGTTCTCATGTTCACGCTCCTGTCTCCCTTCCTCCACATTCTCTCCCCCCCCACCTTGCCCACTGCCTCTCCTCTTTCTCTTGTATGAATTCTGACTCCCCATTCCCCTCCTTCACATTTCTGCTCTCGCTCTCTCGCTGTGGTACTGGAACATTCAGCAGGAATATGATGGATGATCACCTGTCACAGCTTGTTTATTATAATTCAGACAATCAATTACACATCTCTAATGCTGGCCCTCCCACTGGAAATTTACATGCGTGGCACAAACCAATGTGAAAATGGAATCTCATTTGCCAAATATCTTTCTATGGGTACAGCATGATGATTACAGTCTGTGTTTGTTTCAACAGTTGTGTACGGCTGACAGTGTCATCATTTACTGCCTGCGATAGGTCACATTGCTCGGAGGCATTATTTATTGTGTTATGCAGGCCAAAGCTTTCAGAGGAGGAGGATGTTGCTGATGCCACTGTGCTCAAAGCAGGCAAGCAAGGTAGATTTCACAGCAGGCACGCAGCTGTACCAGCAAGTGCCAGCCTTTGTTTCCACTGGGCTGGGTCTCTGTGCTCTCCTCATCTTATTTCTTTTAAGGAATGGGCCTGTAAACTCTTGTATTAGGTTGCCCAGGGCTCAGGCAGGGGAACAATGCAGTTTACGCTGTTCAACAAATCCCAGGAAAGACCGTGGTTTAGTAACTAGAGAAAGAGGATTGCAGGGCAGGAGAGTGTAATAGGCTGGCGAGTGTTTGGTTGAAATGCCACATAGCAGGATCAGCACCAGCTGGGGAAGGGTTAACTGAGTTCTGCTGACTCCCTGAGGCAGTGGCTCTGTGGGGAGAGAGGAGCTAGTGTGTAGGCAGAGCAGCCGAGTCTGAGGAGAAGAGTCAGAACTCCACAAAGGTGGTGTGGGGAAGTGAATTTTACATCTAGGAGTTGTGTTTGTAGAGCAGGTTTGAAAAGGGGCTTGTGCACAGGAAGCTTCATTATTACAGCTGGGCAAGTTTTAATTTAATACATTTGCCGGCAAATCTATATTTCAGGGCACCAAAATGATTTGCAAATTTGGGTTGAATATGGGAAATTGTTTCAGCTGGGGGGAAAAAGGAAAAAAAATTCTGAAAAAGTCAAAACGGGTAGTGTCAACCATTTTAAAACATTTCGTTTTGAACACTTCAAAATAAAAAAAAATGTTGACGTCATTTCAAAACCGTATTTTGTTTAGAAATTTAGCTCATTTTTAACAAACAGGGTGAAAACCCCTGAAAAGAACCCAAAATGAAACAAAAAGCTGAAAAATATTGTTTCAGTCAAACTCAAACAATTTTTTTTCAGTTTTCTTCATTTCAGAGAGAAAAAAAATGAAAACAGTTTAGTTTGAACCAAAAGGAATATGGGGATTGAGGTATTTAGTTCAGCCCTCCAAACCAAAAAAGAGCAATTATTCTCACCCCCCCCCCCCCCGCAAAAGATGGCATGGAAGGGGAGATCCCCTCCCCCAGCCCCCAATGGGACAATGGTAGAGAAGTGAGGCTTACTGTTCCAGCCCTAGGGTTGAGTTTCTAAGGTCCTCCTCTCATTGGGGGGAGCAGGACACATGAACTATCACATAAGACCATCTTGTTGACTTAAGCTGGCAGTTCATTCACTTGTCAGTAGCAAGAGTCAGATGCTTCCCTCCATTAGCCTCTGCCAGGCTGAATCTGGTTGGTTTTGTTTTGTGTCTCAATAGGGCCATTGATACAATGGCAGTTCTGACATTAGAGCGCTTGAGACCCTGTTACACCCAGAAGAACAAGGAGGCAGGCAGCCTATCTGTTACACTATGATTCTAAGAATCATTCTGCTGTAGAGGCTGTTGTAAAATATTAGATGTAACAGTTTTCCATTGGAAAATGCTGTTCCATTAAAATCAAAATGTTTCATATGGGAAGTGTTGAATTTTGTCAAAATTTTCAACAGAGAAATTTTGAAAATTCAAAATTGAAATGGTGTATTTCATTTTGACTTTATGGAGTATTTAATTTTGATGATTTCATTTTCTTTCAGCTTTACGTTTATATTATAAAATTGTATTTAAATATATTTCTATGCTGTATTTAATATTTATATATATTTAATATTTCGTATTACATTATCAAAAAGACATCAATAAGTCATTCTGATGTTTCTGAATCGATTTTTAAAAAAAACTTCTGTTTCATGAAAAGTTTCAAATGCAGCACCTAGGGATTTGACACCTAACACAATACTACATCACAGCTGGTTCTTAAGAGATGCCTCCAACGAGTGGTAAGAGCTGTCGGGTGAGAATAAGGCGATTCCTGTAGTCCATCCCTGACTTTGCCACTGAGTTGCAGTGTGGCCTTGGAAAAAGTCATTTAATCACCCCATTTTCATTTCCCCCCTCTTTAAAATGGGATGCTGGCTTGCTTATTAAATACTACACTGCTGTTTCAGAGAGACAAGGTGGGCGAGGTAATATCTTTTATTGGACCAACTTCTGTTGAGAGAGACAAGCTTGGACAACAGAAGTTGGTCCAGTAAAAGATATTACTTCACTCACCTTGTCTATCTGATATCCTGAGACCAACATGGCTACAAGAACACCGCCTACAACACTGCTGTTTTGTAAGGCTGAACTAGTGAATGTAAGGCTCTGAGATTGGTGTATGAAAGGGGCATATAACTATTAGTATTATCCTGCCAGAAAGCCACTTCATTTGTGATACAGAGCATAGGAACTCAGGGCTTGTCTACACCAGTGGCTCTCAATCTTTCCAGACTACTGTACCCCTTTCAGGCATCTGATTTGTCTTGCACACCGCCAAGTTTCACCTCACTTAAAAACCACTTGCTTACAAAATCAGACTCAAAAATACAAAAAAGTGTCACAAGCACACTATTACTGAAAAGTTGCTGACTCTCTCATTTATACCATATAATTATAAAATAAATCAATTGGAATATAAATATTGTACTTACATTTCAGTGTATAGTATATAAAGCAGTATAAACAAGTCATTGTCTGTATGATATTTTAGTTTGTACTGACTTTGCTAGTGCTTTTTATGTAACCTGTTGTAAAACTAGGCAAATATCTAGAGGAGTTGATGTACCCCCTGGAAGCAATCTGCATATCCCCAGGGGTACGCATACTCCTTGTTGGGAACCACTGGTCTACACAGTATGGCAGTGCCCACCAGAGGCGTGTAAATTGCTGAGCACTCTAAAGAGCTGTGCTCTAACAGACCCTGTGAATCACTCTAAAGGGTTCCCAGTGTGTTCTGATGTAGTCTTGTTTGAAACAGTACTATGTTAATGCAGATTAGGTACCTTTGAGAGAGCATCAGCAGGGTCTACACGGGGTAGTTAGAGGGCAGCACTTTAGAATGCTTTACAGTTAACACCCCTCTGGTGTGCGATGCCACTCCACATAGACAAGCCCACCGTGTCAAACTATGAACCAGATTCCCTCCTGCTTTAATAAATAGTAACAATAAGAGTGTGTGGTTCAGAAGGCAACGTTAAGCCTGTCGCAGTGAAGACAGAGAGAAAGTGGTGTATGTTCTCTCTGGCAGTGGGACTTGAGACATTCCTTTTTACCACTTCAGTAGCCACCTATTGGGGGTTTCATAGATTCACAGAGTTTAAGGCCAAAAAGCAACATTAGATCATCTAGTCCAGGGGTTCTCAAACTTCATTGCACCGCGACCCCCTTCTGACAACAAAAGTTACTACACAACCCCAGAAGGGGGCACCAAAACCCGAGCCCCACGACCCCAGGCAGGGGTGGGGGTAAAGCCAAAGCTCAAGAGCTTCAGCCCCAGGCAGGCAGCCTGTAACCAAGCCCTGCCACCCAGGGCTGAAACCCTTTGGCTTCGGCCATGGGCAGTGGGGCTCAGGCTTTGGCTCCAAGCCCCAGCAACGCTAAGCTAACCCTGGTGACCCCATTAAAATGGGGTCGTGACCCACTTTGGGGTCTTGACCCACTGTTTGAGAACCCTGATCTAGTCTGACCTCCTGTATATCACAGGCCAGAAAATTTCACCCTGTTACCCCTGTATTGAGCTCAATAAATTGTGTCTGGTTAAAGCATATTGCCCAGAAAGGCATACAGGGTTTTTCCATCCCATGTGTGCTACTATTTCTAGGCACAATGGGATGAGTCAAGAAGAGAGAGAGTTTTTTAGTCAGATTATTCATATATTTAGAGCACCGCTTTCTGCAGGTGGAATCTCTTACCAGTAGGAGAGTTCAGCAAGCCACAAGCTGCTCATATCAGTTATCTATTGATATATTATGTTAAAATCCCCATATCAGCTGCACTTAGGGTTGCCAGGCGTCCGTCCATCCGGGAAGGGGTGGGGCTAGGGTGTTCAGTTTTGTGCGATTAGAACACGGGTGGGCAAACAACAGCCCGCAGGCTGGATCTGGCCTGCCAGCCATTTTAATCGAGCCCTTGAGCTCCCGCTCAGAAGTGGGGTCTGGGGCTTGCCCCGCTCCAGCACTCCAGCTTGGGACCAGGGTCGGGGGCCGCTCCGTGTGGCTCCCGGAAGCAGCGGCATGTCCCCCCTCTGGCTCCTACATGTAGGGGCAGCCAGGGGCCTCCGCTCTGCACGCTGTCCCCACCCCAAGTGCTGCCCCCGCAGCTCCCATTGGTTAGGAACCACGGCCAATGGGAGCTGCAGGGGCAGCACCTGTGGATGGGGCAGCATGCAGCAGAGCCAAGTCTCTGCGTAGGAGCCAGAGGGGGACATGCCACTGCTTTCGGGAGCTGCTCGAGGTAAGCGCTGCAAAGAGCCTGCACCCCTGAGCCACCCCTGCCGTGCCCCAACCCCCCACCCCAGATCCCCCTCCCACCCAATCCCTCAGTCTCAACCCGGTGTACCTTCCTACACCCCAAACCCCTCCTCCCCAGCACCATCCCAGAGCCCTCACCCCCAGCCGGAGCCCTCCCCACCACCACACACCCCCTGCCCCAGACCGGAGCCCCCTCCCACACCCTGAACTCCTCATTTCTGGCCCCACCCCGGAGCCTGCACCCCCAGCCAGAGCCCTCACCTCGTCCCGCACCTCAACCCCAATTTCGTGAGCATTTATGGCCCACCATACAATTTCTATACCCAGATGTGGCCCTCGGGCCAAAAAGTTTACCCACACCTTGATTAGAAAGTTAGCAACCTTAGCTGCAGAATGGTAGGCCAGACTGGTATGAATTCAACTGAGTTGATTCAAATTGCAATAAACAAGGTTCATAGCCTACAATTTTTAAGCCGGTTTTAGATAGCACTCCAACATATGTAACATTAAGGTCACGAGGACAACTAGTTTCACAAAGAATTTTAATGAATGAAGCAGGAATACGTGGGCAAATCGGAGTCCTTCCTTCTATACAGCAAAATGCTTCTTGTGACCTCAATAAAGTTCTACATGAGCTGGCATAAGTTAAGCCTTGTTCTGAGGGGTGGGGGGGGGGAAGGTAATGGAGCAAACAAGTGGGGAAGGATTCATTGCTGTCCACACAGGGGAAACTTCACCCTGGAGCTGGGAGAAGTGAACAAGTCACTTGAACACCTCAACCTCTTTTTCTCCTTCAAGTACAGAGAGTTGTTGCGAAAATGTATCAGCGTATGTTAGTAACGAATTAAATAAGTGTTCAGGATTATTGCTGCCAGATCCTAATTTTATAAACAGACATGGCCTAGAATTAGGGATAACATTTCTATGTCTGATCTGTGCAGGGGCGGCTCTAGCTTTTTTGCCGCCCCAAGCACGGTAGGCAGGTGGCTTTCAGCAGCATGCCTGCGGGAGGTCTGCCGGTCCCGCGGCTTCGGCGTACCCACCGCCGAATTGCTGCCGAATCCGCGGGACTGGCGGACCACCCACGGGCATGCTGCCTAAGGCTGCCTGACTGCCGCCCTCGCCGGGACCGGCGAGGCGCCCCCCGCAGCTTGCCGCCTCAGGCACGCGCTTGGAGCGCTGGTGCCTGGAGCTGCCGCTAGATCTGTGGAACAAACAGCTACACTGGAACTTCCTGAAGGAGTACTGCAAAATCACCAACACTGGCATCTTCATGCCATGATGCAACATCCGCAAAGGTTGCAAGGTTCATAATCAACAGGGTACTCTTTAATCACCTGGTGATTTGAGCACACAAAATGAACATGTGAATACAGGAAGTGACCTGGAAATTTTTTGAATGGGGTTGCAATATAAACTCCCTGGTATCCAATGTAAACTCTAAGATATCAGCTGAGAGAATACCCAACATATTTGGTTGCTGACCTGGGTGGCCACCCAAGATGCTGAAAACGATATAGTGCGATTGGAGCTAGAATTGAATATTTATCTTCCAGGTCTTGCTTTTAGGGAAGACGTGGCACCAGATTCTTCTTCACCCAGAGCTGCAGTTTGACTAAGGGTCAAGCCCAATTAATAAAAAAATTGAACAGCATAGATAGGCCCAAATGCTCCTGGAATAACTACCAGGATACTGCTTAGGTACCAGCCTGTGATCCGGAGGGTGAGGTGAGACAGATATGCATCAAGTCTCAACATTGGTATTATAGCATATAGGCTGGTTATTATATATCAGACCTATAGTCTAGTCTGCTCCGTCTGGAACAGGAAGTGCATATAAACAGACATTGCTGGCAGAGTAGCTAGGGACACATCAATCATATAGGTTAGAGGATGTCTGCAGGCTCCTAACAGGGACAACTAAGAACAGAGTGTGCTTATTGCAAAGCATGCACTGTAGGGTGAGGGTCATCTCCATCTCCTACAAATTTTGGAGCCACCATTAGCCTCTCCCACTTTCTACAGTGATATGCTGCCAGAAGGCTACTCACCAATCCAAGAAGTTGTTTCCCTTCTAAAAAGTCCAATGATGACATTTCTACCTTGTTAAAAACAAAGCCATTCTAACTCACTTATTGTGAAATAATTCTTTCCCTGTTGCCGCCACCACACACACACACACCCACCCACCCACCACCTTCATTGTAACTGTAATTGCAGTTTGCTCATTGCAACAGACTGAAACCATGTTGGACATTTAATTCCTCTTAATTATAAATGTGATCTTGCTCTCTTTATAGGTGGGTCCCATTGTGGTGTACAAAATGGACAAAATCTCCATTGTTGTTATTACTTATTTGTATTTCAGTAGTGTCTAAAGGTCACAGCGGAGGCCAGGGTTCCATTATACTACAGCCACCTAGTAAGAGGCAGTTCCTCTACCAAAGAGCAGGAGGGGAAACAGAGGCAGAGAGAGATAAATGGACTTGCCCAAGGTCAATGGCAGGGTTAGGAATAGCACTGGTCTCCTGATTCCCAGTCTTCTAGGACAGTGCTCTGTCTTCTAGGTCACATTGCTTCTCCATCACTGACAAAATGCCATACAATTGTCCTAAAAATCAGTCTCACTCACATACACGTCAACCCCAGTCAATACAGAGGATACACTGACCCTGTCTGGAAAGAGTGGCTCATGATACATCGGAGACATTGCATATTGTCATAAGATTGAAATATAAAAATTGCTCCGTTTGAACTGAGAGACTAATCCAGTGAAATGCTGGGCACCCCCAGCTCCCATTGAAAGGGGCTTCCAGGACTTTGAGGGATCAGGCCCCCTATCAAGTTTCCTTTATACATTGCTGGATACTTTTAACAGCCATGCACACAATACAGTTATGAAACAAAGAACCATGGATTTTTCCTCTGTGAGAATATGCCCTGGGGTAAATGAATCTTAACTCCTTTACCATGCCCATCACTGTTGTATCTGAGCACCGATGACAACATGAATCACTTTGTCTCTTCTCAGTCATGGTGAAAAGGATCCATTGTTTTGCCCACAGGATTTCTAGTCTTGCCTGAGTGCTCTTTTTGACAGTTAATGCTGCAGTTTTGCTGAGTCAGACAGCTCCCCCAGCTGCTCAATGGAAACACAGCTGTTATGCAAAAATAACCATGAAGGCAAGGGCTTGCACATTTTCAAGGCGGCAAAAATCCAGCAATACACCAACCCCAAAAACCAACAACAAAACCCCAAAGCCCTCTGTTTACTAAGCTGCACTCTTAGTCTTTGCTCTATTCTTCATCTGGGCCCAGGTCCGTGCTGATCACTACTTTGTTCTTTTCAGGATGTGTCCCAGCAACTGAGCACGAGCTTGAATCCATCATCTCCTGGATTTTACCAATCCAAGGTGGGAAAGTTTTGAGCTCAATGATTAGTAGGGGAGGGGGCAGCATGCAGGTAAGGATCTGCCTTATAATGCACTCAAGTGCCTGTATCAGGTTATGGAACAGCATGAACGGAGGTCTGTACAAACTGCTGCTTTCTTGTGTCCATGAAGTTACCCAGTTGTGCAGTCCCACCTGTTACTTTAGATATGAGCACAAGCTGTTCCCTCAGTGCTCCAGCACAGCTAAATCACAACTCGCAGATGCAGAATCGACTTGGATAACGCCCTGTTTCCTTAGAGTGCTCCAGCTGGCCATTGCTGCCAGTTAACACAACACAACCCAGCACAGAAATGAGATTTCACTACAAACTTTGGGGAGAAGCAGGAGGAGTGAGACATGGAGACAGAATTTGGGGGTGGAGGTGTCATTAAGAAAAAATGCATTTGGGTTTTTTAGACAGGCAATTTAGGACTATGAAAATCTCATGAATGGTCTATTGTTGCTGGCTGTGACCAGCATTTAATTCTCTGTTACGTGCACTGCCTTTATTGAAGTACTGTTAGGTTCTAAGAAGAGCAGCAATTTATATGCTAATACATAGCATCCTCCTCTATGGAGGGGTCTAGACTTGACTCTCTTGAAGAGCTGGTGCGCTCCAGTGCACTTCACATGCTGTTTGTGTGCATCAGGGATTCTAAGCAGACCCCCAAGTATTTTGTTGATGGATCCAGTGGAACATATAGGGAATGTCTACGCTGCAATAAAACATCTGCAGCTGGCCTGGGACAGCTGACTCGGAGCTCACAGGGCTCGGGCTGCGGTGCCATACAATTGCTGTGCAGATGTTTGGGCTCGGGCTGGAGCCCGGGCTCTGGGACCCTCCCACCTCGCAGGGTCTCAGAGCCTGGGCTCCAGCCAGAGCCTGAATGTCCACACTGCAGTTTATAACCCCACAGCCTGGGCCCTGCAAGCCCAAGTCAGCTGACATGGGCCAGCTACAGGTGTTTTATTGCAGCGTAACCATACTCGTAGATACCACTCAAGTCCTGGGCCTAGTGTTCTCATTGATCCCAAGATGGCCAATTAATGGAATAGCTCTGAACAGGGCTAAAACTCACTTCACCTTGCCCCGCTCACCAAGAACAGGTGTGAGGAATGAGCTCCTGCTTCTCTTGCTGTAGGGCCAGCGAGCTACATAGGGAACTATCCTTTCATACTCCCCACAACTTAACATGGTAGCATGTTAAGTCGGAGGCCCAAGCAGACTGATAAGCAGGGAGTGCCATGTGAAAAGGACTGCTGAAAACACAGTGTTAATGACCTAGAAATCAGAAGGAAAAGGATAATTAAATTTGGGTTGGGGAGGGGAGAGAAGGAATTGGTGGTCAGCTCCGAAAAGGGCAGATAACAGAATTATTATGCAAATTGATATCTACTAACAACAATGGATGCCTAGGACTTCTATTTAAAGGCTGTAATGTTAATTTAATGGGGAAAAAATCTAATACAATTCCCTTAGAATTTTTCAATTAAATTAATGTGATGGACTTTAATGGATATCTAAAGTAAAGAGTGTGATTAACAGAAACACTGCATAAATTATACATATATATTTTTTAAAAGCTCTGGTGTATGGCCTTGCTATGCAAAAGGACCTTATTCTTAGGTCTAATATCCAGTTATAATTCTATTTAAAAGAAACCTCACTCTTCACAGAGGCTAAAGCGCTTTCCCTTGGGACTTTTATCCTTCCCAGCACCTCACCAGGCAGCAATATTGTCTAAGAGGGTCAAAAATCACTGAAGACACTGACCATCCTTTTGTTCTATGTTAGCACAGGACCTACCACAATTGACTCCTGGTTCGTGACTGAGAGTCCTGACTGCTACTGTAACCCAAATAAATAAATAAAATAAAAGCTGCCCCTGGGAGCAAAACACTAAAATGCATACCAACTTCCAACACCTTCAGATCTCTCCTGAAGGAGACACTGGCAGGTGCGGTAATAAACACAAGGAACATCAAAGTAAGGGTTTGTAACAGGCAGCAGCATAAACCTCACACCAAGAATAATCTTAACTTCTTGAGTAGGCACCCCCAAAAGCTGCCAAGGATGTTAGACATGTAACCGCAGCATCCAATACATTCCTCCGCAAAAAAAACACCACCTTGGTTAACTTTGAAATAAGCTTGCTAGGCGGCATCGCCCAAATTCAAACCGTAAGAAGCAAGGAAATAAGCAGTTAAATCATTCTACACCCAATCTACACTTGCCTCACCAGTTCCCGTTCTCAACCTCAACTACCTCGCTTCTACCACATACAGTCCACATATCTCCACCCTCATCCTGAACAACCAATGTGCAGCCTTAACTCCCACCATGTTTATTAATCATCAAAACATAACCAATATAGAGCGGATTAGGCTTTCATAAATTATATTGTATGAACTTCTGTCCCATTGTTTTTGCATGAGTGCACGATCAAAAGTGACGTAATGGCGTCGGGTTGCAATTACGGGGATATGAGGTCCCTTTTTCTGCGATGATTAGTGCAATGTTATGTGAGTGGGTGATCGCTTTTGTCAGTAATTAATGGAAATTTGTAAATAGAAACTACAGCACTGAAATCTGAACGCGCGTGTGCGCTTGCGTGATGGTGTTTTATGTTTGTGGAATTAGTGAAGGCTGAATGGGAGCTGTTCTGAAGCTGCTCTATAGTGTGCTTGGATAACTCCATGCTGCTCTTTGGGTTTCAGGCGGTTCAGCCATACTCACCAATGTACATTCCATCAGCCACACCATCAGAAGCTCGTTCACCTGCCCATCTACCAATGTGATATATGCCATCATGTGCCAGCAATGCCCCTCTGCCATGTACATTGGCCAAACTGGACAGGCTCTACGCAAAAGAATAAATGAACACAAATCAGACGTCAAGAATTATAACATTCAAAAACCAGTCGGAGAACACTTCAGCCTCCCTGGACACTCAATTACAGACCTAAAACTTCAAAAAAAACTTACTCCAACGAGAAACTGCAGAATTGGAATTAATTTGCAAACTGGACGCCATTAAATTAGGCTTGAATAAAGACTGGGAGTGGATGGGTCATTACACAAAGTAAAACCGATTTCCCCATGCTAATTTTCCCCCTACTGTTACTCACACCTTCTTGTCAACTGTTGGAAATGGGCCATCCGGATTATCACTACAAAAGGTTTTTTCCCTCCTGCTGATAATAGCCCACCTTAACTGATTACTCTCGTTATAGTTAGTATGGCAACATTCATTTTTCCATGTCCTCTGGGTATATATATCTTCCTACTGTATTTTCCACTGCATGCATCTGATGAAGTGGGTTTTGGCCCACAAAAGCTTATGCCCAAATACATTTGTTAGTCTCTAAGGTGCCACAAGTACTCCTCATTCTTTTTGCTGATACAGACTAACACAGCTACCACTCTGAAAGCTTAAAAGTTCTGTGTAACTGACTGTATAGCCGAGTTGCATCTTGGAGAAATGCTTATTAGTAGCAGTACAATCATTTTTAAAGCTACACATATAAGTAAAATGAGTTTAGTTCCTTAGTTTCTCTCTAATTGAATGTTTTCTTAGGTTATACCCACACAAGCAAACAAAAGTGTTACAATGTACATTCCATACAGAGACTTAATGTGTCCCCCAGGCATTCAGCATCAAAGAGATGTACTCAACAGGCTGGATGGAAAGGATGGTCTTGTGAGTAAAAAGGAAATCTGAGTTCTAGTTCCACCTAAACCAAAAGCTTCTGGTGTCACTTTGGCCAAGTCAGTTAGGTCCAAATTTTCAACAGGTAGCGGCTTCTAACTTCGGTGCCCAACTTTAGAAAACCGTGGGCTAATATTTCAAAGTTTCTCAGCACTCATAACCCCAGCTGAAATCAGTGGGAGCAGCAAAGCTCAGTGTCTCTGAAAATCTTACCCTGGATGCCTCAGATTGGGCCTCCAAAAATGCAGGCATCCAAAATTAGTTGTCAGTTTTGAATAATTGATATTTAATCACTGTGCTTGTTTCCCCGATCTGTAAAGTGGGACCAATAACATTTTCCTACTTCATAGGTATGAAGTTTAATTCATTAATGTTTCACAAAAGTGCTTCCGATCCTTGGATAGCAAGTGGTAGTGAAGTGCTATGCACTGTAAAAATCTTCCGTCACCATCTCCATGTTGCGATATTTGGAAGAACAGCTTCCAATGAACAGAAATTGCTTGTCACTTTCCACCTCAATATGTAAGATGACTGAAGTTCAGCAGAAACCATATTGCTGAATTTTATATTTCTTTCATAAAGTACAAATAAAGGGCCCTGTGGAAATATCAGAACAAAAGTGACAGGTGCCTCCTGAATATTTTTAATTGCTGCCAAAAATAGTCTGAAGCCCTTGCCAAAGTGAATGCAGACAGAATATCCACGGAAAGCATCAGCACCATGCAAACAGTGGGATAGGTTGTTTCACCTGTTAAAATATAAGTAACAATTGCTCTCTCTATCCCCGCCTCACAATTCCATTGCCTTGTATTAGAAAAGAAGGGTGTGTTAGACACACCCCATTCCAAAAGTGTAGGAGTAATTGCATTTGGGGTTACTGCTGTGGGCTCTGTGCCTGATTCAATGGATCAATACAGTGAGTTCTGAACCCTCACTTGACTCCCCATGTGCTGTACCCTACCATTGGTGGACAGATTTTCAAATGATTTTTATTATTTATCTGTATTACTGTAGCACCTAAGAGCCCCAGTCATGGCACAGGACCCCACTGTGCTAGGCACTGTACAAACGTAGAATAAAAAATGTGCTCAGCAGCCACAATCAGGTCAGATTTTCCAAAGAGCCCAGAACACAGGGGTACTGAACACTTGTAAATTGCCATCGATGTCACAATGGAAGCTGCTGGGCGCGGAACACTCTGAAATCTGTCTCCATATGGCTAAGCCAGCCTTTGAGGGCATTTGTACCAGGGCTTGTCCTCACTGAGACTTAGTGAACAGCAAGTCAGGTGTAAATCTACAGTGTACTAGCTTGCTGTGCACTAACTGGCCATGAGGACCCTGCTAATGCCCACTAAGAGTTCTGTAGGTCAAAGTTCACTATAGAACTTTTAGTGTGCGGTAAAGTCCAAATGGCGAATGGACATGGGAGTGCTGTGTCCTGTATGTTTATACCCCAGCTTGCTGTGCACTAAGTCTCTGTGTGGACAAGCCCTCAAACATGAACTAATCCCCTTTACTATTTAGGGAAAACATTACAAGCCAAATGACTTCAGTCTCTGCGTCTTTACTCCTTTTGCCCACTGCTTTCCACAGCCAGATAGTACAATAATAAATGCTAATAAAATAATTCCAAGGATTTTTATACCATGTGCACTTTACTGTGTGTGAAGCAAAACAGGACAGAGGCTTTCCAAGGGAAAGATGAGAGGGGCACCTCCCTTAAAATATCTGCCACCACAGGGAGGAAGAGGGAGTGATTGGAGAGTGTTGGATGCACCCCAGAAGAGGGGGAAGTCAATTTGTTTGAATGTTAAGTTCAAGGTGGGGTGTGAGGGATGGAATATTCTCTGCCGCCCACCCCCAAATCCCCATTAAAAACGTGTCACCTCCTCTCACCGTAAAGTCAATCCGTGAATGCTCCATGGGGTAGGCAGGAGAGGATTTGCCTACTCTGGTCTGAGTCAAGATACAATAGGATTTTTGCCCTGTGTTTTGTCTCTGAGTCTAATCCATGTTACTGGGCTCAATGCAGTTGCAACTGGGTGGGGGCTTGTGGCCTGTGATGTTCAGGAGGTCAGTCTAGATGATTTGCCTGTCCCTTCTGGCCTTAAGCTCTCTGACTGTAAGCTATGGGTGCCAGTTTTGCTCAACAGAGGTAAGTTAGTTCAGACCCTGCATTCGTTGCACTGGGACAATTCCCACTCGATACAGAGAGCTCATTGGATGCATCAGGAATGCAGGATTGGGCCCCAGGTGGTTAAGCATTGCTTTCTCTAAAATCTTCTTTATTTAAATTTTCAGAGATTCCAAGGCCAGGAGGGACCACTATGATAATCTAGTCTGACCCCCGTATAACACAGGCCATAGAATTCCCCCAAAACAATTCCTAGAACAGAGCTTTTAGAAAAAATGTCCAATATTAATTTTAAAATAATCAGTGATGGAGTATCCTCCACAACTCTTGATAAATTATTGTTGCAGTGGTACATTACTCTCACTCTTAAAAATTTACATCTTATTTCTAGTCTGACTAGCTTCAACTTCCAGCCATTGGATTGGGTTATATCGTCCACATTATTAAATATTTGTTCCCTGTGTAAGTACTTACAGACTGTAATCAAGTTACTCCTTAACCTTCTCTTTGTTAAGCTAAATACATTGAGTTCTTTGAGTCTATGGCTATAAGGCAGGTTTTCTAATTCTTTACTCATTCTCATGGCTCTTCTCTGAACCCTCTCCAAAAAAGGATGTGGCTATATTGAACTGTGAACACCAGAACTGAGTACAGTATTCCAGCAGTGGTTGTACCAATGCCAAATACAGAGGTAAAATAACCTCTCTACACTTACTCAAGATTCCCGTGTTTACGCATCCAAGGATGGCATTAGCCCTTTTGCCCACAGTGTCAACATGGCAGCTTGTAACCCCCCAATTTTTTTCAGTTACTGGTTTCCCGGATGGAGTCCCCCATTGTGTTAGTAAGGCCCACATTCTTTGTTCACAGATGTATACATTTAGTTATGTTAAAAACACATATTGTTTGCTTGCACTCAGTTTACCAAGCGATCCAGATTTCTGTCCTCTTTGTATCCAGAACAAGCATATTTTTCTTCCTTTCTATCCAGAACAAACATACATCAGCATGAAAAGAAGTCATTAATACATCCAGTACTTTCCTCTTAAAACTACCATGATCTCACCACCTCCAAAGCCCAAAGGAAATTCAAGCACGACTCCAGAGGACGGCGTTGAAGGATCTGACTTAAAACCCTCAAAAGCTGGGAAATTTCTGAGCAAAGTCTGCAAATCTAGACATGGAATAGGAAAGGGACTTGCAGTGAGCTGTAATAAAATGATTCCAGTCTGCAGCTTGGGATAAAAAGAAGGTCTGCCATTCAGCAAACAGGAAATCCCAGAATTTATAGATGACCCCGTTACAAAGCAAATGTTTTGGAACAAATTGTTCCTTTTCTAAATGCCTGTTTTCCACTGCTTTCTCTCTTCCACTTTCTCTCTGGCTCCTTGGTAAGCAAAGACCACAGCGACACCTGCTGGCTGTAACTGGTAGTGGCTCTTCGGTGGGTGACACCCATAAAGATTACAGCAATTTAGGGCACCGACCTAGTCTAGAAATTGTGTGTGTGTTATACTCAGAACTTCTTTCTCCCCCCCCACTCTCTTGACACCACTTTAAAGACAAAGACCATCTGAACGAGGACAACAACTACTAACCTCTCTCTGCCATTACTTTGTTCATTAACTTCCAAGAAGCTGAAAGAAGTAGGGAGCAGCAGGGAGATGGAGGGAAAGCAATGGCTAATGTAGATTGAAACAGGTGGGGAAGTCTCATAGCGCATGCCAAGGAGGGGGTGAAGGAGAACTGTGGAGAAATGCTGCTCTAACCAAGCCAGGAATAGGAGAGGGAGCTCCTCTCTGCTTTTACCTCCCCCACTCCTCTTTAGTTCAGCCCTTGGGGGAAGAGACAAACACAAAGTCAGCCCGTGCTGGTAAGAGTCAGTGTGTGCATGCCACTCGGTCCTGGGTGTCTATTTCCCTGACATTAGATCCCACAGGGAGAGGAAATATATTCAGCACTAGGGTTTTCAGAGCAGGTGGTGTCCCACTCCAATACTGCAAGACACTTTGTCCTGAAACTCTGGCCCCACAACCTACTGACCTACAGATCCATTTATCAGCTGAGCCGTGCGGATTGTCCCTTCCCTTGCTGACAGAAGGTGTGCATGTGTTCTGAGCAAAAAAGTCCACGAAGGAGGTTCTCTATGGAAGGTCATTTCAAATTAATGGGAATGCCAGGATGTGCCAGCTTCAGTACATCCCAAAGGTGCAGACACACGTTTTCCTGGAGGAATGTCCAAAAGCTCCCTGTCTCTCACTCTTCGGGATGGCCTTCGGATTTAACACCTGGCCATATAGAAACCAAGTCTAACAAAGGCTCTGTCCTTTTCCTCTCACCCCATACCACTCCCCATTATGTGGGGAGGAGGGAGATAGAAGTACTATAAAGGGAAAAATGAATCAAGCTTTAAAAAAAAAAAAAACCTCATGGCAAATTGCACCATTTTTCTCCTCCATGGCGATCATATTGCTTAGATTTTTCTATACACTTTTTTTAATAGACATTCAATAAATCTTTCTATAGTGCCTCTTTAATGTAATCTCCCATGGGAAGTCATTGAGGCTCAGTCACTAGGGGCATTCAAGGGAAATTTAGAGTAATACCGAGAGTAGGCTTGAGAAGAGGAACTCCAGCGCTCATGAGAGGGTGTGCTGAACTAAACAGGGCCATATATAAAATAGGATTCAGAAGTGGCACTGAGATTATCCCTAGATGTTTTTTTTTTTTTTTTAAATCCTGTCTCCAGAGTCAATAGCTTGCCTGAATCAGCTCTTACATGTTTCTTGTCCGTGATTTTTGCAGGCATCTAGTGAAGCACTTTAAAGTTTGCCTGATGAAAAAGAAGCTCAGGGACGATGTTAAATCTTTCCTTCTGAAACTGATCCTCAAGACCAGGGCTCATCTCCATTTTCTTATACTACCTCCTCTCCATGTTAGTAGTCTTTCTCCTACAATGAAGTGCCCAGAGAACTGAACACAGATCTCAAAGTGCAGGCAAAATTGTGAAGTCTAATTTGAGGTGAGCTAGAGCTGCCAAGTTTGGATCTGGAGTTCTCTAAAGTTGCATCAGAACAGTAAATAAATTCTGGTGTTGTCTGGAACTATTACTTGGTCTAGCTAATACTTTAAGCACCATGGGCCAAATTCTGATTGCATTTATGGTGGCATAAATCTGGGGTAGCTCCACTGATTTCAATAGAATTACAGTCATTTCAGCCAGTGCAGAATTTGGCCCCGTATATTCTGTCTGTAAAGCTCCCTATGTACCCATAGAGCTACAAAAAAACTTCACAGCTTAAAAAAAAGATTATTTAACCTCCCTGCCCACTGCATCCCACCCCACCCCCAACACATATTTAAGGTAATAAAATCAAAAAGAAAATGAAATGGGTAGAAGAGCTATAACCAGTCACGGCTACTTTCAAATGAGTTGTGTATGTGTGGTTATTGCCAACAGTTTAAGATTTTGCTATGGTTTTTAAAGTCAATATACAAAGGAATAAGCCAAAGGTTTCAGTTCTGTGGCTGTTCTGAACGTTTTACATAAATACTCAAACTGTCATGGAAATGGGTCCAGAAGCCTCCACAGTTTCGAAAAATCTGGTCATAAGTGTCACAATGTGAGTTGCGGGACACTGAACTCTTTTGAAAATCTGACCCTAAAGGAAATATGCCAATATACCATGTCTGCACTGATGGAAGGGACTTCAGATTGTCATGTGGTATCATGCCGGGCCATCAGCAAATGTGTCACAAGGTGAGGTTGTGTTGCACTTTGTGTACCTTGTTACTATAGCCAAACCCAAAAAAGGAAGCAAGTTTTGGCCCTATTCAGAGTGCAGAGCCTTCATTTTGGAGCAAGGTCGGAATGTTGCCTCCTCACATCACTATTAGGCTATATTTGTATCTCTGCCGCCAGGCATGGAGGCTGAAGGTTGGGAATTTCTCCACAACTCCCATAATATTTTTTTATTTTAACACGTAATCTAGAAGACAGAACAGTCTTTGGCCAATGTGCCACCATAGCAAATAAGGTCAGCGGAGCACTCTGTGGATGCTCACGCTGGAGCACGAGTGGGATTCTCCTTGAATTAGGGTCTGGTCTGTGACACTTCTTTCCTGAAATGCAGAGCCAGTTTGAAAGGGTTTCCATCCCTTCCTTGCAAGCCCCCTCTCCCCGACCATTTCTGTCCATAGCAGGGGCTTGTAAATGCCCACCACAGCCCTTTGGCCCAGATCCTCCAAGATATTTAGGCTACGTCTTCACTACGGGGGGGGGGGGTCGATTTAAGATACGCAAATTCAGCTACGCGAATAGCGTAGCTGAATTCGACGTATCGCAGCCGACTTACCCCGCTGTGAGGACGGCGGCAAAATCGACCTCCGCGGCTTCCCGTCGACGGCTCTTACTCCCACCTTCACTGGTGGAGTAAGAGCGTCGATTTGGGGATCGATTGTCGCGTCCTGACGGGACGCGATAAATCGATCCCCGAGAGGTCGATTTCTACCCGCCGATTCAGGCGGCTAGTGTAGACCTGCCCTTAGGCTCCTAACATCCATTGAATTCAGTGGAAGTTAGGGGGCTAAATTCCTCTGAGGATCTGGGCCTTTGTAGCTAACAAAGAAAACACGCCCTCCTCCCCCGCCCCAAGGATTTACACAGAGCCCAGCAGATAGTAGGATGGGCTTTTGGAAGTTTTAGTCATTGCTGTGCAGTGATGCAGGCGGTGCTGATCTGACCCAATAAAGCACATAACAGTGAGTCATATAAGGGAGTCTAGGTGCTTGGAGTCCAGGAGTTCCCAGTCCTTTGGGACATAAACCCCCCATACCTTTGACTTCTTGCCCAGTTCTCTCTGCTCCTCTAATTCCCAATCCCAATTTGGATCTCTGTGTAATTGCAACTTGGAGAGACACTCATGATCCCACCCTGTGCTGGCACAGAGTTCCAGACAGCCAGTGGCTAGACAGTGTATCACTATGTGTGAAATATTCCTTGAAGCTTCCTTCTCTGATGAGCAATTGGACAACTCAGAACTGGTATCCATAGCCTCTGACCACCTCCAAGTCCCTTTCTCAAGGTCTGTGAAAAAACAGAATGGCACCACCCCAAGGTCTCTATATTGCAGTACATTCCTGTTAAAAAACATACTGCAGTGTAGATAGGCCACATAACTGA
Organism: Terrapene triunguis; assembly: GCF_002925995.2. Taxonomy (NCBI): domain Eukaryota; kingdom Metazoa; phylum Chordata; order Testudines; family Emydidae; genus Terrapene; species Terrapene triunguis. Next base: position 6,368,648 of record NW_020665302.1, read on the forward strand.
AACGTGGGTGGAGGGGGGAAACTTCAAAATGACCGGGCTGCCACAGTACTTGCAGATGCACAAGAAAACAGAAGGGGTTCAAATGTAGATCTCTCTCAGATAAGAGAGACAAGTTTTGAAGAGAAAGCAAGACTACTTCCCCCTCCCCCATTTCACACCCACTCCTGCAAACAGATACATGAGCAAACCCAATTCATTGCTATTGGTGTATGTAGCTAGGAATCTGAGACATGTTTTTCTGTGCACTGCATCTTTAAATGTCTAACTTCTCCACTGCTTTCCTGAGACAGCAGCCATTTTGTTCTCAGAGCTGCTAGGAGCCTGTGACACTGAAGATGCAGGCACATTGTACTTTCCCTGGAGGGTTTTTACTCCTGTACTGTGTTGCTATTTACCTTAATTTAAAAGGAAATTTTAAAATGAGAGTTTTTAGACTGAAAGCAGGTGGCTGCTCTTTGTGTATGAGAAACATGACAACTGCCATAGAAACATTTACTAGCTCTTACTATTGCAAAGCAGTCTTAACTATGGAAATCATTGCCCTGTCACTACGAGCTACATTAGCATGAAATTTCCTATAAATCAGAGGACCACATAACACTGTACTGGTCCTTAGGCAAATACATTATGCATGCTTCCTTGCTCCCGGTTTTAAGGTCCTGACTGATGACTGGGTCAGGTGACCAAATGCCACATGAGAGCAACTCAGACAGAGGGTTTTGCCTTTTAGAGACAGCTGACTGAGATAGGGAAGGGAAGTACTCATAAGGAGCTTGAGTAAACGACGCAGCTGGGAAAGGCTTTAGGAAAGATCAGGCACTAGGCCACAGGTTGGGGAAGGAACTGTGAAATCTGTCAACTCAAATACACATTTTCTCCACAATGAACCATTTTGTTAATAAACTAGGCCCCCAAAAGTGGATGTTACTTGAAGCATAAGTGTATTGGGGAGCCCACGAAGGGGAAACTGAGGCAATATAAACATGACCTAGGGTGACCAGATGTCCCGATTTTATAGGGACAGTCCCGATTTTTGGGTCTTTTTCTTATATAGGCTCCTATTACCCCCCATCCTATCCCGATTTTTCACACTTGCTGTCTGGTCACCCTAACATGACCTGATGAGGGTAAAGATAACCTCATCACAGACCAATTTAAACTTCAGGAAGAGGGAAGAGTTGCCAATTCTGAAGCTTAAGGCTTGATGCCTTGTTGAGCCTTGTCTACCATATATTTTGTTTACCCATTTTTCAACTATAAGGCAGCTACACCAGCTCTACCATGGATGTGATCATTGATTCAGACAGGACTTAAGTATTTTTACTGCCATTTCATGAGCTCAGATCAGGCTTAGACAACACAGTGGTAGAATGGTGCTGTGCCACCTAATATAAAACTCCAGGACGGTCACTCTGTGTATCCAGTGCTGTTGTAGCCATCTCAGTCCCAGGATATTAGCGAGACAAGGTGAGTGAGATCTTTTATTGGACCAACACCTACCTGGTCACTCTGTCTGTATGTCACTTTAAAGCCTGAAATGTCTGTTGTGTTAAAAAGTGACGGAAACAGATACAATTGTGGGAAGCAGCTATGTTGATCCAGGCCTATCGTTTCGTTGAGGAGTTTTGAAAACATCTTAAGCCACTGGATACTCTGTACTGAAGGCAGCTTGCAAGGGGAGAATGCAGTCAGGTGGAGCCAACCCAAGGAGCCAACCTTCCCTCTCTGTTTAGAAGGGGGTTTATAAAATGTAGATAAAACTCTTGTGTGGTGAATCTCAATGTTCATGTACTGCTCTGGGAGGTAAGGGTGTGGGGGAAGACTGCATTATAAATCACCTAGAAATAGAAATCTAGAGGCTGGGTCCATCCCATCCCCTACTGACTATAAACACATAGCTTTTTATAAACCTATCAGGTGGCAGGATTTTGAGAGGTGGGGGTGGGGATTGTGCATGGAAAACTACCAGATTACCAGCTTGCAAACTCAGCATCAGGAGAAAGAAAGAGGAAAACTCCCAGCTTTGGGCTTCAGCTGATACTTGATTGCAGGTATAAACATTACAGGCTGCATCAGCAAAGCTGCAGAGAGCCAGCCATAAACCTCCCGAGAGGGGGTTTAAAAGAGAAGGCTGACACGGCAAGTTCAGAGCCAGCGTGTTACTTGGAGACATCCTGAGCAGCTAAAAATATACAAGCAGTCTTTATGGAGAAAGCCAACCGGAAATCTCTTCCCCTCCCCAACTCAAAGGGGAGGGGGGTGGGCAAAGGCATTATGGAAAATCCCAGAGAGCAACCAGCTTATGGAAATTTTGTGTATGTGTAAACACCTGTGCTGTTTGGTGTAGCAGCCGGCCACTCCACAGTTCTAATACCGGAACTGTTAGATGTAGGAGAGGCTCATGGAAATCATCCTACCATCACCTTTAATGACCTCTCCCTGCTTGATCAGGTCGTGCCCCCCTCATAGCAGCTAGTAAAACCTGATCCCTTCTGACCCCATGAGTATTAACTTCCACTATTAAAACTTCTACAGTTCCTTCCATTCATGCATCTCAAAGCCCTTTTCAAATGAGAACTAAACCTCACAATATGCTTGGGATGCAGGTAAGAATTATCCCCATTTGACACATGGTGAGACAGACACAGAGAGGTCAAGGGAATTGCCCACAGTCACATACACAGTGTATGGCAAAACTGGGACTAAAACATGTAAACCTGAGTATCAGCCTCCTGCTTTAACTGCTACACCACATTGCATCCCACAAATAGCCAATACATTAATCGGAGCCATGGCTGGAATAGGTTACTGGAGAGGGGAGGGTAAAGCAGTCACTAAGGTCAGCTTTTTCAAAAGGGCTTAGCACCCAGCAGCTTCCATTGAGAACAATAGGATCTGCTGGGTGCAGAGGTTTTTTGAAAGTCTGGCTGTATTTGTTGGTGCTGGGCACTTTTGAAAGCCTGCCTGAACAGCAGTGGAAAATCTGGCCCCAGAAGGGGAGCTCTTTTGCTCAGCTGGCAAATAAACCTTAGACAAGGTATAAAAAAAAAAAAAAAAAAAAAGGATTTGGCTTGCAGAGTCTTTATTATTGGTGATAATGCAAGAGCAAGAGAGAACCCAGCTTGCCTTTCAGATTCTCTTCTGAGTCTGTAGGGCTGGCAACTGGGGGTCAGAAGAAGTATTTTCTACTTGTAAACAGAGCAAATCTGATCTGAAGACACTTTCAAACAAACCTGGAATCACACAGTGCTATTATTTAATACACAGTCACTTTTCAGAGCAGATGCCCACTTTAAAAGGAATCCTCAATCATTCACTAGAACAGGTGAGATGAAAGTGAAGGTCAGCTGGCATTAGTTATAAAGGGTGAAATTGCCTAAAGTGGCAAGCACCCTTTAGATAAGCATTTCTAATTCTATCTGATTAAAAATAGCTATTGTCTAACCTATTTGCTCTAATGCAGAAACCCCCTGGAGAATGCAGGAACCCCATGAGGCCTTTTTTATGCATCTGCACATTCCAAAGATTCAGCCAGTCTGGCAGCTTGTGCCAGGACTCTAAAGAAAACCCATCTTCCTTTCAGCAGTGAGAGCTGCTTCTACCAGTGAGAGAGAGACACACACATGCGCACGGAGAATTGAAAGGCAGCAATTCACATCCCAACTACTGGAATAGCTAGGAATGATATTGTGAATATGCAGCCCCCTTTATTTGCTTTAATTACCTTTGGTGGTATACTGTGATGGAAGTTCAAGCTTTCTGTTATTACCTAGGTATTTCTAAAGTATCCATTATTGCAGTACCTAGAGGCTACATTTTAGGACTTAGTAATTCCACTGTATACAAGTCAAGGAGACATCATAATATAGCACAGAGTGAGATGTCAGGATCTCTTATTATACATTAAGTAATTTAAAGTTTAGCTCATATCAGCTATGTGTTGTACTGGAAAGGAGTGTACACCAGTGCCTCAAGCTAAGAGGGGTCAGTACTGCTGGGATCTACTGCCACTTCTGCACAGATTCACTAGTGTGACCTTGAGCAAATCACAGCCTCTTAGTTTATCAGCCTATACAATAAGGATAATACCTACCTCACAGGTGTTGTGAGACTTAATTCTTGAATGTTCATAAGATGCTTGAGGTCACTGGATGAAAGCTGCTATAGAAGGACAAAGGATTACTGTACTAGCTAGGGCTACTCAATAGATTTTAACTGGGGTTAGGAAAACCCCTGGGTGAATGTACTGCTAGGAAACTTAACGCAGCTATTAGAGCAGTGGTTCTAAACTTTTGTACTGGTGACCCCTTTCACATAGCAAGCCTCTGTGTGCAACCCCCCTTTTAAATTAAAAACACTTTACATATTTAACAGCATTATAAATACTGGAGGCAAAGTGGGGTTTGGGGTGGAGGGTAGCAGCTCATGACCCCCCCCCCCAGTAATAACCTGATGACCCCCTGAGGGGTCCCAACCCACAGTTTGAGAACCCCTGTATTAGAGGATCATGCTGGGATGGTGAGAGTCTCAGAACAAAGTCCAGAAGGGGGAAAGAATAGGGCTCTGAATAAGAACAACTCTCAGTACAACCCTCCAGTCCTGAGAGCTGTATAGCTATGGAATCACATCCCTTTTGGGCAGTTTTGCAACAAGTCAAACAACCTTCATGGTTTTAACTGGTCCTGGAAGGATAGTCAGCCACATCACCAGTCGGTTCATCAAATCCCCAGGACTGGAATAACAGGGAATGTGGTAAGCCCAGAAGTAGGTGCATTGACAGAGCCTGGGGAGGGCCCAATCAGGATTTGAACAGCAGATATCTTTACAGATCAAGACAAGGATGCATTAGCCTAGCCAAGCCAATCAGGAGAAGCATAAACTGAACTTACCTGCACTATCCCTCAGTCTAGTCAAAACTGATAATCCTTTTCTTCCACAAGCCACAAATTCACTCAAGCTCTAACGTTACAAGGTGACTAGAAACTGGTTCTGAATATAAGTATATCCCTCCCCCCCGCCATTTCCTTGGAGGAGATTTCAAGCCTTGTATGCCTTCACTGTGGTTTCCTTGAAGTCTCAGCTGTTCCAGGGAAAGTAAATAGGGTTTAAAATTAATTATCAATTAAAACGAGGTTAATCAGCACCAGGCTAGTCATCTATTATCCTTGTAAGTGAGACAGTCCCATCCTCCAGCAAAACCCACAGAAGGAACAAGGCCAACAAGACTTAGCAATGAAGCCTGTTCCCTCATGACCTTTGCTATGTTTAGGAAGAGCAGCTAAAATAAGCCCTAATCCTCAGCCATGCCACACACTGTCAATAACAGCTATATTTAACTCTTTCAGTCTGCTATAGACGCACAAAGAGTCTGGGAAGCAGGAATCCCATATTGCCCTATAGAGCAAGTTGTTATACTAGCTGTGACCTATTAAATGGGTGTGAAATCTTAACATCCTGGCACAGAAGGGGTTAATGTCTCCAAGGCCACTGTACCCCACAGCCATCCATTCAAAACATTTCATTAGGTGAGGCAGAGTCACATGCTCTGGCTTTTTTGACCCTAAGTGGAGAGGCTGACTCAGAAATGCAGCTGAAAGCACTGCAACTAGTTACAATCCTTCCCTTATCCGTGGTTAGGGTATTGAGCTAGGACTTGGAAGAGCTGGGTTCAAATTCCTACTCTACTATGGGCTTCCTGTGTGTCCTTAGCAAAGTGACTCCGTCTCTCTGTGCTTCAGTGCCACATTTGTGAAATGGGAGCAATAATACTTCCCTACCTTAGAGGAGTGTTGTGAAGATAAATATATTAAAGGTTCTTAAGTGCTGTGAGATTTACTAATGGAAAGTGCTATATAAGAAATAGGTATTATTATTATATTAGTCCTTCCAATTTTTAGTTTAGCATAGTGATTCCCCAACTCACACCAACAGGCCTACATTGGCAATTAGTCAGAAATGGTGAGGGCCACACCTAACTTGTATATATTTACCTGCCATTTTAAATACAAAATGAATGAGTGCAAAGCTAGAATATTTGTTTGGCCCTCTTTCTTCATTATTAGATAAACATTAATTTTTACTGCTGACACTTCATGAGCTATGAAAACTAAAAGCCAAGACGTTCACTAGATTGCTGCAGAGAAACAGCTGGCATGGGCTATATGGCCTATGAAAATTGTTTATCAGTGCAGAATGCACATCTGTAGTCAGGAAAATTTTTCTGAGAAGTCACTTAATTGCTGTGTCTCAGTTTTCTTATCTGTAAATTGGGGACAATGTTTCCTCTCATAGGGAAGTTGTGAGGTATATAATTTATTAAGCTTAAATCTTTGAGATTGTCAGGAAGAAGGTGTTAAAGATTGGGCTTGATCCAAATCTCATTGATGTCAGTGGAAAGACACCCATGGACTTCAGATGGTTTTGGGTCAGGCCTATACTGAACCAATGGATGGCTGCAGGTGTGTTATAGGTGGCCTCATTTAACCCTTGTGCTGCACTTGGTGCCTCCTTGATCTAGTATACATCTCTCAGCCTCCCAGGCTGTTCTTGGAAGTTTAGTGCTGGTTGAAAAGAAAGGAGAGGGAGATTTTCAAAGGCACAAATGAGGGTTAAATGATCAACCCCCATTGGCTTTTAATGAGAGTCAGTCACCAAACTGCTCTTTGTGCCTTTAAAAATCTCCTCCAGAATCTCTATGGGACTTTGGATTATTCTGAAGCCAGAGTGCAGCGGCCTCTCTCTGCAGCACTGGGGTAGAGTGGGATCCTTGTATTTTCCATAGCCTGGTTGTCTCCTGCAGCTGCTCATTCCATTCTAGCCCAGGAAGCAGAATAGAAATAGCCATTCCTCCTCTCTTTAGCATCCCTTTGACCTCTGTTTCCAATGTCTTTTTGTTCCTATTTTAAAACAGTCTATTAGCAGAGAAAGTGCATGCATACACTAGACTTCACTCTCAAGATATATATTAAAGAAACAAAATAAAAACAATTTATTCCAATCTGGTACTGCAAGTCATTAGCGGGAGGCTCAGCTGTCACTGCCCTAATAGACTTGATGCAAACAGCTTCCTGCCAAGAAGTGCCATGTAGTACTGAGGCCTTCCCTTTGCTGAGGCTGGGAATGGGGTTATGTATGAAATAAATGGGGTTAATCTATATGATTCAGAGAATGGTGTACCAGAGGACTCATAAAAGCAATAGAGTGCAAGATTGAAAAACCTTAATAGTGAACTATACACAAGGTTAATCCGGCTCTTATTAGTGATTAGGAGATACTATGGAGAAGCCTTGAGGGGCAGAGCCTTAATGAGTCATGAAGTGTGTACACAATGGATATGGAATCAATTAACAGGATGGGAAGGCAGCAAGGTCTCTGGATTCCGATACCACTGCACCTTTACCCTGAGGAGGGGAGACAAAGGCAGAAGAAAAAGAGAGAGAGATTGTGGTTATAGGGAAGAAGGCCATGTGGGCCCAGAGTTCAAACCTGGTTGAGGTCACAAATGAAAGCTAGTTTGGTAGCTTTAGGCTGGTCCATAACTATTCTATCTTAGATTTTATACTGCCATCCATCACCATAGCATCTGAGTGCCTGCCATAATGCCAAACCATCCCGCAGCTTGGTTAGATTTGCTTAAATGACAGCTTCTTCTCAAGAAAAGCCCAAGTATGGAATACTAAGAATGCTGCAGATCAAGATTTAAGCATGGTGGGGCGTGGGGAGAGAGGTGTCCATATCAAGGGAAGTAAAGAGGTGTTTTTCTATGGCAAGAGAGAGATACAATAGCAGAGTAGTGTGCAGCGGAAGTTTGTACGGTGCCGTCTTATATCCAGTTACAGTAATTCTCTTTCAGGAGCCCTGAATTGGCACCTCAACATTTAGTTAAGAGGCAGAAATATACACCTACCTCCTAAACAGTTTGATTTGCTCTCCGATGTCAACCAACCAGCATTGCTCTGGGGAAGGCAGGAACTGGAAGGCAGATGTGCACACCCGGAATCCCACTCAGTTACTTGAGTTCCTGCATCCAGTTACTTTCTCAACAAATAGACTTGTAAAATGAAGCAGCCTTTTCCAAGGCACAAGTGATGGGTGGGGGTAGGGAGAATGTAGTCAGCACCTCTTGTGTCCAGTCTCCATTTTTGTTTAATGTTTCTATTTAGGTCTTTATACCACATTCCAGACTTCTGAGTGTGGGCTAAAGTATACCAAAGAAAAAAGAACATGAGTACTTGTGGCACCTTAGAGACTAACAAATTTATTTGAGCATAAGCTTTCGTGGGCTACAGCCCACTTCTTCGGATGCATAGCCGAACAAGTGGGCTGTAGCCCATGAAAGCTTATGCTCAAATAAATTTGTTAGTCTCTAAGGTGCCACAAATACTCCTGTTCTTTTTGCAGATACAGACTAACATGGCTGCTACTCTGAAACCTGTCATTATGCAAAAAAAAAAAAGTAAGTGATGCTAATCCCTATTTATCTGGGGTAACACTTGTGTAAATTCTTGTCTATACACACAAATTCGACTGCTTTAACTATGCTAGTATAGTTAAAGCAGTATCACTCCCCTAGTTTGGAGGCAGTTATACAGGTATAAAGGTGCTTTATAGTGGTATAGCTTTTCCCATATGGGAAGGGGAATGAGTATACTGGTATGTCATCTTTATAGGTATAACTGCTTCCATCCTAGGGGTTGTACTTTAACTCTTTCAGGAGAAAAGTCACCAGAATTCTTTCACTAGTCCAAAAGCTGCATGTAGACAAAGCCCAAGGAATAAAAAAGAGTCTAGGCACTTGGAATGACCAGCCCTTCAAAGTAAATTGAGTCATTGCTATCTATTGCTGTGATGAGGAGTGTGCTGCCCTCTCGTGGTGCAATGTGTGCATCTTCAGAAATATCTCCCTGCTTGGAACTTGACTTTTTGCCATTATTTTGTGCCAGTCAGGCACTTGGAGTTAAAAGGGGCAGAGTTGATATCCCCACTATGGCATACACTGTCTGGGAGAACAAGAGAGAGAGAGAGAGTGTGCACGTTTTGCTGTGCTCTTGAGTCCCCCTTCTCTGATGACTGCTTCATGGAGTGAGTTTTGGTGGGGAACAGAAGGAGCCTCATGCAGCCCACCTCAATCAGAATGAGTGTTATGTGTTACTGTGATGCAGAAACAAAGCGGGAGAGAGAGTGTCTCCGATTGCCACTTGGCTGGTTAATGAGTGGTATTGATGGACTCTGAAAGGAAGCCTTGCCTAGAATACTGGTTCTGTAAGGCAGGATCACGGTAGTGAGGGGTGTACAAATAGAGGGTGGTGGGTGCTGAAACCTCCCATAAGGATGCAGAGGAAATAAGGTGTGAGGAAACAGCTGTCCCAGTAGGTGATTAAACCTAAGCTCTCTAGCTTCAAATCACAGCTTGCTCTACCGCTTGAGCCAAAGACTAAGTATGTTACACCAGGCTGTTTGTTGCCAGGCCTGTAACTCCCATGAAACAAGTGAAGATGTACCTACCTTGAGGGGCTTGACAACTGCAGATTTACAGAGCTGAACACTTGGAACCTGGTTCCTCACTCCCCGTGACGCATAAGGTATCTTCTTTAGGCCTTCCTCAGGCTTGGAAAGTGCCCACTATGACAAGTCCTTCTTCATTCCTCAGGCATGGAATGAAAATTATATGGACTAGACAGATTATGGAGCATGTGCAATGCCTATTTTCCAGAGACCATTGTGCTATGGTGCTGTGATGCCATCTCTTCTCACAAGGTAAGCAGGTCTTCCTTAGCTGTCTTCCATAATGATATCCCGACACCTACAAACTAAGGGTTGCTTGAGTTGCCATCTTTTGGATGAGATGTAAAACCAGAATCTCTGACCCCTTCTTGTTATAAAAGATCTCAAAGCAATTTTTGCAAGGGTAAAAATGTTAACTCTGGCGGTCCTGGTCAAGTTAGGTAGCTACATTCTGTCTACCTACATTCCCACAGAAGGTTCGATATTATATTTCATTTCCCTGCTTTAAATTGTTGTGTAAGTGGGGTGAACTATAAAATAGCAAGTGCATTCCACCCCAGAAGGGGCTGAAGTGGTTCATTATATATCCACAAGGATGGATTAATCCCATTGTCATTATTTGATTCCACCAGAGGTCACTAGCAAGCTGTGTCCTGTTTCTCTGCTAGAGACACAGGCAGGGGCCCCTACTGCCTTTTCCATGGCACTGGGGAAAAAAGCATCATTGGACCATCAGAGATATGACTAAGTCATACAAGCAGCATCCAAGTAATCCCACTGCATCACCAATAAAACAGGAAGGCCAGGTTCCTACAGGGAAATAACAGACATAGCACTATAAAGATGGGATAATTTCTCCTGCTGAAATTGTAGAGCTTTCCTATAGAAGGTCACTGGCAGGCATCACTCAGAAGGGGGGAAATAGAGGGTATTTTTACAAAGGAAAAAAAAATCTCATGCATAAAGTTTCTTTACCAATGAGTATCTGGAGTGTACACAATAGCTAAGACAGTCCTACTTGGATGACTATAAAGGCAACTTCTAGATGACTCTTGCTTCAACATTGTGGTGGCAAACTGATTTAAAATGACAGAACTGAGTTGGCTGTTGCTCAGGTCTTTACAGCTTCCACATAACAGTGCTGTGTGAGAAGGAGTTAACAGGGGGTGTAAAGTAGAAAACCTAATAGTGACCAAATACTATGAACTTTGTTATATCCTTTGCATCTGCTGAAGGGGGACATAACCCTTCATGTTTCTGAATTTAAGTCAACCAGTAATTTTTAAGAGGAAAAGTTCCTTGGAGTTTGTTTATCCCAAAAATGCCTACTGTAGAGTTTGGTGCACCTCTTTTAAAGCACTGTAGGTGAAAATATACTAGACTAGATGTACTACTAGTCTGATGCAGAATGCTGATTCCTATGTTCCTACTTGGATCCCTTCTTCAGAATAGTGATTTCTGATTTTCAGATAGATTCTCCAGTTGCATAAATCAGTCATGTTATACTTTAAGACTTCTTTATGTTGGGAGCTGAAATCAAATGCCATTTTTAAGGTGCAATATTAGGTCAGCATGTTTTTTTTTTAAATTCCTCCATAATAAGAATGTTACTCAGGTTAGTAGTGTAATGGAAGTAGCATCTCACCATATGGCTTGAATGACAGCACAATGCTGGGGGGCAAGCTGCGGATCTATGGAGGTGACAGGCATCTTCTAAGGGAAAGTGTGTAATGAATGTGCTCTATGACCACACTGCCACAGGACTTCATTCAAGCTTTCATTAATAGTCTCTGGCCTTCTTGGGTATGAAAAGCTGACTCAAGGGTGGGACTTTGAAAAGCACCTCAGGGACTTAGGAGCATAAGTCCCACTGAGAGTCAATGTGGGCACTTAGGCACTTTTGAAAGTCTCACCCCAAGTGTAAGCCAAGGCAGTGCAATCTTCCTGAGTCTACAAACAGCTGGAAATGGTGAAGGTGAATTCACCCATTAATCATACTGGCAAATTAACATGGACAACTTAAAATATTAGCATTAGACTATAAAGTGGATAGAAAGCTGGCTAAATTGTCAGGCTCAACGGGTAGTGATCAATGGCTCCATGTCTAGTTGGCAGCTGGTATCAAGCAGAGTGCCCCAAAGGTCGGTCCTCGGGCCAGTTTTGTTCAATATCTTCATTAATGATCTGGAGGATGGCGTGGACTGCATCCTAAGCAAGTTTGCAGATGACACTAAACTGGGAGGAGTGGTAGATACGCTGGAGGGTAGGGATAGCATACAGAGAGACCTAGACAAATTAGAGGATTGGGCCAAAAGAAATCTAATGAGGTTCAACAAGGACAAGTGCAGAGTCCTGCACTTAGGACGGAAGAATCCCATGCACTGCTACAGACTAGGGACTGAGTGGCTAGGCAGCAGTTGTGCAGAAAAGGACCTAGGCGTTACAGTGGACAAGAAGCTGGATATGAGTCAACAGTGTTCCCTTGTTGCCAAGAAGGCTAACGGCATTTTGGGTTGTATAAGTAGGGACGTTGCCAGCAGATCGAGGGACGTGATCATTCCCCTCTATTCGACATTGGTGAGGCCTCATCTGGAGTATTGTGTCCGGTTTTGGGCCCCACACTACAAGAAGGGTGTGGAAAAATTGGAAAGAGTCCAGCGGAGGGCAACAAAAATGATTAGGGGTCTGGAGCACATGACTTATGAGGAGAGGCTGAGGGAACTGGGATTGTTTAGTGTACAGAAGAGAAGAATGAGGGGGATTTGATAGCTGCTTTCAACTACCTGAAAGAGGGTTCCAAAGAGGATGGATCTAGACTGTTCTCAATGGTACCAGATGACAGAACAAGGAGTAATGGTTTCAAGTTGCAGTGGGGGAGGTTTAGGTTGGATATTAGGAAAACTTTTTCACTAGGAGGGTGGTGAAGCACTGGAATGGGTTACCTAGGGAGGTGGTGGAATCTCCTTCCTTAGAGGTTTTTAAGGTCAGGCTTGACAAAGCCATGGCTGGGATGATTTAGTTGGGGATTGGTCCTGCTTTGAGCAGGGGGTTGGACTAGATGACCTCCTGAGGTCCCTTCCAACCCTGATAGTCTATGATTCTATGATTAGCTCTTTCATTGCTGATGGGATGCAGAGAGGGTGGAACTGAGAGTTGTTGCAGAGAAGGAGGTACAAATGGAAGAAAGGAGGAGAGACAAAAAGCCAGGACAAAGGGAAAGATGCAGAGTAAGAAAGATGGTGAAGTAATAGGAACACAGGGCAGAAATAGCAGTGGTCTGGAAGGGGAGCAGACTTTTCCCACTGAGTGATACTGAATGCAACAATATAGTACTTAACAATAATAAATAAGGATAAAGACTTACAGGTGTGATTTTCACAGTCATTTAGGGGATTCAGATGACAATTTGCTAAAGGGATTTGGGTATCCAATTCCCATTAGAAGCTGGGTGTCCAAAATCTTTAGACAGCTTGCAAAGTCTCGTATTAAAATTGTAGCTCCTGCATAAAAACCAGATTCTACCCTTGATGTTTGTGCAAACCTCACATTGATAGCAGTGGGAGAAATGCTGTGGATTGAGGCTAGCATGTACTCCTAAATATGTAACCCATGAACTGTAATTAAAAGTAGTATTTGGCCTTTTCCACAGAAGAAGTTTGATGCTTCTGCAATTGCTCCTCACTATACTTTGGTTGGTTGGTTTTTTGCTCTTTTAATGTAAAATAAAAAGATCATTCTGAAAGAACATATGGAATAACAATGATCAGCTTGCTAGAGACCCAAATGGAAAAAGAAATCAGCTTGCTTTAAAAAAGACATTTCTTTCTCTTCTCTTCTTCTTCATCAGAGTGGATGGCTTCACAAAGCAGGAAAGAAATGCTTCCTGAAAGACAAGCCATAGTCAAATGCTCAGCTATACCATCTTCAAAACTTATGGAAAATCCTGTGCATTGGAAACGCATCTTGGAAGAGGGCATTTAGGGATTGTCTATACTCAAACTGGAACTGAAATAACTAAGTCAGTTTTAAGACACCCTTAATCCACAGGAAGTGTGTCTACATACAGACTTTCTCTGAAATGAGTACAGATGTGTATTAAAACTGACTTAATTATTTCAGTGAGACAAGGTGGGTGAGAAAATATCTTTTAATTGTACCAACTTCTGTTGGTGAAAGAGACAAGCTACACAGAGTTCTTCTTCATGTCTATTTCACCAATAGATATAAAAGATATTACCTCATCCACCTTGTCTCCCTAATATCCTGGGACCAACACGGCTACAACAACACTGCAAACAATGGAAGATATTTGATTATTTCAGTTCCAGTTTGTGTGTAGACAAGCACTTACTTTTGGAGCCCCAGTGGGAAAAACAAAGGAAACTTGGCTCCAAACAAGATAGCCAGCAAATATTTAGATGGGCTCAGGATCCTACTAACCTAGAAGATCTGAAACCCATGAGGCAGAATCACTTACCTCATGCAAATAATAACAGGAAAAACTCAATGACATTCATCATTTTCTTTTAAAATGTCAAACAAAGAATGCAAGACTGATAGCCCAGCAACGTTGCTGTTGCCGTCTGTCAGCAACTCATTTAATCAATGGAGACATTCCTTCTAATAATACTCCGGACTCCATTTAATTTCCATTACATCATTGTTTTCTCTTGGTAAAACTGCACACTGCTTACGTCTACCAATAAATACTTTAAGGATAACATCTCTTTCTCCATCTTGCATCTTTCTCCTACCATTTATACTTTTAGTTTCACATGGTTTAATGTGTATCTTTTGGGTGAGAGCTTTAAAACTAAAGTCCTGTCTGCGCTATATAGAGCCTGAAGATCCCATGGCACATTTAGTTTTGAGTAGCAATTTGCCCTTGATTGCTTGGCTAGGATTCCACCCATGTGCCCTTCTCAGGGTGTGTTGGTTACCTAGCACCTTTCCTTCCCTTCTAGGTGGCAGCATTTCAGGGACGCTATCTAAATGTGAAATATTACTATTTTTGACACGTCTTCTATTCTTGTGCTTTGAGATTTCCCCCCCTACCATTTACACACCTTCTTTACCCTAACACCAGTAATCCAAGCTAAACTAAAGTCCACATCAAGAGGAAAAATAACTCCAGGCTGCAAATAATAAAAGAAAATAATCTATTTGCTGTTTTGGCCTTTCAGGCTTTGGTGGCTTGTATGAAAGCAAATAAAACAATCTCATTATTTGAAGCATAGTATGTTGTTCCCTTCAGGAGATGAGCAGTGGATTACTGGTTTGGAGATTGGAATGATGGCTTCTCTTGAAAGGTTATCAGCCTCTTCAATTACTTGCCCTGTATGAAACGGATGCGAAGCAAGGGATGTGCAAAAGCAATAATGGATCTTGCTTGCGTGGGTGATATCCTCTAATACACAAACATAGTCTAAAATATGAGGCTAAATATAGGAGGAATTTGGTCAGAAGGGATGGACGGTAGAGAAGGAATTAGAATAAGCAAAAAACAAACAAACAAAAACGCCAAATTAAACAGATGTATTATTCATTGAAAAACAGCTGTTATGATGAATTCAGGACTTCTTATCCATTCGGCCATATCCAAATAGTTATAATATCTTCTGGAGAATTGAGTCACATGACTGCAATTCCCAACGTCAGTAGCCAAACTGCCACCCTACTTATCGGACATGAATTTTTCAGTGTTTAATCCAGTAATTAAAGAGTCATTCATCTCCCATTATATAGACACAGATTAAACTGGATTCTACATATAGCTGATGTGTTCCCGTTTGCTAGAACACAGGTAGTCAATACGTGGACCGTGGGCCAAATCCGGACCACCAGACGCTTTTGGTTGATAATCAACTGAACATGAGCTCCCAGTACAATGCTATGGCCAAAGGGCATTATTCTGGGGAAGTTCTATGGTCTCTGTTATACAGGTCAGACTAGATGATCACAATGGTCCCTTCTGACCTTGGAATCTATGATTCAGTCTCAGCAGATCACCAGATCATAGATTTTAAAGCCAGAAAGGCCCATTAGATTGTCTAGTCTCACCTTCTGTAGATCTCAGCCCATTGAATTTCAGCCAGTTAACTCTGCATTGAGCCCAATAACTTGTGTTTGGCTAAAGCATATCTCCCAGAAAGGCATCCAGAAAGGCATTTGAAGCAGTGGGTTGGCAGTGCTGGGGTTTAAGAGCTTGTCCCAAATGATGCCGTTCAATGGATGTGAAGTTCATGATGACGGCTGTAATGTGTGCTTTTAAAGCTGTGTGCTGCTCTGCATTATGGCTCTGGCTGGACTTGGTGAAAGATGCTCAAGAAACACAGTGATATTAGCTTTGGATCAGTGCCTCTTGGAGGTGAACAAATCTCCCCCCCCCCCGAGTTTTGGCAAAGTTTTGTAGTTTTTAAAAGAGGGGTCTGGCTGCCCATTAAGAATGATTGGTTTTAGATTACTTACTGTACAGCATTCAGTCCATAGGGAAGGAGTGCTTAAATTATTAATCACTAGGAATACATTATTTTCCTGTGGCATAATTTAATTGTTGTATAACTTCATAGCATTGCAGCTTTAGATACCTTCTATTTTCAATTTCCCCAGAATCAGGTCCATCCTTCACTTTTCTAGAAGGTGCTCCCCGAACCCCACGTTTTGAATGCCTTCTCATTCTTAAAGTTCAGCAAGGCTTCGAAGATGTGAACCTTTCAGACTGTAGGTAGAATTAGTGTATGACGTTGGGTAGTGTTTTTCTTCTTCACATGAAGTCCTTAATATTGAAAATAGGCAGCAGACATTTTTTTTCTCAACACCACTGAAGCTGCCGACAGCTCCCAGATGGACAGTGGCAGACACCATCAGTCACCAACAACCATATACACTCTATCACACAACAACACTGACACCTTGAATAGCTCAGGAAGCCTAAAGGTAGGGTGGGGAGAGGAAGCATTTCAGGATAGTTTGATCTTTGTCATTAAGATCTTTGCCTTTTTCCTGCTTTATATGCCCTAGGAGCACTTTGTGTTTTTTTACTGTATGCCAAAGTTTGTTGTTCAAGGCAAGAAAGCCTCTGGGGGAAAAGGCCTAGTTACAAGTGCTGTGTGAACTGTAATGTCCTGGAAAATCCCCTTTGAGATCCCAGAGCAGGACTTGGAACAAACCCAGGTTTTTGCAGCGGGCACAGCAAAGGGCCTTTGGAGTTTCGTTAGCAGTGTGCAGATCCACAGACAGTACAGACATGTTCACTAAAGCTGAGAGACCACTTGAATTCAAGAAGCTGACCATAGCCCGCAACACTTGATTAACCACTATAAGATTCTGTGCAGATGACAGTTTTCATGTGCATGCCGGGGGGATGGTTTAGCAGGCTAAGCCTCAGGTTTGCAATGCCCTGTTCCCAACAACATCCATCCTTCCTAAGCTATTAGCATCTACGCTATTTACTGGATGGGGATTTCTGGAGGAGACCTTTTAAAATAAGAGACATTCTAGCTGTTTTGCCAAAAAATTAAAGGCCTGATCACCCCCCTCCCCCCACCCCTCACTGAAGTCACTGAAAACTACAAGTACTAATTGATCATAAAACAGGCCTTGTTCCACACCAGCATGCTTCTTCTCGTGCTAGTAAGATTCTTTTCTTTGTGGCTACAGGTCAGCTCTCTGTTCAGCAAAGGAACTGTTTCAGCTGCAGACTGGCATCTGGGATGGAGAATGTTGCTGCCCCATTGACATCAGCATCAACTGGGCATTTCCCCTTCAGCTCTGAACTGATCTGGGACCTTCCACAAAACCAATAAGTTGGTTTCTTTCCAGACCCCGAAAGCCAGCCCTGGCTGGCTGTGAATAACCCATGCTCTTCCGAGAAGATCAGCAAGAAGCCTTCAACCCTAATCATAAGTTTGCATCAGTTACATTTCCAAGGCTTTTTTGTGTGGGGGGGGAGGGAGAGGGTAAATGAAAACTCAGATTATTTTTTACATTTCTACGTTCCTCAAGTGAGGAGCTCTCACAGCTGTGGGTGTGCAACGACTAGCTCTTCTTTCAACAAAAGTGTTGATATTTCTGCATGGTAGCATCTTTGCCCGAAGATTTCTCTACCCCCAGTGTTGAACAGTGCATCATGCATTTTCAGATATTACATTTACAAGATCAACTTAGATGAAAATTTACCTATTTCCTTTTCTTCCCACATCTTCCTCGTCCTTATTGCTGGCTAAGACTGTGGCACCTATTTTACGCACAACCCAGAATAACTTTGTTTGGGTTCATTATTGTGAACTAAAGTCAGTCATCACTGAATCTCTTCTTAGTGATCACAAAACAACATTAATTTCCCCGCTGTCACTGTTCAGTATTTGGGTTAGAACCAAGAATGCTGTCAATATGGTGGAGGGTCTGTTTCTCTGGATGTCATATACAGTAAATGCTGTTACAGCTGCTCTGTGGTGATATGAACTGGACTCTTCCTGGCCTTCTGATTGTACTGCTGCTCCGTGCCTGTTAAACTTGGGGCAAACTCTGTTGCAAGGTATGGACCTGAGCTGCTCCATAGTAAATTTGCTTCAAGTCAGGGTGGCCATGTGAAGTTGATGAAACCACAAATTCTTCTGTAGAGTCTCACAGACCTGATCAGTCCTGACTCACACCAGAGAGATCACCAATAGTGAAGCTGAATAATGAGTTGTGGGTCAAGAATATTGTGTGTGAAAACAAAATTTGAAATTTAAGACAAATGAAAAGTACAAGTTTAGTGCCAAACATCACTCTAATTACATTAAATAAAGAACAGACTTTATTTTGAACTTATTGGTAGAGCAGGATGGGAAACATTTTTCTCATCTCACGAAAATGTTCAAGGTTTCAAAAAAGTTTCCCACTTTAAATCAGGATGACACAGAGTTGTGGGTTTTTTGGGGAGTGGGGGGCAGAGGAGAGTGTGGGAAGGGAGTGAAAGGAGAGGTGGCACAAGAGAGAGAGCAATAGCTTGCTGGTTAAAGCATGCACCTGGGATGTAGGAGACCCAGCTTGAAGTACCTACTCTGCCTGATTCAGAGCAGAGACTTGAACCAGCCTGTCCCCCGTGCCACTAGGTTCTTGGCTATATGGAGGCAGGTCTCTCTCAATCCTTCCTGTTGGAGCTGTTCCACTGTGTATAAATAATTAAATATTCTCTGGGTCAGGCCCACCCCAGAATAACCCGTAGCCAGTCTGTCAAAACCAGAGAGACTCTGCAAACCACTCACCCAGACCTGGGAAACACAGGCTCAAGTTCTAAGGCCACCTGAGTCAGAATAGAGTCTTGCACCTAGGTCTCACATGGCCCATGGGCGTGCCCTGACCAACAGGCTATAAGGCAGCTCACTCTGGTTTTGACCAGACATTCCAACTTGGACCTAAAACTTTCCAAATAAAAGTTCCATTAAAACTGATAACGCTTCCACAAAAGTTTTGTTTTTGATGACTCAGTAGGGTGTTTTTTGGTGGGGGGGTAGGGACAAAGATTTGTTGAAAATGTCCATGCCAGCTCTACTGATTTGGGATGTTTACATAAACTACTGTTCATGGATCCTCTACTGCATTATAGTAACTGTGTGTTTAATTCATAGTTTAAGTTATTATCTGTGACGGGGTGTACTCACCCGGCACTGGACAAGAAGGCGTTAACTCTTCCTTGGTGGCTGAGGAAGCCACGCCCCCACGGCCCTACTGGGCATGCTCCAGGTGCAGTGGCTGTATAAAGGCAGGCAGACCAGTTCAGTTAGGGCTGACTGCTGGAGGGGAAGGATACAGGCTCTCGGCAGGGAGCAGCTACTAGCCCACACCGTAGAAGCCCAAAGCGCTGATGCCCAAAGGTCTGCCGATACCTAGGAGGAGTTGGAGATGCTGGGAACAGCCCCAGCCGAACAACCTGAAGACACCCCAACTACTGCCACCAGAACCATGGTAGGAAGTAGCCGGGAGCGGGAGGGAATTAGCCATAGTCCCGGACATAGGCAGCGTGTTGTAGTTGGATCCCTGCTGACTTCAGTGGTGGAACCCTCTGCCACTAATAGGGCCCTGGGCTGGGACCCGGTGGAGTAGGGAGGGCCTGGGTCCCCATACCCTAGGCAGCCACCCTCCCCCAGGGGGCGGCCTGCCTACCTTGTGGTCCAGGGGCTCCTTGGAGACTACGGCCGCTAGGCCCGCCTACCCTGAGAACCAGGGAACCCCCATCAACTTGGACCATTAGGCCTTATTGCCCTGCGACGCAGGACAATCTTATCAGTAGAAGTCCATTGAGCATCCTATCCCGAAGAAATGGGTGTTTGAGGGACAGGGTGTACTCACCCTGCACTGGATGGGGACCCCTACCCTGTCACACTATCCCACACAGTGCAGGTCTAAGGACCATGCGAGTGGGGATGGGAAGAGGGGAAAGGAAAGAGAAGGAAGTAGGTACATGGTTGACTATGTGCTTGGAGAGCAGTTGTGGGAGAATCAAGCTACATGAGCTAGTTTTGCATTTAACTCTGAAAGTGGAGAGGTCCATAGTCCTTCTTATTTCTTTCAGGAGCAAGTTCCATAGTCTGTGTCCGGCTCCTGTAAAAATTCTGTCTGTCTCCCTGTTAGACTAACAGTTCTAGGGTAGGTATATGCCACTGGAACCATAAGAGTTCACCATCACAGAAAGAGATGACCTCAGGCAGCTAGGGCTGAGTCCATGAACCAAACTGAACATCAGGAAAGAAAGACCTTGAACTGGACTCTATATTCAACAGGGAGCCAGCAGGGCACTGGGGTGAGGTGTTGAGGGTGACTCGTGTTACTAGGTCAACTACTGCGTTTTGTACTAGTTGGAGCTTTTTCCAGGTCTAATGGCTTCATTCCTAGGCTGGAGCTTCAGGTCATGAATGCATAAGTCAGCTGGCCAAATCTGCATCTCTCAAGGTAGGTTGTTCTGGCCTGCTGCAAGTGGAATCTTTCTGCAGCCTGGCTGTTTGAATGTCCAAAAGCACTCAGGAGTTGAGAAGGATGCAGAGCCTGTGAACAGATAATAGTTTCATATACAGGATACCTCATATAAGATAGGGGACAGATCTGAGCCCGGTAGGTCAGAAGGGATGCGAGTGAAGGCATAGGAGTGCTTGGCATGGTGACGTAATACCACTCTGGTCTATAGCAACTTCTATCCCATTTATAATGCTTCCAGGTATCTTAATTGCTTTACTATTGCTGCTCATCAAGTAGACATCTTCATTGATCTAACTATTCATAATGACTGCTCAGTCTTTCCTTAGAGGATACTGGAAGCTCAGAGCCCATTAGCATACTGCGTACGAGAAGTTTAGATTATTTTTGCTTGCACATAATACTTGACACTTCTTTTCATCCTGGAGCATCTTTGCAGACACCGAGAATAATACACAATCACCATTCATACCTACCCATGGCTCGTTCCATCATTAAGCCCAGCCTGGTCACATCTCTACTTATAATGTCCCATCATCTAGTCAGTGGTTGGCCTCTAGGTCAGACTGAGTTGTTTTGTTTGCTTTATTTTCTTTGGTATCCTATCATCTGTTTGTCTTCTGCTGTGTCCCCACCCTCATAGTATTTTAAATTGTAGCCAATACCAAACTCTGGTTTCACACCCTACTCTCCTTTTAACTTCTTCATTTGTCTTAAAATCATTCCTCTTTACATCTGCCATCTTTTAGAGAACTCTCATCTCTACTGCCTTCAGCCTTCTGATGCAGCTCTATCCACACCACAGACTAATACCATTAGTACACCAGTATGATAAATTTTCACTTTGGTACCAAATATAATGTTTCTTATCAGTCATAATTTTGTCAATTTCTGTGCAGCACTTGTAGCTAAAGCACATTTCTTAATCTCATTCTTAGGGCCCTACCAAATTCACAGCCATGAAAAACGTGTCACAGACCGTGAAATCTGGTCTTCCCCCCCATGAAATCTGGTCTTTTGTGTGCTTTTACCCTATACTATACAGATTTCATGGGGGAGACCAGGGTTTCTCAAATTGGGGGTCCTGATCCAAAAGGGAGTTTTAGGGGGGTCACAAGGTTATTTTAGGGGGGGTTGCAGTATTGCCACCCTTACTTCTGCGCTGCCTTCATAGCTCGGCAGCCGGAGAGTGGCGACTGTTGATCAGGTGCCCCGCTCTGAAGGCAGCGCCCCCAACCAGCAGCAGCGCAGAAGTAAGGGTGGCAATACCATACCATGTGATCCTTACTTCTGTGCTGCTGCTGGCAGCGGCTCTGCCTTCAGAGCTGGGTTCCCAGCCAGCAGCTGCTGCTCTCCAGCTGCCCAGCAATGAAGGCAGCACTGCCGCCAGCAGCAGCGCAGAAGAAAGGGTAGCAGTACCCCAACCCCCCCTACAATAACCTACTCCCTCCACAACTCCTTTTTGGATCAGGACTCCTACAATTACAACACCCTGAAATTTCAGATTTAAATAGCTGAAATCATGAAATTTATGATTTTTAAAATCCTATGACTGTGAAATTGACCAAAATGGACCATGAATTTGGTAGGCCCCTACTCATTCCGGATGGAATTGCAGGCACTGATCAAGCTTCTGAGGTACACCTAAAATTCTACTTGTTCTGCTTCACCACTGCTCTATTTCAACACTTTATCGATTGTCCCTTTTTTCAAGATGCAACCGCTTAGTCTTCACATTTATTTTAAGTCCAATTTTCCAAAATAGTGAAGAGTCTCAGCATTAATTCAAACATGTCTGCCAATTACCTGCATAAGCTAAAGAGTTTATCTCTAGTTCATCCAGGGCTCATCTAACATTCTGAACGTCCAGTTTAAGAACAAGATGAAAAGTGATGGTGATTCCATGCCGCCTTGTCTTGCAGCAAACTTTGACTTGAACCAGCCGGTTAATTTTCCACCATTTCTTACGGCGCTGCAGGAGTCTTCATACATAGTTGTTATAATTGCAGTTATCTTATCTGGAACTCCTGTGATTTCACTACTTTCCATATTGCTTTCCTCTAAAGCAAATCAAATGTCTTTGTGAAATTGATGAAACCAGCAAACATCTCTAGCTCTCTCTTCTGACTCTCCTCCCTCTGCTCCTCCCCCCAAATCAACTATCAGAGTGAATGCAACTTCAGTCTGGTCTGAAGCCACACCGTTCCTCACCTACTACTTCCTCTAAAATTTGCCTTAATCTGTTGATAATTACTTTCATTAAAATTAAGATAAGTTAAAGAAACAAAAGATGTGTGCAACTGGAGCCAAATTTGATTGTGATAAGTTAATGGATATCTGTGAGGGAGGCATACAAGGTGATGCTTGGAAGGCGTTTCAGGCCATTAATTTGTGATGACAGCAAATGAATTTAATATGTTATAATGCTTGGCCTTCTGATTTACTTTGTCTAGTTGGGTATCACAAACCCCCATAGCTTCAAACACATTCATCCACAAACTTCAACAACTTCATGTCCGTTTCCTCCAAGCCATTGGTCTATTTAAAATGCTAGTCAACGCCAACCCCTAGGACACACAACTATTGTCTTCACTCTACTTTGACAAGCAGCCATTCACTATAACTATGTTTCCTACTGCTTCACTGGTCCAGAAACTACAACATTTAATCTTTGGGAGAAGAGAAAGCTGTCAGACACAGGTATATGTTCGTGTCAAAACATTAAAAGTCAGACTTTCAAGACAGAGATCAGCACTCAAAGTCAGGCTGAGTTCTCTCAAAAGTCTGTCCTTGAATTTGTGTGCTGGAATCTCTTGAAAATTTGGCCCAAGTTCTTTTGAAGATCTATAAGGATGCTACTGTTCAAGCTACTAAGCTGTTCAAAAGGGAAAGCAATGAAATGGAGTTGACCTATCTGGTCACGATCAGAAAAGCTTCATGCCTTAGGACCATACCTCTAACTAATAGAGGTTAGGGAGAAGCTCTCCACATGAACAAATTATTCCTTAACGGTCTACTGCAAGGTTCTTTCACCTTCTTTTCCAGGGTTTCATGTTGGCCATGGATGGAGACAGAATATTGAACTAGATGGATCCATGGTCTGATCCAGTGTGGGAATGGGGAGTTAGGCACTAAATACCTTGAAGGACCTGGGCCTAAGTGACCAGCTGGCACACCCTTGGGAATGTGAAAGGCATCTTTGAGCTTGACCACCTTTGGTGATCACTGCACATTTGGAGGTCAGAATTAAAAGGTCTCTCCTTTTGCAACTCAACGGCCCTCCTTGTCTCAAACTACTTACCACAGGTTGCCTTTTCTGCTTCAGGCTGTCTTAGTGCCCCTTCTGTTGGTTCAATGTGTGATGAAACCAGCCATCAAAATGATATTGCTGTGGTCTCTCCAACCTTAACTGGAAGTATTTATTTTGAGGCGGTGTGAAATAACAGCGGCACCAGATAGATGGCTACAGTGTTCCCCTTCGCCCTCTAAGAAGATTTTTAGATCGATAGTAGCATGGACAACAAACAAAAAATAATTGCTTGGCATATTGGACCTCTGCTTCCTATTTTGGAGCTTACAGCTGTTAAGCATTTGGGAGGCAGAGAGAAATATGAGAGTTACATACAGAGCAAAGCAAATCAGATTCACAGTGCTTAGCGTACAAGAGGGAGAAAATGATTAATTTAATTTATTTATTGTAGAACATCTCAGGAAGCCATATAGAAACATGATAACTTGGAGTGGGTTGGCTGTTCAATTTATCAAGTTTCCCCACCTCTCCTCCACAGGATACATAAATGCACACCTGGGAGCCCTCATTCAGTGATGGGGGACCAAGTTGGTTGTTCTGGACAATCCATTAAATTGTAAGCACATTACTGTGACAGGCCAGACTTCACATTGCCAACATGTTTCAAGGAGGAACAGGTGCTGGTAGGCAGCATAAAGACTAGCAGATTGCCAGACATTAAGAAGTACGGCTTCACTCCTCTTCCTCTGCACCCCCAAACAAAGGACTCCTCTTCCCATCTGTGGTGGGATGAACATCCCCCACAAGGCCTGGAAGGGTTAAGATGGCTAAGTGGGCCAGTTAACTGCTCAGACTTCACCTGGAGAGGGAGACAGGGAGCAGGGATTTAAGTAGAACAGGTGCAGCTGAGGAGGAAGAGGTGGGGCCTACATAAGCTAGGAAACTGCCACTAGAAGGGGGCTGCGGTCACACCCTGGAAGGATGGAGCTGTGCTAGGGACTACAGCGGTAGTCCATGTTTAATCCTTGAGAGGAGGAAGGTGGGAGGCTAGCAAACCCAGAGGTGGGGAAGCCAGGAAGACAGGAGAAGGTTCAGGGAAAGAGCAGCAAAGTACAACCGTGCAGGCCTTAGCTGCTAACTGGAGGGTCCCTAAGCTGGAACCTGGAGTAGAGGGCAGGCCTGGGTTCCCCTACCCACCACTGGGGAGGTGGCACAGACGAGCCAGAGGACAGTAGACTGCCTGGGATGATTTGTGCTGAAAAGACTTTGATACCCTGGAAGGGCAGGAGGGGTATATCTGGTGACCTGGATAGACAGCCAAGTCCTGAAGAGGAGGTTGCAGTTCCTGGAGTGAGGGGTCTGTAGGGTGAGAGGATGACAAGCGAGTCACCACCAGGGGAGGGTGTAATGCCTGGCTGGAATTGATCCCCAGGATGGCCCATAGGAGATGCCACCAGCAGCAAGTGAACCCTGTGATACCACCCCAAAGGGAAACCAGGATACCTCAGGAGCAAGTAAATAACCACACCGTATAACCATGTATCACTTTCACTATCCGGCCACCCAGTGAAACTGACGTGTGTCCACGTATGCAAGTGCACTTTAAATCCATTTACCTGGCCAGAGGGGGTGCTTTCCTTTTCAGCACCAGGAAGTAGCCCCTTTGCCTCAGGAACTGAGCCCACCACCTCAACAAGGAACAAAACAATAACTTACTCACTGTGGCACCCAAGTCCTAATGAACAACTCATTCCTTTCACGTGCTGTCACTGCACTGTAGGCTTGTGTAACCAAACACTAACAGCCCTGGACTGACACATGGAAGGCTCACAGATTAATACTGGTGTGTTGCTCACCCCTCCCCCACAACATTTTCACTGCTGATCAAACCTGGTGCCAGAAGCCCTGGCTACTATTTCATCCCCCTCTGCATCATTAAAATGAATGGTAGTGTTAAGAGGAGGGTAGTTTCTATTGACAAGTGCATGGTAAAAAAGAAGCAAAGCTACTAAGCAAAGCTAGATCCAGTGTCCATACACTGGCTGGGGTCCTTTTGCTCATCCTAATTCATTCATTAATGAAGTTAAACGTGTGGTTTAAAAAAAACAACAACATGCACAAAGCAAAGAACTAGTACAAGAGAAACTTCAAGCAAGCTGTAAGCTGTAAGAGTCTTAGATTCTAGATGGCAGTCTACTGTCCTGAGAGCAGAGCAGCACATACCACACAGAAGGAAAGGCGCATTTGCGGGACACTGAAATACAAGCAGAACCCATTTCCCTCTAGACATCTCCATCTGCTGGAGCAATAAGTGCAAGGAGAACACGGCATGCTATTTGTGGCCTACTGCTAGCAAGGGTCTGCCATCTGCTGAGCTAAACATCTGTGCTCACAACCTTTAAAGTAAAGCAGTCATCCATCCTCTTCCCACAGCCTACATTCACTTCAGAATATACTGACATATTAGCTTAGGAAGGGCTGTGACAGTTCAGGTAATGCATAGTTAGGAGCAAACAATCAAGACTGCAGAATATTGAATTATAACTGACCAGTAGATCCAGGCCTATGGAAACCAACACAACTACTGCATGCCCCAATCCGCAATGCAAAGTACAAAAGAAAGGGACAATAGGAATGAAGTTCTAAAAAAAACCTCTGAAACACAAAGGCCTCTGGGGACTTTTTAAAATGACTTGTATGGGTGTGAGTTTAGAGCAGGTGTAAGATGCCAGAAAGGTGCTGGTCAATTAGACAGCTGGAGTGGGAGGTAGAACCCCAGGAGTCTCCACCCAGGGATGACAATGACCTTCCCCTCAAAGGAGGGCAGAGGCCAAAACAACATGGAGTTCAACTAAGTACTGGGGACAAATAAGAGAGATAATGAGAGTGGGGGCATAAGGTTTAGAACAAGGCAACCAGAGCGACATCGAGTAGAGAACCATGGACAGAAAGATGCCAACCTAAGAACCCTGGAGACTTTAGTTTGCTATGTATTCACCAGACAGGTACAGCACAGACAGCAGCAAGAGAAATTTCCCCAAACGTGTGTCTCAGCCCTGATTTGGAGGGACCAACCACATGTAGGGAGAAGAAGGTATGTCACTCTCTCTGTCTATTCAGTCCTATATATATGTATATATATTCACTGCTTAACTTACCCATATGTTCCTGCTAGGATGTGACCAGAGTTTCCTAGGGAACTGGACTGTGACTCATTGAAGTATATGCAGACAGACCCTGAGAAAAAGCTATCGGGGTGAAAGCCATCCTTTACTGTTGATGTAGGCTGGAGTTAAGCTAACACTATAGCAAGGTGATCATCTACCTCCTAAT
The DNA here is from genome assembly GCF_002925995.2 of Terrapene triunguis. Lineage (NCBI taxonomy): Eukaryota > Metazoa > Chordata > Testudines > Emydidae > Terrapene > Terrapene triunguis. Next base: position 6,395,691 of record NW_020665302.1, read on the forward strand.
AACAAGCCCAAAGCCATCTCATCCCCCTTATTTCTGACAGTTTTAAAAGAAAGCAAGGTGTAGAGTTTATTTTTATTTAAGCCCTTTTTCTTCTCTCCTCCTACCCAGAAATCTGATGGGAAAGACATATCCCTAGTTCACTTTGAAACATCAAGCAGTCTGATCTACTGGTTAGACCAGGGGACTTGACGTCAGAACCTTTGAGTTCTCTTCCTGCAGCCCTGCCATAGATTTGCATTCGATCTCAGCCAAGTCACGTAACTTCTCTCTGTCTTGATTTCCAAGTTGGTAAAATGGGGGTAATACCCCCTTAATTGGAAAGTTGTGAGGCTTCATTCATTAATGCTATAAAGAACTTTAAGGTCCTTGAGTATGAGAAGCAGAGGGGGCAGAGAAACAGACTTGCCCACATATGCAGAGGGCCTGTGACCCAGTGCTTATAGTTATAAGACACCACCACTGGATTTATTCACCGGGAGCTAAAATTAAAACAGGACAAGCTTCCCTACAGGCAAGTATTGGGGGTGTACTTAATTAATATTTTCAGGGTGTGGAGAGAGGGAGAGGAAGTGGCAGAGGATGTTGCAGACTTTCACTTGCAACTATTAAAATGTGTCTTGCTGGCAGCTTCAGTTGAGGGAAAAATATAATTCCCACCAAAAGTGATTTATCATGATGACACATCCCAAGGCTAAGCTCAGCACGTGCCACTTAGTGCACACACAAAAAGGAGAAGGCGAGAGATTCAGAAATGTGGCAGAAAAAATCCCTTTGCATTGCTGATTCCTTCAGAAATGACAATGTGCCCCCAAAATTAATAAATATCTCTCTCACTGGGAAACATGCTCAGAGCTCTAAGAGGAGCTGTCAATTCACTCCTCTTTCAGGTGGCTCATTCATTTATTTTGGCTAATTTGCATTCATTCTTGTTTTGTTTCTCATTATCTGCCTGCTTCTCCTTCAGCATCTTCTTTCTAAAACCACCATGGTGAAATTAGGACATCAGTCATTTCCATGGCAACAGTCTGTGATGTCACAAGTGTGATTTTTGGCTGGATTCTGATCTTAGCCAAGAAAAGGAGAGCCAAAAAGGCAAGAAATTACCTTTGCACACAGAAGAATCTTGCTTTTGCTTGGAGGCAGCTTGGTCCAAGACGAAACATGCAGAGTGCTGGAATCTGCAGCCCTTACCTGGGTGCTTATAACACGGGCACCGCAAACCATGTGGACCATGCTATAGCCACCTCTGTTTAATTCTGTAAAAGTGAGGCTGGGTGCGGGTCATGACTTTCGGTGACACAAACTGTGACTAGCTGAAGTTTTTCATCTATGGTAACAATTTGTGTCTCATAGACTTTAAGGTCAGAAGGGACAATTGTGATCATCTAGTCTGACCTCCTGCACATTGCAGGCCACAGAACATTGCCCACCCACCCCTGAAATAGACCCCATAACCTCTGGCTGAGTTACTGAAGTCCTCAAATCATGGTTTAAAGACTTCAAGTTGCAGAGAATTCACCATTTACACTAGTTTAAACCTGCAAGTGACCCATGTCATCTCATTCACCCTGCTACTGACCAAATGCTTAATTCATAATGAAAGCGTGTGCCCGGGCTCCAGCAATTTTTTTACTTTTCATAACTGACGCGGCAAGCCCAGAAGTGCTGGGGCTGAGCCCTGATGAGCCCTGCCACAAATTAAGCCCTGTTCTGAGCAAGCCTCCTCAATGAATTTTTAAAAACATGGCACTCTCTGTATGGTGTGGCCAGTTTAATGGGGTATGGGTTTATTAATGGCTTTAAACAATTAGTTAATTATTAAGGGTGGGATTTTCAAAAGCCTTAAATGACTTCAGAGCAGAAGTACCATTTTAAAAAGCAAAAGGATTTGTGTTCTTAAGTTATTTAGGCCCAGATCCTCAATGGTGTTTGGATGTCTATCTCCCATTTCCCATTAATGGGAGTTAAATCCTCAAAGGCATTTAGGTGTATTTCATTTTTGAAAATCCCACTCTAAATTATTTAAAATAATTTTGATGGCAAAGGATGTTTACCAGGCTTGTACATGATTTCCCATAACAGTTTAATGCTGTGTGCCATTATAAACTGCAAGCTATTTGGGACAAGGACTGTCTTTTTATTACATGTTTGGACAGTGCCTAACCCAACAGGGCCCTTATCAGAACCCTTAGGCACCATAGTAATAGAAATGCAAAATAAAAATAACTTGCAAAACAATAGTTGTCATTTTTGCATTTTACCTATAACTTTCCCCAATTTTTGCAATGATAAGCAATCAGCCACAATGACCAGAGAGCTAATAATGCTGCTTCTATGATAAGTATCTTTTTGCTATGTAGAGCTGGATAGAAAATGGTTTTGTTTCCCCCCACACACCTGGAAAATTTCAACAAAAATGAAAAAAAAAATCATATCAAAATTTTCCATAGATTATTTTCATTTTTATTGAAAAAGCAAAAACCAAAACTTTTTGTCCAAAAACTGAAACATTTTTGGTTTTCAGGTTTTGGGGTTTTTATGATAAATTGAAAATTTGTGAAGAAAACAGACACTTTCCATGGAAAAAAAATCATTTAGGCCCAAGTCCACAAAGGAATTTGGGTGTTGTGATGTCCAGTGTCACAATGCCTAACTTTTAAGGGCCTACCAAATCACAGGTTATTATATTATATGGAGATAGACCTATCTCATAGAGCTGGAAGGGACCTTGAAAGGTAATTGAGTTGAGTCCCCTGCCTTCACAGAAGGACCAAGTAGGGTCCCTGAGAGATTTTTTGCCCCAGATTCCTAAATGGCCCCTTCAAGGATTGAGCTCACAACCCTGGGTTTAGCAGGCCAATGCTCAAACCACTGAGCTATCCGTGACACTGTAAGCCACAAATTCTGAGTTAGGTACTTAGCCTCCCTATAGAGTGAATGGGAAGAGAGTTGCCTAAGAATGCAATCCAGAAAAGCCAGTGTGCTAGGCAGGGGGCCACCTAAAGTAGCCTAATCAAGATGCCAAGAAGAGGGATGTGTCCTAAACCCCACTGCTCTCAGAGTCTGGTGCCTCCATCCCAGCCACAGGGAGGCACCTATCTCTGCTAGCAATCCACAAATGGGAATCCCTCTCAGACTCAGGCAGCTTCAGCACTTAAGTCATTTTTTGTGAGAATGAATTAGGTGCCTACTTCATTCTATGTGAAACAGCCAGAGGAGGAGGCACTGGCCCTCACATTATTACATTAAGACCCATAGTAGAGTACTCACCTGGGATGTGGGTAAGTCCTCTTTCTGCCTGATGGGGAGAACAGATGTGAACTTGGGGCTCAAACACCCAGCGGGTGCTTACTCTAACCACTGAGCTGAGGGATACTCTGATGTGGGGTTCCTGCAATCCCTACAGTTGAAGGTATTCCACTTTGCCGAAATAACTATCCTAAAGACGGTTTAAAGCCTAGACAAGGCCTGGGTTGTACTTTCCATGAGAGAACAAATTCATAGAAGTTGTGTTCAGTATCCCGTCCAAAAAAACCTCAGGAGTCAAATTATGCTCTGTTACACTGGTGGAAATCTACAGTAACTCCACTGATTTAACTGGACTGCTTCCCAGTTGGAACCATTTTAAGAGCAAAATCTGGCCTCATGGTGAATTTTTGTGGCTTGTTAGCAATCTGCCCTGGAGCCAATCTTTCAGTTCCCTTGAGAAAGCTGGGGAAAGGGTAGGCAGGGCAGAAAAGGTTTAAACAAGTATTTCTTTGTCTACTGGTTCATTTGATAATTACGGCGAGGTCAGGCACTTTATTGCTCCAGAAATTAGACAGTTTCTCCTTCCGGAGATGACTGATGCTGCAAGGCAAAGCAGAGTGAAGAGTTGCTTTCACAGCAAACTCCTTTCCTATGCAGAGAGGAAGTTTCCTAAGGGACATTACAGCACAGAACAAAAGACCATCAAGATAAAAAGCAATAGGAAGGGGATTTGACTTTGCCTCTAGTTCATGGGAGGCAAGTGGAACAAAACACATAAATTAACCCAGAAAATTAGCCCTGTGTCAGGGAAAGAGTTGCTTCTTGAATATTATGCATACCTGTTTTCATACTATTTTAATTGGGAGCATAATATCTCCTTTTTGGTCAAATAAAATGTGATCAATAAAATAAAAACCAAGACTTCGTTCTTCTAATAAATACATTTATTTAAAAGCATCTAAGAAACCTGAGAGATACCATATTTGTATTTTTTCCTGCCTTCTATACAAAATATTGCCCAACAGATGTCTTTAAAATGTGTTCAAAAATAAATAAATGAACAAATAAATAGCTCCCTGGCTAGGCCTTGTTGGCCAAATCTCTGCCTGGAGAGGACTTTTATGGCCAAATTATAAACCCTTGAAATTAGGAATTTACAATGGAAACAGCTGCTTCGCCAGAATGGTAATGGCCCTGTTAGGCAGCGCTAGAAGGGCTGCAGGGCACTGAGTCTTCTGATCATGGTCATGTACACTGGCTCTCTAGGAACACAGGGCCGGCTCCAGGCACCAGTGCAGGAAGCAGATGCTTGGGGCAGCCAATGGAAAGTGGCGGCACATCCCGGTCTTCGGCGGCAATTCGGTGGCGGGTCCCTCCGTCCCTCTCGGAGGGAAGGACCCGCCGCCAAATTGCCACCGAAGAATGAAGTGGCACGGTAGAGCAGCCGCTGAAGTGCTGCCGATCGCCTTTTTTTTTTCTCTTCGCCGCTTGGGGCGGCAAAAAAGCTGGAGCCGGCCCTGTAGGAACAGTGGTGGAATTGCAGAATTAGGGACATCTCACACACCATGCAGCGAGCTCTGATCTGCCCTGTGTAAAGCCCTTTCTTGCTGGGCGGAGCTTTCCTGAAGTAAGCTATGCTGAGCCCTGTTGGGTCTGCAGGCAGAGGGACTGAAGCATTAATGCACTGAACTTATGTAGTGTCAATCACATGAGGAACCCAAAGACACTCGGCCAAATGCTAGTTGACCAAAGCAGCCCCATTGACTTTAACAGGAGAATGATCAGGGCCCATGGGCTCCAATGGGATTGATTACTTGAATAGGGTGAGTAGGGTTTGCCCTTGCTTCTCATAATACACCTCTGTGGTGGGTAAATATTATAGCTGGGGGAAACATAGGCACAGACAGGTTAATTATCTCACATAAGGCGCACAGCAAATTGATAGTAGAGTCAGCTATAGAAACCAGGAGTCCTGACTCCCGCTCTCCTGCTAGAAAAACACTTCGCCCATGGGTGTGAATTTCCTCTCTTTATCTTATTTGGCTGGGTGAACATTAATTATCATGGATACACGCTTTGTAACTTCCTCCCCTTACTTCTCCTCCTTTCCACATCCTTTATTAGGTGGTGGACTGAGCGAGACTCCCTTTGATGCAGCTCCTCCACCAACTGGCAGAGTTACTGCACTGAGATCTGCACTGTTACTGCACTGAGAGTTACTGCACTGCACATCCTGCAGGGGGATGAATGCACCAGAGCAGCACTGATCTAAGTCTCTTTCATGTTAGTAAAGACCATAGCCATAGGGACATTGGGCTAGCCTGCAAAGGGATTTACTTGCCAAGTTAAATATGTTTTGTGTCAGGAGGGTTGGTCTAACTAGGATTAATTATATAAGAACATCAAGTGGAGCCATGGGAACCCCAGCAGAAGAGATTCTCAAGGACCTTTCTTTCATTACACTTGTTTCTCTTCCCATTTTTAATCGCTGAAAAAAACTGTGGTGCAGAGCAGTGAAGTGACTTGCTAAAGGTGATATAGGTAATCTGTGGCAGAGCCAAGAATAGAAGCCAGGCCTCTTGAGTCCCTGTCCTAACTGCTGAACCACACGGTCTATCATATGGCGCCATCCCACGCTGAGAGAGACCATCATTGTATCTGAAGTCAGCAGGCAGTCCAGTCTTAGTTGCAATGAGCTCTGTGGCCTGCGGGTTGCTCCCCTAATCTCCTTCTCAACTGTTAAATGACACAAACATGCAAAGTAGTATTTTTTTTCAGTGCGAGTGCAGCTGGCTATTTATAAACTCTCCTCTTCCCTTTTTTTCAGACCCTCTTGGTTGTTTAAGAGGGTTGTTTATTATTATAATTAGACATGGGCTCAAGAGTGCCAAATACAGAGCATGTTTTCAACCCTCCCCAATTACATTATTTTATTGCATTGTTTTTCAGTACACCACGCTTTTCTGTTAGGTAAGGGGGCCCTTCGGCAATAAAATCATTGTTGTGACACATATATATTCCAATTTGAAAATCACCTATTGTTTACCTAGTAGCAAGAAAAGGCTCCAAGGGAGCCAATGCATTACCTGGTCTACCCTAGTCGTTCTCAGCGAGGGGTACACGTACTGCTGGGGGGACTCAGAAGTCTTCCAGGGATTACATCAGCTCCTCTAGATATTTGCCTAGTTTTACAACAGGCTACGTAAAAAGCACTAGAGAAGTCAGTACAAACTAAAATGACACAGACAATGATTTGTTTATACTACTCTGTATACTATACATGGAAATGTAAGAAATGTTGGAATATTTATATTCCAACTGATTTATTTTATAATTATATGGTAAACATGAGAAAGTCAGCTTTTTTCAGGAATAGTGTGCTTGTGACACTTCTGTATTTTATATCTGATTTTGTCAGTTTTTAAAAGTGAGGTGAAACTTGGGGGTACACAAGACAAATCAGACGCCTGAGAAGGGGCACAGTAGTCTGAAAAGGTTGAGAGCCCCTGGTCTACCCTATAATTTCTTACTGGCTTTGGCATGTTTGGCTCAGTGATCTATAGTGATCATCATACTGTGCTGTAGAACCATGAAATGTATCCACTGCGTGTGGGCAGGGTTTATATGGTAAACTGATTATTTCATCCCATCTGGTATGCAGGCTGGAAAAGTGGTTTAATACTTACATACATTTTACAGGATCCTGTTAAGAGTTTCAGCAGCTACATGCTTCCAGGACAGAAATGATTTCCAATGACACTAGATAACATCTGCATTAATGCACTTGGTCTTTTCTCCAGTTTGTCAGAGACTAGGACAGCAGAATTGAAGAAGCAGACTATAGTTTAGAGATAAGCAATAGGCTCATCTCTACAGCTGCAATTAACAGTTTTCCTTCAGCTTCTCCTGAGTGGTTCTAAGAAGAAGGGCTGCGTTTTCCTACTGCTGATGAAGGTTGATTAGCAGTCAGGTGGGGAGAGACTCCGGGGATGGCACAACACATTAATTAAAACACTTCTACCAGCTAAGTGGTGACACTGTGATTTATAGCAGAGCTAACTCAACAAGACATCGGCATTTGCCGGGCACCAAGAAGAGGAACAGCTAAGCCAGGAAGCAGGTGGGACTGGGGGGTTGTACACTTTACAAAAAAGTGTGGGGATGTTAATACATGCTGCTGATGTGGGTTATTTTCAGAGCAGTTTGGGAAGACCAGAAGGATTGCAAGTGGAGAATCAAAAACTCTGCCTTGCCCATACAGAAAATGTTTTAATATGCACAAACAGCTATTTTTTAAAAAATTATTTAATTTAATCACATGATAACCTATGTTTATAAACCACTTTTCATCCTGAAATATCCCAAAGTGCTTTATAAATTATAGACAGTATATGAAGGAATCACTGTGCCTGCGGCCTTCAGACAAAAGAGTGGGAATTTTTGAAAGGCAGAGTGTATGTCAGAGCAGGAGTATGGTCCAATGGTCAGTACAGTAGTCTGGGAACCAGGAGTTCTGGCTTCTATTCCCTTCTCTGCTGCTGACTCCTTGACTAAGTTAGCTCAACTCTGTCTTTGTTTCTCCATCTGCAAAAGAGGAGTTAATGTTACTTAACAACCTTTGCATCAGGCTTTGAAATTCTCAGTAGGTATTAAAAAGAGAAGACACACAGCATGAGAGAGCATGGGAGATTTAGGGTGGACATTAGGGAAAATTTCCTACCTGTAGGGTAGTTAAGCACTGGAACAAATTACCTAGGGAGGTTGTGGAATCTCCATCACTCTTGGTTTTAAAAACAGGTTTGTTAGACAAACACCTGTCACGCATGGTCTAGATAATACTTAGTCCTGCCTCAGTGCAGGGGACTCAACTAGCTGACCTATCGAGGTCCCTTCCAGTCCTACATTTCTATGACAAGGCTCAAGGAAGCTTTGCCTCTATCCAGCCTCTATTTTGTTGAGGATTTCAATAGTCTAAGGTACCAATTTAAGCAATCTGTCAGCTAGAAAACTCCACTTTCTGGTAATAGAGCCATGACCTGTTCTTTATGAAACCAGGTGAAATTCCTGTATCTGTACAATGGAGATAGTTACTTGCTTTTGAAAATACTTTGAGATCCTTGGGTGGAAGGTGTAATAACTGCAAAGCACTACTACTACTACTAGCAGTACTTCAAGATGATTTTAGTATGCATCTTTGCCTTGGTAATTCTTTGATTTTTGTTTCTCCTTAGAAGCTTTTAGTAAACATTTTAAAGCAATGTGGGCTATTCAGAGAGTTGGAGGATTAAGCCTGCTGGACAGGCCCAACCCTCCCCTCCCCTTTTTTTTAAAGAGATATCTCTTTTGTATACATAAAAGGGAAAAAAGGAATAATGGATTATCCCATCATTACATTGACTGAGGAATTAGCAGGTGAACTTTAAGTTAAGAATGCATTGTTTGTTTTTGCAGTTTTTCTAACTCAGTGTATGACCCATGGTAGATGTCAGAAGCTCGGAGAGGGTCAGGCTTGGTCACTAGGAGACGATGAAGGAAAACATTCAGTGGGAGGTATTTGTATTATTAACTGGTGTTGCCCCAATGCCTAGAGGCCTCATTCATTATTGGGATGACACCGTGCTAGGTACTGTACATGCACATAATGAAAAGATGGTTGCTGGTGCAACTGATTCACAATCTAAGTAAGAAAGAACCTATCCCCCTGCACAGTGATCAGTGGGAAGGAGATCCCGGCTACAAGAAAGCCAAGGTTATTCCTGATTGTTTATGGTCACTAAAGATTTCACAATTCTCTTCACCGAAGGAGATGTGTATAACCCATTGTTCTGGCCATCTTGTGAATTAGGTTAATATATTTTGCTTATCTAACTTCAACCTTCCATTTCAGTTGAAGACAATATTTTCTGTTTCTGTCCTAACTTGGTTGGTGTGTGCTATTCAAGTAATTGCTACATTTCCTCAGAGGTGATTGCTTTTTATCAATAGATGAAATGGTTTGAAATAGTAATAACTTGCATTTCTTTCATCTCCCCAGTCCAAGGATCACACAATGCTCTATAGACAATAAATTGATCCTCTTCTGGGGAAGGTAGGAATTATGATCCTCATTTTACAAATGAAAATGCTATAGCCATGCAGAAATGTGGGTCACAGAGGAAGCCTGTGGTAGAACAGAAACTAGAACTCAGATTTTCTGCATTGCTTTACCAGCAACTTCCTCCTTCATGTTGTAAAGTTTATAAAGTGCGTTGGGGCCTTCTGCATGACAAGCACTCTATACATATCAAAGATGATTTAACTCTGGATTAACTGGATGGCTGGCTCAGTTTTAAATGGATCCCTATGCATCTCCTTTTCATCATGAGAATAAATTTCCAGCACGGTGAGCAGGGGGTTAGCCACATGACTCCCATTAACGTTAACTTTATTTCAGTAATGAGGTGATAGATGTAGTACAATCATTGAAGCTCACATAATCACAGCGATGAGACGAAAGCATGCTGCAATAAATACTGTTCAGGATGATGACACTGACAACACTGATAGATTACACTGAGGATGGCAAAACAGGTGTCAGTGGCAAAATGATGGAGTGAGGTTGAAGTTCATGCTTCAGTGTGCAATAATAAAGGATTATAAGGGACAGTAATGTACTGCATTAGCATAGCTATGAAGGACAATGACACTAGTCATAGGACAGGATGCAGTCAGCGAGAATACTCAGCAGTCTCAACTCCCACTAAAGTCGCTAGAAATAGAGAGTTTACAAGATTGGGCCCTTAACGATAATTCAGGGAAGATAATGAGGAATTACACAGGGATGACCATAAAGGCTATGTCTACACTACAGCTGCAGAACTCTGTGCTGTAGCTGTGCGACCGTAGCATGGATGTTTCCTATGTCAACAGAAGGTGTTTTTCCTTCGATGTAGATAATCCATCTCCCCGGGAGGTGGTAACTAGGTCAAAGGAAGGCTCCTTAAATGCCATCAACTTAGTCCTGTCTACAGCGAGGGTCCGTTCAACTTAACTGCAGTACTCAGGGTGCAAAATTTTTCATAGCCCTGAGCAACATAGCTAGGTCAATTATGGATTAAGTGTAGACCAGGCCAAAGCCCACAGTAGGGAGAGAGCTGTAGGAGTAGGGGGGGGAAATGATGGGGTGGAAAGTAAACGGGAACCACATTACCATTGCAGTTCTGTTACCTTACGTAATAGAGTTTTCCATCTAGAACGAGGTGGAAAGCACTTTCCACCAACTAAGGTTGGAAAGCTTTGAGGGAAATTAGCATACAACTCCTTCCCGACAGCATAAAACCAAAAACAATGCATCCATTGTTAAGTGAAATTGACTGGAATGAACAGTTAGAGATGTTGCACTTGCAGACAGCTTAGGGGGCCCTTTGCCAGCTGTTAGTTAATAAAAATAATTATGAAATATTATGATCTCATGTGATGACTGTAGGGTATTTTATTGTTAAAAATCACAGCCATAAAATCAAACCCTAAAGTTAGGCTCCTAAATAAATGTCCTCATTTTTCAGAAGTGCTGAGCCCCCATTGACTGTAATGGGAACTGCTGAGGGAAAATAAGTGAAGGCACTTATTTAAATAGCTAAATATGAGCTTAGAAGCATAAATTTTAAATTTATGTAGATCATAAAAATACCAGCCAAGGAATCCAAGATTCCGGATGCCTTTGACAGTAAATTTAAGAAACACAAGTTGAGTCAAGTTAAAAAAGTTAACTTTAGCAGTCATTACATTTTGATTATGTAACAACTAGCATCTAAGGTTTTTGTTTTGCTTTTAAAAAAGAGAATTTAAAAATTCCATAAAGAAACTACATATCTTAGAATGAAATATCCTGTCACAATATATAATAGTCCATTCAAGCCAAAATATAATTACTGTAGACCAGGGGTAGGCAACCTATGGCACGTGTGCCAAAGGCGGCACGCGAGCTGATTTTCAGTGGCACTCTCACTGCCCGGGTCCTGGCCACCGGTCCAGGGGGCTCTGCATTTTAATTTAATTTTAAATGAAGCTTCTTAAACATTTTAAAAACCTTATTTACTTTACATACAACAATAGTTTAGTTATATATTATAGACTTATAGAAAGAGACCTTCTAAAAACATTAAAATGTATTACTGGCATGCGAAACCTTAAATCAGAGTGAATAAATGAAGACTCGGCACACCACTTCTGAAAGGTTGCCGACTCCTGCTGTAGACAGTGCAGTGTGACACAGCACAACACCCATTTTATAACTCCCTTTGAAGCGCTCTGGTAACTCCTAAAACTGCTTAATGTCTTACACAAAGTATACCTGAACTGGACCGACCAAAGCATAAACTACTTGATTTTATTTTAGTGTCTGGAGTCACCAAATGTGGGGACTCTTTGGAGAAGCCAATCTGCTCTAGCTTGTCTTTAATGAGCCTCTAATTTTAACACTATAGCTACTACATCTGAGACACATTCATGACATGAACAAGGTGTCTTTCAGTTCACTTGGATTTAGTGTCTTGGGGGAAATGCTTGAGGGTGGGAGTTGAATTGTTTCCACACTGGTGCTGCCCAGCACTGGAGCTACATGGCCTGCCCCATCATGTCCTTGACCTTGGGACACAATGTTTTTTGTTCTGCCATCCCTATTTGCTGCACTATCCATTGTCACTGCAGATACTCAAGCATAGCACGGGGAGACCTGATCAATATTTCTTTGTTGTGCAGCTCTGTATTAACTACATCTCACTTTCCTTTTGACAGTGACACAGATCACATGCTGCCGCTGCCATGAGAAACAAGAATTTTGGAAAGCATATTCATTATGTGGCTGTTAAAAGTGACAGAGCATGGAAACCTCACCCTGACTGGGTTACCTGAAAATCAACATCTCCATCTGATTAAGCAACTACCAGCCAGTCACCTTCTCCCTCTAACCTTGATGTGGCAGGGCTGTGACAAGTGCACACAGCATGACATCAAAAACATTTCATCTGTCCTCACAAATAGCTTAGTTTGTTTTAATGGCCTGGTCCCTTGCAGAGTTTCTATCACGAACCTTAGTTTTCAGGAATAAATCTCTCAGCAGTTTGAAATCGGATCAAGCTGAAAACGATGCCAGGGAGAATCCCAGTTCAGTCTAAAGCATTCACCACCCTACCCAGCCAAAACACTCATTAACTTTCAAAGGAATTTGGCCTAAATCCTGTCTTCTGGATTTGGCCCTTAAACAAATTTGACCCATCAAGTCATTTTTTTGAGTTGTAGGACCCAAAGACCTATTATTAGGGTCAGAAAAGTGACTTTATATAAGTGGCAGCTTATTTAACAGATCTGCTCTTGGTGCGTGTTCCAACGATCTTCTTATTGAGTGACAATTTAATTTATTCCAATTAGCCCTACAGAATCGGCACAGAACTGAGAGAGGAAGCTGGCTTTTAACTTCATTAAGCTGCAGAACTAACTAGGGTCTCAGTGGTGCCACCTCTTATCATTTTATTGTGAGTCTTATGATAGTTGCTGTTTTTCCTAAAGCCCTAGTTTCTGGAATCCGATCATTACCTGACAATGTCGGCTTTCCTTTAAGAAAAAGATTGTAGAGAAAAGCTTGAGACTGGGAACCTTAAGTGCTCCAGCATCAAAATGCAAATAAAAATAAATGTTAACTTTTTAAAAAAAATCTTATGATTTTAAGTTAATCTCATGAGTTTTTGACTCCTAATTATTGAATGTTCAGGTTTGGTAATACTGAGCTGGATTTTATTCTGGCTCATGTATCAGCAGAATTGTTAACTCATTTCCAATTGCATAACCTTTATGATGAGTGATTATGTATGGTCCAGAAAGATCCTCCCTTGACTCTCCAATCCCAGTTAGGGTTTGTAGGACAGGCAGTTCAAAAAAGCATCTTTATATTTGTACACTGAGAGAGACTTGCTCTGGAGTCATCAAGACACAGAAATCACAAACCCTCTTGATATTCTTACACAATAACTTTTCAACCTAAAGCTGCAGTTACAAGGAAGTAGGCTAGCTCCAGGTTAATTGTTTGTAAAGCTCCAACACCAAAAGAGCTTTTCAACTGATCATTCGCAAGGACTTAGTTCATGTCTCATACCGAGTCCTTCGCCATTTAAAAAAAAAATATTGAAATAGTCAAGTGTTGAGAGGAGTTACTGAGCCCACACCGTGCTTTGTGGGCCCCCCCATGTCTTATTCCCTTTACAAACAAACGTCCTACAATAAACCATGCTGGCATTGAGCCAGTATCTCACAACCAGAACCACTTCTCTCTCTTTCGCTATCTAGATGTCCTCAGTAAGATGCAGAAAGAATAGGACCTGTTGACCCTGAAAAAATAAGTGTAAACCCTTTGGGGCAGGGTCCATCTTTTTGTTGTATGTCTGTACAGGGCTGAGGGGCTCCCAGGGTCTACAGAAGTACAAACACTAAGATCCACATTCTGCATCCCATCCTACCTCAGAGCACTGGCAGCTGAGCCGCTGCTTGCCTGAAAATCCTGTGGACTGTCTGGGTGCTGGCAGGTTCTGTAGATCCGACAACATGATGCTTTTGCATCCCACCCTCAAAACATAGGTGGGTGGGTGAAGCCAGTTCAAAACCACTGTACTTTTAATGCTGGCGTGTATTGCCTGACACACCAGGTCTAAGAGCAACGGTGGGAGGAGCTTAAAGCAAAGAGAAAGAAGGTGCAGCCCAGCTCCCCATCTCAAAAGCAGAAGAGAGCCCTCCATCCTTCCCCTATCTTGGAAAAGCAGAGCTCCCCTCATGCAGTCAGAGCACCCTCTCCTGTTTCAATCCTCGAGCAGTAGAGGAAATACCTGATAGTTGGGGTGGGGGGGGGAAGGGGTAATGAGCCTGAAGGAAAGGCAGAGAAACCAGAGAGACTAGAGAACGGAAAGGAGACAATGGAAATGGTGGGTGTAAGATACTGAAGGAAATAAAGGATTGGAAAGAGTAGGAGCAGAGGCACAGCACTCCAGTGTTCTGGAGGGGGAGAGGACCTAACAGGGCTTGCCTAGGCTCAGAGTTGCACCTCTTTAAAGGTGTGATTTTAAACCACTTTAATTACACAGATGCACAAGGCCCTCTGTGTGCCCGCTTGTTTCCGTTAAAACAGAGCTTATGGGGGTTTAGCTTAAACTCCATTAGAAGCAGGTTTAAACTGACTTTAAATAAGCCCCTCTTAGGGTATGTCTACACTACAGGATTAATCCGAATTTAGATAATTCGAATTTGGGAAACAGGTTGTATAAATTCGATTGTGCGCGGCCACACTAAGCACCTTAATTCGGTTTTAAACCACATTAATTCCGTGGTGTGCGGCCACACTACCCCATTAACTTAAACACAGTAATTCGGTGGTGTGCGTCCACACTAACCCTAATTCGAATTAACAAAATCGATTTAGGCTCTACTCCGTTCGTCGAGGTGGAGTACAGAAATCGATTTAAAGGGCCCTTTAATTCGAATTAACTGGCTCTGTAGTGTGGACGGGTGAAGGGTTAATTCGGATTAAGGCAGCTAAATCTGAATTAAAGTCCTAGTGTAGACCAGGCCTTAGAGCAGAATAAGAGCGTCCCTGCCGGGGTCTGCACCAGTTTAACTAAACTGGACAAGGCCTTGGGCAACCATGACGCAGAAGCAGGCTGCGTCTGAACTCTCCTTTTGCCAATCTGAGCCCTGAGTATACGGCTGCACAAGCGGGTAGAGGGGACTCGAAAACAAAGGACGCTCAGAACTCACCAACTGTCCTGAGGCAGGTGATGGCTGAGGGGGGCTCTGCTCTCCGGTCCCCTCCTGGCAGCTGCTTTTCTCAGATACCAGGGTGTCACCCTTCTCCTGGTGCTGCCTGGGTCCAGGGCTAGGAGCGCTGAGTACGTCTCCACTCTCCCTTGCTGCCCCACGTGGTTGCGTGGAAAGGGGCAGCTGAGTGGTTGTCCCCTCCCCCGCATTTGTCTTTGCACTAGGGCAGGAGAGAATTTTCCCAGCGGTGTTCCCGCTCTCTGAGGCTGGCTGCCCCTCCTCCATGAGGCTCCTGGAGAGGGGGATCAGGTCTCAGTAGCCCACCCACAGTGACAGTGTGAGGAGAGAGAGAGCAAGAAAAAGGCGGGAAGGCTGCCACCAACACTTGACCATCATTGGTCAGAACAGGAGCTGGGGGCGGGACTCTTGCTGGTCTATCTCACTGGGATTTGAGCGTGTCCACTGTTAGCTTTACTCCTGGAGCTGCGTTCCTGTGACTCCTACTACAGCCCTGCACGAGCAGTTCTGATCAGCGTTCGCTGCACCGAATCAGCATGGGACTTTCAGTTGCTCTGCAAAAGCAAATCCACAGACTGGCTCAGTATTGCAGACTCAGCCCCTGCTGCCTCCATGTTGCAGTGTGCACACAGTTCAAGTCAAGGAGACTTGTGGGCATGACAAGCTCTAAGAGACAGTTATACTGGCAGTTATCTGTCAGAAGTAAGAAAGATCGCCTCATAAAGTTACTCAGTGTCTGTTTGGGGCTTGATCGGAGGGGTCCATTTGTCATTACTGAGCTGTTGGCAGTTTGCTACGTAGTGCGATACTCTCTCTTTTGTTTCTCCCGGAGTCCGGTACTTTTCTTTATTACAGTGGTTGTGAAGTAGGCTGCCTCAAACCAGTGACTTCTCTAGCTCACCCCCTCTGTATGACAACACCTTAGCACGTGGGTGAAATGTTAAAACCCCAAGCAGCCTTAACTTTTTGGGGGGTTTGTTTGCCCTTTGACTACAGTACTGTTGAAGGACAAGCGTTGGCAATACAGGAGAAATTGCACATTTTCTTGAGGAACATTGATCACCTTTGTCCCCTGCACTCAGAAAGTGTTCCTGTTTTTTGCCAAGTGAAGATTTGTCTCCATAGCTCAAAGGGACACGTGCCAGACTTCATCTTGAATGGGAGAATACCAACTGCTACTTAAGTCTTAGAGTAACCTCTGTTGGCTGATCAACGGTGTTACATTGCTGTTCGCCTCAGCCTGCCTCCCTGGCAATTGGTCTCAGCAAAGACTGACCGAAGTAAAGAGGGGGCAGAGAAAATAAGAGGCATGTTGAAGTTGATTACTCAGAACTGCCATGGATTTTTTTAAAAAGATACTGTGATTTCAAGTTTATAGATGATGCAAACTATGAACTGCCCAGCCAAGTATGAAGGAGTTTACTTGCTTGTTGAAGGCATGTTGAAGTTGATTACTCAGAACTACCACAGGCGTCCTTCATTCTAAAGCCACTTTAATCTCCTTGCAAAAATTTGTATTTCCAACCTCGCTGAAGCTGTGGTTTAAAAACTACACTAGCTGCCATGTGAGTCAGACTAGTGCAATGTTAGAAAGCACAATACTGTATATAAAGTGCAAGTTGCTAAAAGCCAGAAGAGTGTGGTTGGGAGTCCTCAGTAATAAGGGACAGAAACCAACACCATTTTGCCTTCTGTTTTCCTTTCATCCCCAGCAGATGAGGCTGTGGGATTTTTTTTTTTTTTTTTCCTTTTTCACTGCCTACAGTAGTTTCCCACTGATATAATGGGAATGCACAGGGCCCTTTTTTAAGACTCCCACAATTTATTAAATTCATTAACCCCTTGGAGGTTACTCATTAGGGGAGAAAGGATTCTCCTCCCCCCCAACTTGCCAAGATTGGAGAAAAAGTATGCATGCAAATTTGACATAGGGAATTGGCACAATTAGACTGGAACTGAAGGAGCAAAATAATTAGCCCACCGCCAAACAAATCCATGAGCTAAGTACGGAAAAAGCTCAGAGTCAGCAAAATGAAGAGGGAAGGCAAAGAGAGGGTAGAAGGTTGTCAGAAGTAAAAGGATATTAGTTAGCAGTTGCTGTATCTAGTGCTTTATAGTCAAAGCTTTACAAAACTACTGCAAGGGTCCAGAGCCTAAAAACATATCAATAAGGGAAGCGGAGTGATAAATTTTCACTGTAATACACTCAAAATACCTAAGAGACTCAGTGAGACTGAGAGGCTAGAATGCTAAAGCTATGGTCATCAAATGTTCAGTGAGGGTCCCAAGCCAGACTCTGTGTTTGCCCATTCACAGTTTCACTCCATTAAGCTCAGGGGAAAAAAAAAAAAAAAAGAGGTTCCACGCTTCTCTTCAGCCCTGGTCCCTGCACAGGAGTTTGTACAGTACCTTTTTCCAAGTCATCACTAGCTGAGGATTTGCAGGAAAGCAATCATGCACAAGCTCTTCTAAGCACAGGACAAGTTTTCCAGGAATCTTAACTCTGTTTAGCTGATTGCTTTGGCAGGTAGAATCACTAGATCTCATATAATGGGGCTGCCACTTTCATAACCAACATATAAAATTTACAGTCACATGGTAATAAGTTGATACTTCAAATGGAGGAAGGGCAAGTTTCTGGCATGTATTACTATGCCCCACTGCAGGACTCTCCAGTTGGCACTCAGCTACCTCAACAATCAGATTTCCCAAAGGAGAATAAGTTTCTATAGGCTAGCTCTCAAACTTTGCCTTTTTCAGACCATTAAGAGAAACATGTTATTTCTCTTTATGGAATGGGGGAAAAAATGGTTTCCTGTTTGCCCGCACCTCCTTTTCTTGATTATAATATATTTACCTTCATTGTCACTTCTCACCCTATTGCATTATCTGGATTTATTGTTTTGCTACATCTACCTGGTAGTACAAGGGCACACAGACTAGGAAAACAAGTGAGGTTTTAAAACACATTAGC
>NW_020665302.1:6413719-6481111 GCF_002925995.2 Terrapene triunguis
CTAATTAGATTGAAATCTCAAACTAGAGAGTCCTCCAAGCAGCCAGGTCAGAACCCCATGCTGGAATGTCATTAATAAGCTGTTAATAGAACTACTGCGAAACTGGCCGCTAATCTAACTTCAGAGGAGGGCTAGAGCCACGTGTCCTGACATTTTAGTCTAATTACTTACTACATCAGGATCTCATTAAAATCAGGATCCCCAAACACCCCAGTCCTTTCGCTTCCTGCCCCTGCACAACCAGGAGTGAAGCATTTTGGAGCCATGCTGGTGTGCAGTACAAGCAGCAGAAGCCTCAGTACTTCAGGCAAGGAGATCTGAATAATCAAGAGTTGGATGACTTACGGGTTACCCCGCGAGACTTTCTTTTGTTAAGCTTTTCTAACTAGGATGGCATATGCATCCACTCACAAAAACACCCCAGCCCATGCAGAGCTCTCCTTTCTCTCTCATGTTATGGGAACTGAAGGCTCCATGAATTCCAGAGGTGACTTTGCTATGCCAGTTTAAACTGGCACACAAATACTATGGTGATGGGCCCCAGTGAAAAAAAAAAACCCTGACAGAAGAGAGAGATAAGTTATTCTGGTCAAGATGAAGGATGACCTTTCTCCAGGATAATCTATGGATTGGAAGGAGTCAGCCAATGGCTACAAGAAACATCAATACTTTCAGCTATTCCATATAAACCCAATAAATAATTCATAGTTACATATAAAGTCTGCACCGTGGATGCTGAAAAGTCCTCCAGGAGATAAGCTCCCTAGGCATTATTTACCTTTTAAGCACAAAAAAATCCCTCTTCATATCTACAGCAGTCGGTCTAAAGTCCATGTTTTTTGGGGATATAATTTAACTTCTATGTAGAGATGAAAGGCTGTATTATGCCCTTTTCTATGCTGATCTACAGACTAAATCCATTGCGTGTATCCTAAATGGTAGCTCTTCAATTAGATTAACCATTCAAAGGATTCCCTCCCACCCATCCATGGCAGGTCTATCATGTTCTTCAGTCTAAATAGGAGAGATTGTCCCAAGAAATAAGTCCCAAGCTTAGACTGCAAATCACTCTGTTTGTCTTGGGAAATCTCAAGATGAGAGTTTAAGCTCTTGTACACGCAGCTCTTGTCTTGCAGTTCCAGGCGCCAATCCTCAGTTTGTTTTCCCCATGTTAGTTCAGATTATGCAGCTTTCAAATAGGCAGAAGCTCAGGGGGATACTCGCCATAGCAGTACTTTGCAATGGGGTCTCTGTAGGTGTTTTCGTGCTGCACGCTCTGTTGGGAAGAGAGGGAAAAGCCCTTAGGGACAACACGTGCTATTAAAAAGCAGCTCTCCAGTGTAAAATACCTCATTCCTCTCCCACAAAGGGCAGACGGCAGTGGTGTTTATATGGCAATGGCTGTTTCACAGACACACCATCATAGTATCTAGGGAGCAGAGCTAAAAAAAAAAATTAGTTGCAACATTACAACACACGGTCGCTGAACTGTAGCCAGAAGCTCCTTTAGAGTAAATACCCAAGCAGGCTGGAGTCAGACTGCTCAAGTTCCCATGCACACATTCTAATCAAACTCTATTGAAAAAAAAGAAAAAAAAAAGTCAATGCTTGAGCTATAGGAGTGTATAGCAGAGGAACCTAGAGTCAAGACACTGGATCTCCCCTCCCCCAAAGCTCTAGAGACATTTGGATCTATCATCTCTACTTTGTAGTAGGAGCTCCTGCTTAAGTACACCATAAGACGGTGGGGGCATCACCTCACCACCATCTTCCAGCAGGTATGGCGTTTGCTTAAAACAAGACTTCTGCTAACCAAACAGGCTTGAAATGGTGGTTTTAATTATAGGTACCCAGCACTGGTTTGTGTATTTTTAACATAAGTTAAAATTTCTATAGTCAGCAGACTTATAGTGGTGATTACCCAGATGTACTGTGCTGTGAAGGAAACAATTTAGGATTGCTAAAGCTGCTGTGGAAACAGGCACACTAATGTACTTGGTTGGCCGCATTCCAGGCTAGTAGTCCCTTTATAGCATGTTTCTAGTGCTAAGACCAAGTCAGTGTCCATTTCTGTACTGCTCTAGCAGTGCACTATGCCCCAAGTTTAGTGAGAAAGCTGCTCACTTATCTCCCAAGACTGGCTCCCAAGGACAGCCTAAACATGTACAAGTGAGTGCACGTGAGCCCACACGTGCACATATAAGAAATATAGGGCTTCTGTTCACTACTGGGGTAAGTCAACCTAAGTTATGTCAATGTAGCTTAGGTCGACTTACTGCGGTGTCTTCGTTGCACTGTGTCGATGGGAAACACTCTCCAGTCGACTTCCCTTACTCTTCTCAGAGAGGTGGAGTACCAGGGTCGACTGGAGAGTGCTCTGCCGTTGATTTAGTGGGTCTTCACTAGACCCGCTAAATCGACCCCTGCTGCATCCATTGCAGCAGCGTTGATCTCCCCGTAGTGAAGACAAGCCCATACATTCATAGCATCAACATCACCTTCTCAGATATTTTTGGCACCTCCCTTCCCTCCTCTACTTCACATGCCGCAGCATCTGACCTGTGATGAAGTCCTGCACTTGGCCAAGCACAACTCAAAGTGATCTTCCACTGCCATGAAGAGGTTCTGGAAAGCGATAGCTGCCCGGTTCAGGAAACGCTCCAGGAGAAGTTGCTGAGAGAGGCAGAAATAATATGCACCTATGTAAGTTAGTTACGGAAGGGGAATGGAGAAAAGTGGATTTCTTTGTTAGCATACACTGAGAGTTTGACAATTAAGGTTACAGCAGAACAATTTCACCGAACTGTTCTTCTTACATTGTCTTTTGAAAGGTTTATTAGCAATGCTTTCTCAGTGCTGCATTTTTTACTAATAAAATTCAAAGTAGCTTTGGATTGTGCCTGCTTAATGGAATGTAGGGAAGTGCTGCAGTGCCAATACTCAAGGACCATAAAGGAGAGTTGAAAATGAGAGTTGGTCCTGCTTTGAGCAGGGGGTTGGACTAGATGACCTCCTGAGGTCTATTCCAACCCTAATATTCTAGGATTCTATGACTGTGAGACTGAGAGCCAGGTCCCAGCAGCGATGGAGTAGCGAGAGCAGGAACTGGTAGGAAGTAGCCCAGGGAAAGAAGATTTTGGTCCAGTTGTGCTGCCGAGAGATGAGGCAGCAACCACATGTTTCCCACCAACCCAGTGGCGGGATTGCCTGCCACTGCTAGGGCCCTGAGCTGGAACCTGGTGGAGCAGGGTGGGCCCAGGCCCCCTACCCCCAGCCCCATGTGCGAGGCTGGCAGTGCATTAACCTTTAGGCCAGAAGGCTGGCAACATAGATAACTGTTGCTGTTTGCTCCATCCAGGAGGCTGAGGGCTATAAACTGTGTAATTGCTCTGCCCATGCCGAGCCGGCTGGAGCTGTAGCCTACTGCTACTTGCCCCAGCCAGGAAGCAGCAGGCTACAGACTGTTGAAGTGCTTCGCCCACACCCAGAGGGCCAGAGCCCTAGACTGTGCTGTGCCCCCCCCACGCCAGGAGACCAGGGCTACCAGCTGACTGCGGGTGTCGATTTCTCCTTGTTGGAGACCTGAAATGATATCTGGGTGATTGTGCATCCATAAGGTAGAATGGCTGATGGACACACCGACTGCCCAACGCTGCCAAGAGAGCGCACCCTGACTCAGAGGGAGGATGGCTACAAATGGGTTTTTCAAAAATTTTCTTTCATAGAGAATTTTGAAATTTACTGCTCTCTTTCTTAATTGGAATGAAGGAATCTCAAACTCCCTTGCAAAATGGACTTTCCAGCCTCCACAGAGCTCTAGCTGTTATTGTGAGACAATTTCTTACACGGTCCCAGCAGGCTTTCCCTGTTTCCAGGTCCCTTCACAATGAGTGCACACACTTGGCCAGCTGGCATCTGAGGATGCTCAGCTAACTGAACAGGATAAGAACTTGAAAAGCAAGAGGCGCTCCACGCACCTTGTTGGGCTGCAGACAGCAGGAAACGCAGTACTCGTACACGCTGCAACAACCGTTGGGCAGGCAGCTGTCACAACTATAGAGCTTTGCACTAGGCACGTTGACGTTACAACAGCCATTCACCAACACGTCCTTCCTTTCACAGATGTAGCCTGAAAAACAGAGGGAAAAGTTGTAACTTACAGAATCCACTCTGCTGTGCCTCCCGCTGGAGCAGGGTCGTGGAAAGCAATGGGGCTATAATAAGGAGCGCATGTACAAGATTAGGACCCTATCATTTGAGAACAGGCAAGTTTGAGGAATGCTGCTGTACACCAATGACTGATATGACCAGGTGGCCCAGCAGATGCTATTTGGAAATAATGAATCTTACGGCCAGTCTGTCTCTACTTTGTAGATAAATATATTGAACTAAAATACATTCAAAACTTGCACTCTTCCAAATTTGCCACAGTGCTTTCTTTTTGGGGGCATGGGTAAGGGTGGTTACAATAATTTCACCCAATACCTCTCCAGATAGATCACTGCCCGTCTCAATCTGAAAAAGAACTCTGTCACATAAACACAGTTTAGTGATTGCAGTCATCCCTAGGAGCGATTGTCCCTTGATCCAACATACGCAAACTCGCTTTAATCTTACTAGCTTGGCAGAGTAGCCAAGCCGTGGCAGCACGAGCTGCACAAATCCAACTGAAATCCTGGGTAATTACTTCTGAGGCTAGCCTGCACTGAAGTTCACACTGCAGCAGCGTCATTGCTCCGGGCCCCATACTATCAAATTAAAGCTATCTTAGGTATATCAGCTTGCGCTGCAATCTCACCCCATGATTACAGTCTAGATACACCCTGCATACGAAACAGACTCATCACTTAGGAAGAGTCTTAACGGAGTAAGTCCATTATGAACCTTTCTGAAGAAGGAGCATCGCTTCAGTGTTTTAGGGAATGTGTAAACTAGGAACTTTGGGGACTGGAATTCAAATCCTAGCTTGACTCACAAGGGACAGCGAGTTCAGTCGATCAGTGGGGGGCCACAAGTTGGCTTCAGGGGGGTCCGCCAATCAGGGCTAGCATTAGACTCGCTGGGGCCCAGGGCACAAAGCCAATGCCCTACTGCATGGGGCTGATGCCGAGGGCCTGAGTCCCACCACCCAGGGCTAAAACTGAAGTCTGAGCAAAGTAGCTTTGCAGGGGCCCCGGGCAATTGCCCTGTTTGCTACCCCCTAACACTGGCCCTGGCTTTTATATGCAGAAAAACAATTGTTGCGACACAGGTGGGCTGTGGAGTTTTTATAGCCTTTTTTGGGGGGTGGGGGGGTATCTCAGAAAAAAAAATGTTGAGAACCCCTGCAGATGATCTCAGTTTAGTCTCTACTTGCGTACATCACAAAAGCTGCTACACAATTTTTGCATGACTGATGATCTCTCATCAAGAAAAGCCCAGTGCTGGAACAACAAGAGCAAGGTGCATTGCAAATCTGTCTGTGGGGGAAACTTGTACAAGACTTACTTGCTTTCACAGTGTCTTTCTCGGTGTTTGGAAAGTGATTAGCGCATTTGGAGGGATTTTGCAATCTAACCAATAATAGTAATATAAGACGGGGGAGACTGGGCTCTCACACTGAAAGCACTGCATTCGCCCGTAAGTTTCACATACACACAAACGCTAGGTAAATCGGGGAGTCATTGGAATGCAGCATTGATTTCTGCATCTTTTATTCTTGCAAACATGCCTAAAAAATATCCTGGGAACTGCCAGTCATACCAAAGTTGATTTAAAATTTTCATTCTTCAACTTTATGGCCACAATCCTTCAGACACATGCACATATTTAACTTTTAAAAAGTGTGTAGTTTCATTGACTTTAAGGGGACAACTCACATACTTAAAGTTAAGCACATTTAAATGTTTGCAAGATTGGTGCCTGTACTATTTGTTGGGCCATATCAAAGCAGGTGTGACTAATAGATTATTTATATTATGGTACAGCTCAGTGTCTAGGACCCCCCCTGTGCTAGGCACTGTACAAAACAAAGATGGTCCCAGCTCCAATGAGCTTACTATATATATATGGCAGCCCCAGGCAAAGTAAACAATATAAAGTTGCACTTAGAGGGACATTGTACCTACGCTACTGGCACCCTGTAGGATTTCTGGCATGACAGTGCTTGTAAGTATCTTAAAAAACAGATTTGCAATAATAAAACAATGACGTTAGTTAAGCATTTGAGCAAGTAGTGAATCATTTTCAGAAAGCCAAAGGTAAGAAAAAATATGTTTGTAGTGTACCTTTAAAAGAAAAACTACATGTATTTTACCTCTAATGGATGTAGTTCTGAAATATGCATTCCTATTAAGGGCAGACCAGCGAGATACAGTCAAACAACTTTAAAATTGCCATCTGATAAGGATGGGTGGCCAGTGATCTTAGAGTTTTGTTGCAATAAAACATGAAAAGGAACTAGGGTGGATGTAGCCTACGCCTAAGCCACCTCAGATTATGAACCAGTCAGATCTCAGAAACTAAGGCAGGATGGGGTCAGCTTCAGAACTTGGATGGGTCCATTTAAGTGCGGCAGAAAGTGAATCCTGCAAAAAGCATTCTACTCGTTTCCCCAAGTCAATACTGAACCAAAATTCCAAGCATGGTGTTCTTAAAAATACATAAAAGTGAAATGACTGGAGTTTTTACTGTCCTGGCTAAAGTCAAATTTCAAGTAGCAATCCCTCCACTTTAGTGCATTCCCACTAGAGTCAATTATTTTGTTGTGGGAAATGTCTCAAATGCTACTTCCCTATAACAGAACACTGTCTCCAAATGAAGTGAAGGGTGTTCAGCAATGTATGCAACTCCCTCTGGTGTGCTGTTAAGACAGTTGTTGCAGTCACCCCAGAAGCACCTACAGCCATTACTGAACATCCCTTGCTTCAATTTAAGGCGGTGTTCTATTGCCAGGAAGTAGCATCTGAGACAACATTTCTACAACAGAAGAATTTACTCTAGTGGGAATGCACGAGAGTGGAGGGAATTGCTACTTGGGGGTCCCAGCAAAATCCAGAGGGTACACACAGTGCTGAGCATTGTGGTTTGCAGGAAAGGCTCTTATCAGTGGCCTTACCCAGCTCATCCGTAATGAATAGCTTCCCCTGGACAGAATTTCTGCACTGGTTACTCCGCTGACTGCTATTTCCCAGGCTGAACTGCACCTTCCACATGATGGGCTCATGTTCCTGTACTTGGAGAAGATTCCGATCGCGTACCGTCCTCTCTTCCTGCAACGAAACCCAGCAATGCAAGTTAACACACAGTTCCCTTCTCTTACTCAACTCTGCGCTCCATTCCCCCAGCTGAACTCTAATGGTTGCAATTCCCAAGACAGAAGGAAACTGCAAGGAACTAACGCAGCATGAGATATCACACCAACAGCCTGAGACAGTGGTTTACCACATCCTGCGTGTAACATTAAACCAACACCATAAAAATAAAGGGTGTTGTAGATATTAATTTCAGGACTAATTGACACCTCAGACATTATTTCAGACCATAAAAGTAGCATTCCTTTCTCTAAGTGACATACATTAGAAGTTATTTCACCCTCTTCCTAGTAACACAAAGAATGCTCTCTCCTTTCCACCCCCCATCAGCTCGCCTTACAAAACAGGGACACTAAGAACAATAAAATGTGCACTTCTGTAGTACCTTTCATCCAAGGATCCCAAAGCACTTGGTCAACGTTCACTTTGAATTAAGCCTTGCAACCCACTCCTGGAGAGGTTTATTAAATATTGTTGTTCCCGGTTTAAAGGTGGGAGAAACTGAGGCAGGCAGCATTGAAAGCCTACATTTTCCAGAAACATCCACTAACTTTGGGTGCCCAACTTGAAACACTTTAGGGCCTAATTTTCTTTGGTGCGGCCCTTCTATGATTCGTTAGGTCAAAAAGAGCTGCAGTTTCTCAGCACCTCTGAAAATCAGGTCCTGCAGATGCTCGGCACTCAAAATCACTGGCCACTTGTAAAAATTTGGCTTAGCTTAACTGATTTACTCAAAGTCATATAGGGAGTCAGTGGGGCAGCCAGGGCAGAAACCAAGAATCCAGACTCCCAGTCCCCCTGTTCAACACACTCCCTTGCAAGATCTACTAATGCTCCAGACAGGTCAGACATTCAAAGCTGCTTTTTCTACCTCACCTCAAATAAAGAGGTGATATGTGATAGAGGCAGTTCAAGAACAGCCAGGCGAGGTCCATTTAAGGATGGACAGATACTTAAAACATTTCAAGATTGCCTTTGGAAAACCATCTTACACATGCACCTTTAAAGCGGCGCTGCAGACAAAAGAATAGGGCTTTATTTAGGCACTGCTTAAGAAAGTACAGGTGTCAAGAAATCTAGGCCTCATTGTAACAATCTAGAGCAAGTCTCACCATCGGGAATCTATATTTTTCTTTAAACAAAGATCTAATTACAGGGATATTTTTAACAAAGCTCATTTACAAGGGGGAAAAATGTCCTGACCTTTAATAAAAGAAGGTTAGTTCATTTAAAAAAAAATAAAAATTTACACATGTAGAGATTTTCAAGGTCACCTAATGGAGTTAAGTATTCAGCTCCCATTAGCGTTCACCATTTATGATCTTTGCTTTCTTTCTGCAGCTCACTGAGGTCCCAATCCTCCAACCAGATTTACACGGGCAGGCCCTTCTGCCTGCATGGCTCCTAATGTAGAATTAGGGCCTTTGCTTGGAGCAGTGGGTTTCACTTTTTGTCCCTCATGCATAATGATGTTATCCTGCTTGGGATGGCATTTCACAACATACATTACAAGAGAACACTTTGAGCCCATAAAACTTTCCAGTTGCCCTTTAGATCCCATGAACACGTTGCTATAGCGTATTACTGATGTAAAACTTTCACTTTACATAGAGTTTCAGGTTCAAGCTCCTAACTTACAGTACCCCTTAAATCTTAGTGATGATGCTGGCAGAAGTAAAGTAGCCTAGGATAAGATTTTGAGATCCATCATTAACACAGGTTTTTTAAAAAAAATCGTAGCATTTCAGCATATTATTTTTAGGTCACTCTGCTAAACACCAATAATTTACAACCTGCAAGAGAAATCATTTTTAACATCTCTCATGATGTGCTGCAAGTTTATACAGGGTGGGGATGTTCTCTACCTCTCGGAGCTCACAGACGGGGACCCAAACCTGCAGCCACCACCAGATGCAGTACTTCAATTTGTAGTCATACAATGGGAGCACTTCCAGCAGTAATAAGAACAGGAGTACTTGTGGCACCTTAGAGATTAACAAATTTATTAGAGCATAAGCTTTCGTGAGCTACAGCCCACTTCTTCGGATGCATATAGAGTGAAACATATATTGAGGAGATATATATACACACATACAGAGAGCATGAACATGCTCCTCAATATATGTTTCACTCTATATGCATCCGAAGAAGTGGGCTGTAGCCCACGAAAGCTTATGCTCTAATAAATTTGTTAGTCTCTAAGGTGCCACAAGTACTCCTGTTCTTTTTGCGGATACAGACTAACACGGCTGCTACTCTGAAACCTTCCATCAGTAATAAGCACCATATTTGGCATTAAGTGTTTTTGTAGGACTGGGCCTTGACCTACAGAGAAATGGGGCAGTGAGGGAGGGGAAAGACAAAGAAGAAAAGCAATACTGACCTGTTTGAAGGTACTGGTAAGGAAATAGATGAGGGAGAGTCCAAATACAATACCCAGGACCCAGCGCTTCCGCAGCAGCCTGCGCCACACCATTGACACAAAGTGCACCATTCCCATATACACCTTTACTGACACTGCTCTGGAATTGTTGGTTTTTCCCCTTGTTGCACTAGCTGCACCAGATTCTGGTTCTCCCTGGATTTTTCTTATTTCTCCTTCAGCCACTGCACTTGCTCATTTAGAGGGGGAATGAAAAGAACCCCTAGAGGTAAACTAATTTTTCCAGGAGTGCATTAATCAGCTGCACACTGAACCAGCCTGAGAAGTCTCTGGAGGAACTGGAAGAGCACAAAAAAAAAAAAACCCTTTAAAAAGAGAAGCTGTAGCTGAAACCCTAACAAGGAGTTTGGGACTAAACACAAGAGAGAAAAAGCCACAGCTTTTCCTGTGTGAGCAAATTTTTAAACAGGGCTGTTTGGGGGGGGACACACTTCAGGCGGGCTCTGGAACCTTAAAAAGCAAACGGAAGCCTCAGCTGCAGTCAGGTCCACCTCCCTGTCTGTACAGATCGATTTCGCATGAAGTAGAGGAAATCTAACAAAGCACACGAGCTTAGAGAGGGGACCTTCGCCAAGCCAACCTGCCCTCCAGTCTCCGAAAAAAAACGAAACGATCACGCCAGCCCGTACCTCTGTTGCTAGCCCCACTCCCCCCCATGGCCTGCTCCTAAAAAGAGGGGATGGGGCCCCCAGGAGCCTCCTGGGCCTGTCTACATCAAACGGGGGGAAATAACCTCTCCTCCTTTCTCAGAAAAGGATCAATCAAAAAAACAACAAAAAAACCACCTAGCAGCTGATGCCGAAGCAGCGAATCCGAAGCAAAATGCGCTGCTAACTCACCCCCTTCCTGCTCTTGTTGCCTGCAGCAAAGGAACCTAAACAGACCCGCTAAGTGCTTCCGCTCCGCTCCCGGCACATGATCCGCTGTAGCCAGTCGCCCCAGCCTGATAGGCTGCGGCAGAAGAGGGAGGAAGTTACTTTGTGTCTATCCTGGGCGGGGGAATCGGAAGTCGCCCGTCACGTGGGTGGCTTTGTTTATTCCAGCTGGCTTGGCAGGGTTTGGATGATGGACCTTGTGATTGCTGGATTGTGAGGGTAGGTGAAGGAGCTCTGTGCTTTTTGTCCTCCTCCTGTCTAACGGAGTGGGGTTTTTATACAGGGAAATACTGCATTGTAAAAGGGATGATGGGATGGGGACTATGTGGTATCCGTGTTTATTGTGCTGCTGCGTTCAAAGAAGGGGGAAATTCCTCTTCTTCCTTCCCCCCCCCATGCACATTCTTTAGCCACCTCTTTCATCGTAAATTTTATTTTTCAAATCTCAGAATAGCTGGGGAAGCCTGAGCACAGCCAGAGAAAATAGTCAGTCATTCTGTAGCCAATCAAACCCTCTGCAGCTTCAACCTTGTTAGGTTAGCTTCAAATTGCAATGTATCGAGAGGCACAGGGACAGGCCTGCCCCGGTGTGTGTGTGTCTGCATAATAAACAGACAAGAAGGTTTGAATGTCTGCTTTTTATTTTGTGTTTGTACAGCGCCTAGCACAATGGGGTCTTAGTCCTTGACTGGGGCTTCTAGTTAGTACTGAAATACAAATAATAAAAATAAAAACATTATTTTTTCAAATATGACCCATTAGAGCATTCTGTTCTTATACCTAATTAGTATGGTACTCATTGCCTGTGATGTGAACATTTGAATACTGTGCAATCCTTGACAATCCAAAGTCCTCTGTTAGCAAGATGTATGTAGCCTGATTTGTTTTTTCCTGGTATAAATGCTAGCGTGCACGTGGCATTGCAGGTGCAAAATTACCGTATGTCACAACATGGTGTGGAACTGCCAAATCCAGACACAACTCAGTCATTCAGTGTTTAAGTTAGGTGCAGGGCTGTCGATTAATCGCGATTAACTCAAAAAAAATAACTGCAATTCAAAATTAATCGTGATTAATCGCACTGTTAAACAATAGCATACCAACTGAAATTTATTAAATATTTTTGGATGTTTTTCTACATTTTCAATATATTGATTTCTATTACAACACAGAATACAAAGTGTACAGTGCTCACTTTATATTATTTTTATTACAAATATTTGCACTGTAAAAATAATAAAAGAAATACTATTTTTCAGTTCACCTCATACAAGTACTGTAGTGCAATCTCTTTATCGTGAAAGTGTAACTTACAAATGTAGATTTTTTTTTGTTACATATCTGCACTCAAAAACAAAACAATGCAAAACTTTAGAGCTTACAAAACCACTCAGTCCTACTTCTTGTTCAGCCAATTGCTAAGACAAACAAGTTTGTTTACATTTACGGGAGATTCTGCTGACTGCTTCTTATTTACAATGTCACCTGAAAGTGAGAACAGGCATTCGCATGGCACTTTTTTATAGCTGGCGTTGCAAGGTATTTACGTGCCAGATATGCTAAACATTCGTATGCCCCTTCATGCTTCGGCCACCATTCCAGAGGACATGCTTCCATGCTGATGATGCGCATTAAAAAATAATGCGTTAATTAAATTTGTGACTGAACTCCTTGGGGGAGAATTGTATGTCTTTTGTTCTGTTTTATATGGCAGAATGCGGGTATTTCATGTTATAGCAGTCTCGGATGATGACCCAGCACATGTTTGTTTTAAGAACACTTTCACAGCAGATTTGACAAAATGCAAAGAAGGTACCAATGTGAGATTTCTAAGGATAAGATACTCAACTCAACTCAAGGTTGATACAACACTCAACTCAAGGTATAAGAATCTGAAGTGCCTTCCAAAATCTGAGAGGGACGAGGTGTGGATCATCTTTCAGAAGTCTTAAAAGAGCAACACTCCGATGCAGAAACTACAGAACCCAAACCACCAAAAAAGAAAATCAACCTTTGGCTGGTGGCATCTGACTCAGATGATGAAAATGAACATGCGCAGGTCCGCACTGCTTTGGATCATTATTGAGCAGAACCCATCATCAGCATGGAAGTATGTCCTCTGGCATGGTGATTGAAGCATGAAGGGACATATGAATCTCTAGCGCATCTGGCACATAAAATATCTTGCGATGCCGACTACAACAGTGCCATGCGAACGCCTGTTCTCACTTTCAGGTGACATTGTAAATAAGAAACAGTCAGCAGAATCTCCCGTAAATGTAAACAAACTTGTTTGTCTTAGCAATTGGCTGAAATAGGGCTGAGTGGACTTGCAGATTCTAAAGTTTTACATTGTTTTATTTTTGAATGCAGTTATTTTTGTACATAATTCTACATTTGTAAGTTCAATTTTCATGATAAAGAGATTGCACTTCAGTACTTGTGTGAGGTGAATTGAAATATACTATTTCTTTTGTTTTGTACAGTGCAAATATTTGTAATCAAAAATAAATATAAAGTGAGCACCGTACACTTTGTATTCTGTGTTGTAATTGAAATCAATATATTTGAAAATGTAGAAAACATCCAAAAATATTTAAATAAATGGTATTCTGTTATTGTTTAACAGTGCAGTTAATTTTTTTTTGATTGCTTGACAGCCCTAGTTAGGTGTCTTTTGAGATGACATCTACCCCAATGGTATCTGGCCTTAGGTTTGTAGTACTGTGTACAAGGCCGAAGATCAGCTGTCCTATTGGATCCCTAGGCAATCTTGGTGCCTAACCCTTTGGGGTTCTCTTCACTGACCCCACTATGGCTGATACCTAAAAGGAATTCACTTTGCAAAGGGCCACACTTGGCTTTGGTAGGGGAAAACATTTGAAAAGACAAATTGATGGATAGTCACCCCATAGCACAAGCTAGTGGAGCCCCAGTAGACTGAGCTCAGGGCTGTCAGGGAGGGGGGCGGGATGTCAGGAACTCTTGAGTTCTCTCACTGACTTCTGCTCTCATTCTGCGATCAGACCTACTTGGGCAGATCTCTGCTATAACATGGAGCTCCGTGGCTGTGCGTAGGCACAGGAATCTGCTTGCACGGATCAGACTGAGGTCTTGGGCAAGTCACTTAACCTCTCTCTGTCTCACTCCATTTGTAAGATGGGGGTAATATTGTGTATGTAGCTTGCAGGGGTGTTGGGAGAATGGGTTAACATTTACCCAGCATCTGGGGGGAGAAAAAGTAAATTGTTGTTAAAATGCTAAGTATTGTCACCGTAATTGCAGCTTCAATTTTATTTGCAGGGGAGGGTGCAGAGGGGGGTATCTTTTTTATAATATATTCTGAACCCTAAAACACAACCTTGGATTCAAAAATGTATATAATCAAAGGGCTGCCATGAATTACAAAGAAGATGTTTGTAATCAGAACAGTGCTTGTGGTTTACAGTGTCACCAAAGATCCTGAATGGAATTACTTTCTTGGAGCTTGTGAGTCCATCAGCCCATCTGTGTACTCTCTGTATAATGTGGTTTCAGCCATGTTCGTATGCAATTTGTGGTTTTCCCAGCTCTCTCCCTCTCTCTCTAATTATGAAAATCTACAGTAAAGGAATGTCAGATGGAATGGCTGTTTGAAATGCTGAGATCCTCTTCTGGCTATTGACTCTTATCCAGCCCTTCATCCTTCTGAGGTATAGGACAAAGACACACACAGTAGACTGTAATCTTCAGGATCAGGCTTTACAAACCAAGGTCCTCTCTGGGGTTTTGTAGACATCAAAATCCTGTGGTACTCTTTAATAGTACAGGCATCTGATTGTGTATTCTAGCCAAAATATCTCTTCTCTCCTCAGTGGTTTGTCACTTAGCTCCACCTCTCAGCTGGCTACGTTTCAGTGTTGGGATGTGTATGTGTGGGGGGGTATGTGTATCTTATAATCTTGTGAAACGCTTTGGGAGGAAAGGTTCATGTAAAATATTTATTTTGATCCTGCGCCTGCATCTTGCAGGCAAAGGAGTCCACCTGTGCATTGTACCTAGCCTCACTGACTTCCCTATATGTGCAGCCGTCGGCTCACATGTTGTAAGTTGCAGGACCAGGATTTTTTAATGTAATGGATAAAGTCTGTATTTGATACAATTTGCATGGCCTTTTGCTTCTCTGCCAAAGAAATGTTTGTTTTGTTTCCATGTGGGGCTTTAGGAATGAGGAATATGGCAACATAGGCAACATGAGCAGAAAATTTTTGAAGTTAAATCTTTTTTTTCTTTTTTCTTCCTTCTTCTATAGCTTCCCACGAAGTATAGGCTACACGTCAAACACGTTAGGATATTTGAGGGAGAGTTGGGAAATATCACCTGAACAACTACGGTATATCCTTACAGAATAAAGGTATGTGTTTACCAGGGTGGATTGAGTTAAATCAATGTGATTTAAGTCACTGATTTTAATTGTGATTTAAGTCAGCAAGCAGGAAACCTTGATTTAAATCACAGATTTTAATCATGCTTTGCATTTGTACTTTCTAGTTATTTTCCTAAAGAGAGGTTCATTCTCCTTGGTTGGTTCCCATTAAAACATGTTGATTTGCATCTTAAATATAGCCTTTACACTAAATGTGGTGCTTCTTATTGCTAATCTGGAGGATACACAATGTCTATACACATTTATTTAAGCAATTGTTTAGTTTAACTTACATTTATTCAGGTTCTTAATTTTTACATTTTTGATTAGGCTAGATAATGGTAAACAATGCATATGTTATTCACTAGATAATCATTCATTTTTACTTGTGATTTGTGTCAGCTCTATTTGGATGAAAATTCAGTTAAAATGCTCATAAACACCATTTTAATTTTCTTTTATTAACTAAAAATTACCTTTACATGTGCTGGATACATAAGAAAAAAAGTTTATTAAGAACCTCATCAAAACATGTTTTGCATTTAAAACAAACTGTTTTATTAAACAAAGGAAGTATTGTCTATAATTAGCTAACTGAACTGATTTGTTTCTGGTCACCATGTCCTTCAAGATTTTAGAACTAGTAGATCTCTCTCTCTCTCTCTCTCACACCTAGTTTTTATTCTGAGATTGGAAGAGGAAAACAAGCTTTCCTGCTTTTTTAACTTACCAATTGGTTTCTTAACTCTGAATGAACTAGTCATTCAGTTGAACTAGTTTATACAACTGAAATGAAGAAAACATTCTCTCTGCACCTGCAGAAGGGGCTACTGCTCCCAAAAGCTTCATTAGCATTTCAATAAACTCTGGTTCCAGGTGCTTAGCCAGTGACTTCCATTAGTTTAGTGGCATGACTTTCCTTAAAACTTGACAGCAAACATGTTCTGTTATTTTTTATTTAATTTAAATGTTTCTGATACATTAAGCCCAAAAGTTTTAATTTAGGTTCTCAGTTTCAAATGTATAGGTTTATTTACAACAAAAAAACCCCACCCTGTATTTAATTTAAATTAAAAAATCTGATTTTTTTTTAGATTTATTTTTTAAAACCATCAATTTTGATCCATCCTATATGTAACTAATATACACCTCTACCCCGATATAATGCGACCCGATATAAAACGAATTCGGATATAACGTGATAAAGCAGTGCTCTGGGGAAGGGCGGGGCTGTGCACTCCGGTGGATCAAAGCAAGTTTGATATAACGCGGTTTCACCTATAACGCGGTAAGATTTTTTGGCTTTGGACAGCATTATATTGGGGTAGAGGTGTACACATAATGAAACCTTGAAAAGTTAAGGTAAAATAATTAAATTAAGTGGTGCTGAAAAAAAATCTCAGTGAAGGATTGTGTAGGATTGGAAATAAGGATTTAATGGTTCTATTCCAG
This sequence comes from Terrapene triunguis, assembly GCF_002925995.2. Lineage (NCBI taxonomy): Eukaryota > Metazoa > Chordata > Testudines > Emydidae > Terrapene > Terrapene triunguis. The sequence continues at coordinate 6,430,187 of NW_020665302.1, forward strand.
CTTTCTTATAAACTGTCAATTTGACCCTTGGCAGGTCACTTTAAAAAAAACAAAAAAAACCCCAAAGCTCTCAGTGCCTCAGTTTCCCCTGCAGTAAAATGGGGTAATAATGCTAGCCTTCCTTATTCATGTCTGTGTGGCACTTTGATACTAAAGTGATGACACATTTGTTTCTGCTTTCAGAATGATTATTTTTAAAAAATAGTTTCATGGACTCAAAATTGCTGCTGGAAAGAGAATAAAAAATAAATAAAACCTCATCCCAATTCTGTGAAAGGCTACTATAGCCAAGGGTTTCAGGTTATTATAATCTCTGTGCTTATTCTTCTCCTACTCCAGACCCTAGTTTATTAAATAACTTGACAGTGCCCAAAAGATCTGATCTTTCATACATGCACATATTTAAGAGACGCCTGGAGAGTTTGCTAGTGCGAATTATGTGATTTACCAGGGATGCACTATGTAGCAAAAAATAAAACTGTGTTGTCCTGATGTGACTGCATTTTTCATAAAATATTACTTTTTCCCCCCCTCTCCTGTGTGCTTCACATTGCCCTGCAAACTCCTTCAGAAGAGGAGGAGGAAAAGATCTTATTCCTAGACAACAAAGAGCCAATTCGTATGTCACATCTAGGGTTACTGTCGGTTGTCCTGGAGTCCCTTCTCAGATCATCTCATCGTAGGATTCTAAAGTCCATGTGACTTTCAACTTTGTTCCTGGCGCTATAGAATGCGAACTGGCTCCTTCCTGCCCCGACTGGAGAGCTGTTTCTGTGCGCTACCAAATGTGCGCTACCAGCGGAAAACCTTTCAAGAGTTGTTTTTTTGCTAGTGTGCTAAAAAAACTGATACACTCCTGAACCACTGTTGAGAGAAGCAGGTGATTTTTGCCAACCATGTCACTGGGTGAATGGGTGTCACAGCTCTCCGACCCTCTGGGCCTTTGTTACTAGTCCCCCTGGGGATTGCTGATCTGCAACGTTAATGTTGAGTGTGCTGTGTTTCAAGGTGTTAAGGAAAATGCAGAGACGGCACAGCAGCAACACTGATAGCCTTCCTCCGGAAAGGTAAGTCTTCTTTCCTCCCACGTTTCTTCCACAATCCTCTCCAACAGGCAATATTCTGATTAATTTGTTTGGTGTATTTCATATCCTTTTTTGGAAGGTAAAAGCTACAGCAGGGGTCGGCAACCTTTGGCACGCGGCTCGCCAGAGTAAGCACCCTGGCGGGCCGGTTTGTTTACCTGCTGTGTCCGCAGGTTCGGCCGATCGCGGCTCCCACTGGCTGCGGTTTGCCGTCCCAGGCCAATGGGGGCTGCAGGAAGCAGCGCGGGCCGAGGGATGTGCTGGCCGCCGCTTCCCGCTACCCCCATTGGCCTGGAGCGGCAAACCGCTGCCAGTGGGAGCCGCGATCCGCTGAACCTGCGGATGTGGCAGGTAAACAAACTGGCCCGGCCCGCCAGGTTGCCAACCCCTGAGCTACAGGGTTAAAGAAGGAATATTTTCCATTATCTGTAATATGGCAAAGCTTGCTGCACGCATTAGGAGGTAGCTGAAGTGAAACCATTTGTCGTGACCCAGTGCAGAATATCAGATCTGATGACCCAGTGGGCCAATCCACTATGGCAAATCCTACACCACGGTTCCTACAGTTTGTTTATTAAAGAGACACAGTGAACATAGTTTAGGCCCAACATTTAGTTTTGTACATATACAGTTAAACATTTTTCAAATTCAGCCTAGCTTAAACTCCTGATATCTGAAGTTTGGTTAAGTCAGAGTTCTGTCCCTCAAGATTGTACTGACTGAGGCTCTACTTTTGTGGAACTTCTAAACTCCATAGGAGAACTTCAGGCTGCTGTCCTGTGGGGATCCTAAGTGCTGAAGATTTGGAAGTTAACTCTGCAGGAGTGGAGGTCCTCTACAGCTATGTTCTTGAGATGTTCTTGTGGAACTCCTCAAGAACTTAACTGCAGCTCACTGGAGCTTAGGTGCTTCAGTAGACTGAAACTCCTGGTTAGCACAACCCCAAATTTTATGAAGATTTTGGATGGTCCCTGAGACCTTCTGTAAACCAGGATTTGTCCCTTTGTACATGGATAGATAAAGGTATGCCTACTCTATTTTTAATCTTTTTTTATAACTTCAGTGAACACAGGTTTGTTGTGGTGGTGGTTTTCAATGTTAAATTTTTCTTGGGCTAGTGCATGAGAATGGGGAAATGAAATTAATCAGAAACAAAAGTGAAACTAACCAGTCTCCTTTTTCTGTGGAGTTGAGGGAAATGTCTGTCAAGTGAAATGTGAAGCAAAAGATCCTGACCACTTGTGATCATTAATTATTCCATAACACTTTTCACAAAAGCAGGTTAAGTCTGGTCTTCTGGTCAAATTCTGACAGGAGTGTAACTCTTCATGTTAGTGCAAAAGAGACAGGCCATGTATTTCTGTTAAATTATTTGTACGTTCTTAGCCAACCTCTAGTTTTGTCACCTCACACTTTCCATGATGCTACCTGGCATGTAGTCTGGTGTGTGGGCTGAGCTCTGGAACAGAGGTTTTGGGAGCTGAGTGGTTCATAGGATGTTGCATGGACCTTCTGACATGAGCTGAGGCTTGTCCCCAGTCAGTAAAAAATGTGTAAAGCACTTTGGGATTGATTAGTATGAAAGGGGCTGTACAAATTCAGGAATTGTATCATTATCAAATGCAAAAAGTAAGTAAAGTAAAGTAAACTGGACTCTAAAAACTCTTTCATTTTTAATACAATAAAGTATTATCACTAACATGGGTAAGGGTTATTTAAAAAAATATATATGGTGAAATACTGGCCCCATTGAAGTCAATGGCAAAGCTCCTATTGACTTCAGCAGAACCAAGATTTCACCCATAGTGTTTACCTTCACAGTATCCCTTTTTAACTATGTGGCTAGTTAACCTCTTCCCTGCTGGAGGAATAGTCATGTATCCTAACAGCATTGTTCCAAACAACATCAGTGTATTTGATTGGCATATGGAGCTGCCCCAAGTATGTTATATTGTCTATGTTTATGGTTTTGGAGATAAATACAGAATTGCTACTGGTGTAGCTTCTGTGTCCAACCCTGATTCGTGGCATTAAGTGTGTCATCCAGTATGTATCTGGTTAATTCTGAACCATAGAAAATGGTACAGTATCTGGTTGCTTTGATTCCTTGCGGGTGCCTGCACAGAGACTCTGGGAGTGGGGTGTGACTATGAAAAGCCTTGTTTAGAGCTTGCTTAGTGGGGAAGTGCCCAAGAGGGAGTTGGAGCTGGTTCCAGAGCAAGTTGAAATGCAAAGCTGTGTGCCGAGTAAGAGGTCTAGGGAGGGTTATGGGCTCGGGGGGGAGACGGGCTACGGGAAGGTGCGGGCACTGTGTATGTACCTGTGTAATCTCAGCTCGTGATCACTGTTTCTAAAGTTGGAGGCTTCCAGGGATTAGGATCCGGAGAGACTGTAGCGCTGCACTGAGTGTCTATTTGTGGGTTCGACCTATCGCTGATCTTTGTATTTATTCTTTTCTCTCTCTCAGTGTTAACAAGTGTTTACTTTGCACTGGGCATTTTCTTGGCTAGCGACTTGCTTTGGGAATTGTCCCCTCTGTTCCCACTGCCACATGGGGTCAGACCTTCCATACATTCACTATAGAGCCATGCCACTGAGTACAGACCAACAGAGCATATTTTCCCTAGGCATGTGGCATTAGGAAGAAATAATGAGATTCCTGAACCTCTTCTTGGAAACTCTCTGTAGGCCGGTGGGCTGTCTCCCCAGCACAGGAAGGAACGAATGCTGTGCCCAAGTCTGTTTCAGACCCTTGCCTCAGGGCATAATTTATCGGTGAAACACAAAATTCATGTGTAACACCAAAACAAATGCAGGTGGGCATTCTCTTCCCTTAAATCCCCTGTTGGGTCATGTGAAGGGAAGTAGCTCTTTCTGGCTGTTTTACCCCATGTTATTATCATTTGGCTTTCCCTCCAGACAGTGCCAGGATGGCAGTTGGCCACCGTTAAATAAAGTGGGAAGAGCCTGGCAACTGGAGCTGTTAGGTCATTTATTTGGGATGACACAGTTAATTCACTCCTGAGTAGTGTGGCCATCCCAGATGCATACCGATAAAAAAATGTACACCACTGCACACGGTGTTTTGCATACACTACGTGTTTACCGTCAAAACCATTTTAGAGATGATGTAGAGTTTTAAATTGGCCTGTTACTGGGCTGTTTTGGGGAACCCTCCAACTCTGATTTAAAAAGCCAGCGAGGAGCTCAGGAACTTTATGGCCCATTGGGGGATCGGGGAAAGCAACACTATTTGACCAGCACAATTGAACTGCCTAACGACTCCAGCCATGCCAAGGTGAATCAAATCCAGCCTTGGTGTTCTGGAGAATCAGGAGGATGCTTTTCTCAGTGCACAGCCGGTTGTTTGATGGCTCCCACTGTGGGGTCTCTCTCCCCATTGCAGAAGCCGGAGTCAAACTGTCAGTTCTGAGACCAGCGTGGATGAAGGTGGAGTTTTCGAAGGTTTGAAGGCCGAAACTCCCTCACCGCAGCAGCTTTTCTCAGGGCTGGCAGGCATCCCATCTGGAACCATCCCAACTACCCCGTTCCAGTCAGGTTTGGTCCTGGGTTCCTCAGCAGGAGGCGGGGATGTGTTCATTCAGATGCCAGCCCCAAGGGAAGAAGGGGCCAGCCGAACAGAAGGAGCTCCGTTCCACCACCGGCAGCAGCCCCATCACTATCACCATGGCCACCATCGGGGATCCTCTTTGCTGCACATGGCTAGTGGAGACCGCCACGGACACGCAGAAGACAATCCCGAGGACCAGCCTGGGACTCCTGCGCCTGCCCTCTCGGAGCTGAAGGCTGTGATCTGCTGGCTCCAGAAGGGGCTTCCCTTCATCCTGATACTCCTGGCTAAAGTTTGTTTCCAGCATAAGCTTGGTAAGCAGCCAACTCGCCATCTTCATTTGGTTCCCAGGTTGAGAGAGGGTGGTTCAGCAGCTGGGTCCTGCCGCAGTGTCCACTGTGTTCATCTCTGTAAGAATTCTTAGAGGTAGCAAATTCAGTGGGCAAAGGGGACCTAGGCGGACAGGGGTGAAGCTACCTGTCTTTGGGCATCCTGCCTTTTCTTCCCCTTTAATTTCATTACTAGCCATTACAGTTGAGTGACGCCCATGTTTGATGTCCTGTCCTGCCATGTGGCAGACTCTTGTTCTGTTCCTTGCCTTGGTCTCTATCCCTGCCCCTCTCCACCAGGGGCTGAGAACGCTGGGAAGAATCCTCACTCAGCTCTCAGGGCAGAGGTGGGATGGGAATACTTATAGCAGCCTCTGCTGGTCAGCTCTTGTGTGGCACTGAAAGTCTCGGAAGGGATTCGAATCGTGCTTGGCTGGAAGGATGGTAGTTGGGAGATGGGATGACCAGTTACACTTTACAACTGAGATTTTTCAAAGCTGCCTAAAGGATTCAGGCACCCAATTTCCTTTAATTTGAATGGGAATTGGGCATCCAAATCCCTTAGGGGCCTTGAAAAATCTCAGACTACAATCCTCCTTTTAAACGTTCATTTGTAGATGGAGTATGTAACTGTCTGGTGAATATTTGTCTTTATGGACACTGATATCGCTAGCTAGAGGAAGCCATAATGTGCAAGTGCCCCCCCCCCACACACACACACATCAATCCTTGCCTGCGGCACCCCTCAGCCCTGGGTCACAACACAGCTTTGCCAGCGCACCTCAGTCTTGATCTGCAGAGCCAGCTGCTATTCCAGTTTTCCCTCCTTTCCTAGCTCTGTTCGTGCAACTCCGCCATGCCCTGCAGTACCTTTGCTATTGTGTTCCTGGGTCTCTCATGAACAGAGGCTGCCGTTTCTTCAGTATTGTATCAAACTGTGTGGCAGCTTGTGCTTCTGGGCAAATATGCCCTGGAAATGGCCGTGATGCATTCACATTAATTTGGTTTGTGATCTGAACCCCGCTCTCCAGAGCTTAGCGGTCAGTGTGTTAGCATCCCCCACTCTATCCAGCAATTACAGGTGTTGGGTTGGTTTGTTTTAAACCTAAAATGTTGACTATAAAATAATTTAACAATGTGAATACTCCCTCCCTGGTGCAACAGCCGTTTGACGGGTGTCTTTCCTTGCAGGGATTGCTGTGTGCATTGGTCTGGCCAGCACATTTGCATATGCTAATTCAACTCTCCGAGAACAGGTCTCTTTGAAGGTGAGTACAGTATCTTGCTCTATGGTGTTCTGAGATATTGCTCTTAATATGCAAAATAATGCTGATACCAGATCTTGTCTTGCACTTTGTGCATGAAACAATGAATGTGCACAGATTTCTTTGCATATATGAATACTCTGTTCCTTCCCTGCCCCACACAGCCTCCCTGTCTTGCAGGAAGCCTGGTATAGTGGTTAGAGAGTGAAAAATCAGAACTGGTTTCTATTCCTGGCCCTGCCACTGACTTGCAGTGCAACTTCAAGGAGCAGCTCTGTGCCCCAGTTTCCCTATATGTAACAATGGAAGTGATAATGCCCCTTTCGCCAGGGTGCAGTGAGGCTTAATTCATTAACGCTTACAGAGAGCTTGGAGATTTTCAGATGAAAGATGGCTATAGAAGTATTACTTCTTAATATGCTTGGTGTTCTGGCTACATCTTAAATAAACCAATTGGCTTCTTCAGGTATCATGGTTTATAGTCTTATGGGATATCTCAACAGCATTGCAGTGCCGGGTTGGGGCTGCATTATCATATAGATGATATGTGAGTGGCATAAATATATAATTATGCACACATGGTAATGAAATAAATGTGACAAAATGCAGACTGATGGGATAAATTGCACAACTAGGTATTAATTATCTGTCTTGCACATTTGACTGCCTAACCTTACCCTGCCCATTAATCCAGTTGCTTGAAGACTCAATCTAGCATTCCTCTGAACAGCTTCAAAGAGCCACATTTTTACTAAATAAACCTGCCCAAAAAATTCTTTCTCATTTTCCCTCCCAAATGTGGAATTTCCTTCTCAAAATTACACTGGTCCAAGGCTCAGAAGAGGTAACCTTCAGACCTTCACACGTGCTGAGATTAGGATCTAATATCGTGTCATTCATTCCCATCTTCACAGATGTAGAATTTAAGCTACTGTTGGTTCTTTCATTTGTTCAGTTGTTTCTTGATTATAAATCACATGCTCTGAAACCTCCCTGCATCCAAACACTGTCCATTTATGCTCTATGCAGTATGTTCTAGATATGATGATGGTCTAAAAGAGTCTAGGTGATTTTTTTTTTTGTTTTTTAAAGCTACATGTTTAGATGTGACCCCTAATAAGGCCATCCAGATCCTGCCTATGGAAGCTCAAACCTATAGTACAGCATATCTGCTCCTACTTATCAAGCTGAGTGTAAGCATGCAGGATTTGGATGTCCTGTTGAGGCACCCCCCTTTGAAAACTGGGTTATGTGGGTCTGACTCTCCCTTTCTGCCAGTGTCATTCTCTTGATTTCAGTGGAGTAACTCTGCTTGACAAAGTAAATGAGAGCAGATTCTGGTCCTGTTTATCTATGTCTGTACCTTGCTGCCTATTTTTATGTCTCACTCCCATGTAAATAACTAATTACTGAATGCTTAGAAGTGTGTGTCTGTCCCCTGGGTTGGTCTCACATTTTTCAGCAGTTAAAGGCTTGGTGCACAATATGCGTGTTCCCTTTAGACTTTTGAATCTGTCTTGTCTGCCTCTTGTTTGTGCTCAGGAGAAGAGGTCGGTGCTGATTGTCTTCTGGATCCTGGCTTTCCTCCTGGGGAATACCTTATACTTGCTTTACACTTTCAGCTCCCAGCAGCTATACAACAGGTGGGCATGTGGTAAATCCTACCTGGTGGAAACAGGTAGTAATTGCCAGGGTGGAAAAGAGGTAGCCCACCTTCTCTCACACTTTTTTGTGAGATGCAAGTGTAGTTCCATGGAATCTGTCATTTCTGCTACAGTAAATGGAGGAAAAACATGCGGGTTACTTTTTGCCCATGGAAGCTGGGATTTTCTATCATGGTGTAATTGAGATATAGAGAGCCAGGGTGCTGGAACCAGATGAGAATACTGACCTTTGTTTTCCCTTCCCACAATGGCTTCTTTCCATTGCTGTGTATTAGGCTTTCATTCTATTACTAAAGATGGACTTGAGTAGTAATGTTTAGATTTGGATCCAGAGCCAAATGTTCCCAGCATTTGGGGGTGTTTGGATCTGGTGCAAGTAGGGGCCAGTCTCCAAATTTAGGTATGGAGATCAACTTTTCTGAAGCTGAGGGGTGTAAACATCCAGGGTTTTGGTTGGGGTCAATCTCTTATTAGAATGATCAAGGAAGAACTAAATGCCATGAAGCGATTGGAGTTAGGCTAAGCGAGTGTAACCAGGATAGATGGGGTGAAATGATGCAAAGGCAAATTTAGGCCAAATGTTAGGAAAATTGGTCTGAAAGTGAGATCTGTTCCCCTGTGGAATAATTTCCCAAGGGAAGTTGTGGGAGTCCCACTGATTGAGACTTGGAACTGCATATATTCAAGAAATCATTGGAATATGAATAGTATTGAACAGTCTTGCATCAGATGAGCAATAATAGCTTAGATGACATCACAGGTAGAGCCTTTCCATTTTTAATTGTGATGAGGCAGCAGTAATAGAACCATCTCTCTTCCCTGGAAAAAAATGCATATTGAATGGTAGAACGATTGTATGCTCAGAACCGTGGCACCCATCTGAATTTGCATTATTAATCCAAATTTATCATTAGCAGTTATTAGAAATACCTGTGTCTTTAACTGTTGCTTGGAGAAAAATGAGTTTCATTTGACCCCAACACTCTGAATTATTTTATTTTAAAAAATGTGACTCTCATCTGGGATTCTGCCTGGGTGTTTGGAGTGAAGGGGCAGCTGTAGTATGAGTCAGACTGGAAGCAGATGAGTGACGGGACGTGTGAGGGAAAGTTGCAGTTCAGAGGCTCTGGAGGGAAGGATTGGGTCGGAGTGGAACAAGTTGGGAGAATGTGCTGGAAAGGCTGCCATAGTGGGCAGCCGGGAAACAGAAGGCAGGAAGGAGACTGCTGGGAGGCTCTGAGGAGCAGGGGGGTGAGATAGGGGTGTGGGGGAGCTGATCAGGATGATGATGGGGATGTGGGGGAGCTGGAAGGTGAGATGGGGGTGTAGGGGAGCTGATGAGGCCAGGCAGGTTTGGAAAGGAACAGCAGAGTTGGGCTGGGAGAGGGGCAGGTTAGTTCAAAGGGTTCCAGCAAAACAGGAACATTGTGCCCCTTTGTTTGGGGAGCGGTGAGTTGATGCGAAAGGGTTAAATATATTGCAAAGGCTGACAGAGAGTTCCACACCAAGGCCTGATCCGCCAAGCAGCTCCATGCAGAATCCCCCTGACTTCAGCAGTGCTCCGTGTGGATGGAGAGGTCTGTCTGTGCGGAGACCCTGGCAGCACTGGGGCCCAGAGTCCTGCACAGGCTGGGGAGGTTAGAAATCGCCATTCGCTTTTTGTTCCTTTCAGTTATTTTTCATTTCCTGATTTTGCTGTTGTTTTTGTGTATTTATTTTCCTAGCCCGCAATCATATTTAAGTCTCTGATTTTGTTTCTGTTTTTAGGGTTTAATTTTACCTGTTGCGCTGTGCCAGAGTTGTGAGTATTTTAATTTCATGCTCAGGCTTTTTGTTTCGGGTTTTTCTTTTTGTTAAGTTTTTGCTTTTCACACGCGAGAGCTTGGTGGACAGTAATAGTGACAAGAAGCCCCTTGTGACTGCTGAGGAAGGACCTGATTTAATTGGTACCCCATGCAGTGGTTTCCTGAAGTACTGGTACTCTAGGCTCCTCCTACCTAAGGAGCAAATATTCAACTCAGTGTCCGGCCCGAGTTGCTGGACTGGGGGTGGCGGGAGGAGGAAAAAGAGAGGCATCTTTCTGCTGCTCTCTGAAGGCTGTTCTAGCCCATGGCTGAAGTAGACTTGCACGTTCCCTAATGCAGGTGCAGGGGTTAATCGGAGCATGGTGCCGCAGCGGATACTCTGACCCTACCGCACCCATGCCCTGCTCCTTCCTGTTCAGTGTGAGCTGCTGGGCTGAATGCCTCACGTGGGGCATGTACGCCTTGCAAGGCCCCCCGGAATCCAGCCTTCTGTGTCTCTGCCGCAGAACCACGCTGGTTTCCGCTGCCCGTGGATCCTTTGCAGCTGCAGGGTCTGCGTGCTGAGCCCTGCTGGGTCACTGCTCTCCACCTCCCACTAATTTGTGTTTGCTGGAATCCATGACCGAGCTTGGATTCCCCTTTCTATAGGTTTGGAATACGTGCACTTCAATAGGCGATGCTGATTCACAGAGCCCAGCTCTTAGTTGGCCTCAAAAGTTTGTGAGCCACTGTCTCAGTGCAATTACCCCATGCTGAATGGCCCTGAGCATTCTGCTGTGCCTAATGCGGTGCTGCCCTTGTCGCATGCCTGCCCTGCGTTCCCAGCTAGCTTAGTGCTGTGGAGAATGCTGCCCCTGCAGTAGTTCTGCCTTTGCCAGAATGTGCTTTTGTGGGGTTTCAAGACTGGTCTACACGCATGGTGCTCTTGAATTGGCCTGTGCTGTTCCTACTGAGGAGTGGCAACTACCCCAGCGCGGCTCTGAACTGCAGTGGCGTGCATGTTTCAGATCATTCCCCAGTGGTAAAGATGGAGAGATGTAGGTGGCTTTTCCTTCAGGAATAGGATTGAGTGGGAAAACTTGGGGACCAGAGCTGCTGATATTGGGAACACCCCCCTGGAGGGAAGTTTCTTTCTTTTATCAGCCTGGAGTGCAGGGGTTAACTTCCACCGTAGGCTTTGTGGATGACTGTGTTCCCTTTACTGAAAATGGGCAAGTCTGAAGCCATTGACCTCAGTGGGGCTGGATAAGAGCATGGGTCAAAGTCCGGAAGGGACTAACCTGCTGACCTTGCTCCTGTTACATTTGATCTAAAGAACCTGTGCTCATGTTTGGTGGAGTCCCTGGGCCCATTCTTTGTACTGGAGCTTTGATGAAGGGCAGATGATGGGCCATTCGTTAATGTTTGGGTCTTGCTGTCCTGCTTTTCAGCCTGATATTTCTGAAACCCAACCTGGAGAGTCTGGATTTCTTTGACCTGATGTGGACTGTGGGGATCACGGACTTCGTACTGAAGTATCTCACCATCTCTTTGAAATGCCTGGTCGTTGCCCTGCCTAAAATCATTCTGGCTGTCAAGTCAAAGGTAAAGGACTCTGCTTTCTTCCTGGTCCTTGTCTGATGGGAGCCACCCAATAAAACCATGCCTCTGAGGTTAGATACAGATTCTGCTTGATTCTTGCCTGGGTGTGCAAAGGAAAGGGAGCCTCCATTTCCCAAACCCCTTGCATGATTTGTGTAAGGACAAGACAGATTTTCATTCCCATGTTCAAGCTAGGGTGGGGGCTGCTGGCTCCCTCCCTCCCAGAACTGCATATTGCCCCAAAAAGGGAAGGGGGGAGGTGGGGCTATAGCCAACAACAATGGGTGAGAGTGAAACACTTTTCTACAGGCTGTGGGCAGTTTGCACTATCTAGCCTTTTGTGAACAAACCGCCCGCCTCCCCTCCTTCCGCTGGAAAAACAGTGGATTAAAGTGATAAAAATTGTATGCTTTGTGGAAGACGAGCATCCTTATCTGTGTAACTGATAACACCTTAGATTATTTAAATGGAATTTTAGAAATCTGATTTACCATGTATGTAGTAGAACTGGTCAAAAAATTTCAAATATCAAAATTTTGATGAAAATGTGATGTTAGGGAAGAAAAAATCACGGAAAGTTTTGGTAAAATTTTTGCACCAATTTTCCTGGGTTATTTTTTTGACCGACTGTAGAGCTGGTAGCAGCTTTTCTGATATGTATACTTATTAATTGATACAATCTCTCTTCCTTCCCTCACCAATCTTTTTTTTAACCTGAATTCTAGCATCACTCACTGTGTACAATGAAACTAAACAAGCCAGGGTCACTTCATGTTTAGAATCCATTTCATTTTATGGACGTGGTTTCCTGATGTGCATGCAGGCTCCCAGTGCTGTTGCATCTGAGTTCTTATGGCAGGTGAATGTTTGTTTAAAAAAAGTGGTTTCTAATTTTTGGCACTGAACCTGAGACGCCCCCAAGGGGCTGATCTTCAGAGATGCTGGCATTTTTCCTTCCGAGTCAGTACTTATCCAATCCCCCAGCATGTTCAGGGTCCATTATGCTGCTGTGATTCTTGGATGAGATGTGAAACTCTGGTTCTGAGCTCTTGTGTTCACTGCAGACCCGTAACGCTCTTTTTATTTTATTGTTTTACAAGAATAGATGTGTTAACCCAGGTGTTCTGGGAACGTTCCAGCTTAAATAATTACTTTATATCACCCTAAAGGTTTGTCTGCATACAGGTTGAAGCAGTACACCACCTCCTTCCTGTGTGGATGCAGTTATATGGGTGTGAAGGTGCCTTGTATAGCTTATTCTTGTACGGGAAGGGGAAAAAGCTATATCGGCATCTTTGCACCCAAAGTAGGAGCGGTACCTATTTAACTATTTCAGTAGAAAATTGCATCCCTAACTGAAACTGTTCCATCGATACTGAAACTGTGTGTAGACCAGGTCTCAGTGTATGATGTTTTTCACTTCCTGTCCTAAACAGTTGTGTAAAGTGCCTGTTCACTATTAGAGCTGTCATGTTCTCCTTGCCCCCACCCCCGACCCATCACCAGTGGTGGATGTGGTAAGTAGAGCTTGTGGATCGGTTAACTTTTGGTTGCCTTTGGAATGAAAGACACGATAGAAATGCAAGATATTACTATCATCATCCCTCACTGAAAGTCTCAGGCAAAGCACTTAAAGGGAATTTTTAAAGCGGGAATAGTTATGCTTACAAATAACATGGGTGGCAGGGGAGTTGAGCTGTTTGTTCCTGCGCACCAGGGGTACTTGAGATGGTTATTAATTGATCTCTGGCGATTGTCCAGTTCTTTTTTTTTTTTTTTCTATTATTGTTATTATTTTATTTTGGGAGATTAATGTGCTGGGTCAGAGCATAATCCAGCTTGCAAAAAAAGTGATGCGAATAGTCATCCCAAGATAAATTGCTGCACTGGAAAAGGTTCACAGCCTTTGCTTGCTTGTCTGAGAGCTATCCCAAGTACTCATTAATCCTTGTCGGGGGAGAAGAAAGAGACTGGGTCTTTATTTGCAGCTACAGTGAGAGGCTGGTAAGATCACATCTGTCAAGGGCCCATAATGGCTTACAGCACAGATGCTTCATTTTTAATACCTTTTTCTGCACAGTGATATTTCTCCAATTTTTTTTGAGTCCCTTTTTGTCTTGAGATGTTGTTGATGGTTTCTCTGTCCCTTGACATCTGAGGCTCTGTTGCTATCACTTAATCATGGGTTTACACACACACACACACACACACACACACACACACACACACACACACACACACACACACACCCATAGTTCTCTCTACATCCATCAAGCCATTTGGGGCTGTGATCTGTTCTGATCTTAAAAACTAAGCAGGATCGGACTTGAATGGGAGACCTCTAAGAAAAACCCAGCTCACTAAAGGAAGTGCTCTTAGTGATGGAGTCGAGCGCTTTTTGCTGAGCTGATGCCCCAGCGTAGTTTTAGGGGGCAATGAGATGCTGGAAGCCCCATTGGCAGAGGAGAACCTAAGCTCTCGTCCACTTAAGAGTATTGAAGATCCTATGGCACCTTAGGTGCATCATCCTTAGAGGATGTCTATGCTGCAGCTGGAAGCATGCCTCCCAGCCTGGGTAGATAGCTCAAGCAAAGCTAGTATGTCTAGCACACTGAAAATGGATGTTGCAGCCCGGGCTACCTGCCTGAATACAAGCCCGTCCAATCCCCAAGGTCCAAACTTGAGTTGCTAGCCTGTGCCACAATGTTCATGCTGCTATTTTTAGCATACTAGCTCAAGTGAACCTAGAAAGTGTCTGTCTCCCCAGGCTGGGAGGCATGCTCCCGTTTGCAGTGTAGACATACTCTTTGTGTTTTGGCCAAAATCCATGCGAGGTATTTATAGTCTGACAGCTCCTCTTGCAACGTCAGCCGGATATGGTATTCTTCACTTTCTGCCCAAAATTATTATTATGGCGCTGTTGTTTTCAGTTTAAACAGCTGCTGCTTTCCATTTCATTGATGGCTGCAGCCTAATGGTGAGAGGTGTGAGTCTTATCTATATGTGGCTAATGTAGCAAAATGCTTTGGGATCCTTCAAGGTGAAAGCTACCAAAGGAATGTCCACTTAAAATCACAGTGGAGAGATGGGTGCTTATTTCAGCTGCCATGAGATAATGCTGGTGCTACTGGATTCTTCTTCCTGATCAAAGCAGTGGTTTCCAGCTGCCAGGACCAGGACCAGGACCAGGAGTGGAGAACCTCATGCCACCAGTGAAAGAGAAGATATAGTTCAACACCATGGAGAAGGCGGTGGGGAGAAGGGGGATTTTCTCCTGCATTTTCTGGCAGTGCCTCTCTGGTGTTCAGCAATGGTTGTAGTGAAACTTGCTAACTGGGATCTAATTCACAGGCTTTTATCTTTCTCAGTTTGACTTCAGACCAGTCACTTTCAGATTAGTCCCATCTTTCTGAGTCTAAAACTACTCTGGCTCTTCTGGCCTCTCCTCAAGATTTTCCCACCCTTCATCAAAGTTCTCAGGCTTTTCTGAACATTATGTGGCTTTCCCCAATGCTCTCATTCTCCTCTTTTACTTGGGCATGTAGAAAATCCTTGGGTTTGCAGGGAGACTGGGAAGAGAGGTTTGATGAGAAGTTTGATAAGAGGTATGGAGTAGTAGTCTGATCCAGGCCAGGGACCCGGGAATTCTTGAGTTCTCATCTCATCTCTGACACTTTGTGTCCTTCGATATGTCACTTACAAGTTTTCTAAAGGGGCTTCTGTCCTGAGTGGCCAACTTGAGATAGCTCGGCCCTGACTTTCAGAGGTGCTGAATACTTACCATTGGGACTACTCACAAGGGCACAGACTTAGGTGCATGCATGAATCTTTTCAGGACCAGGGCCCAAACACAATGGGTCATATTAAATGCCCTGGAAATTTGGGAGTATTGGGTCCAGATCTTTAAAAGGAGTGATAAGTATTTATTAATACATTATTTCATTAAAGTGCTTTAAAACAATTGAGCCATTGGATTTTTTCCCCTTGTGTTTATTTTTTCCCCCTTGAAATGGAGCTTCTGGTTTCCATGATTCTCCTGGGTAATACAAAACAGGACCAGGAAAGCCCTTTTGCCGCACTGCCGTTTCAAGATGCCATAAAGAAAATTTGCCCCCATCCATTGTTTAAAAGGCTCCAGCAATCAAGATTCCTAGGATGGAAGTTTGCCCCTAGTAGAAGCCTGGTTCCTTTCTCTCTTACCTCATGCGTTTTTGCATCGTTTTCTCTTTTTTTGTTTTGTTTTTCCCCCTTTATTCCATTCCATGGAAGAGCAGCAAAGATTGTTTAATAGCCACATGGGGAGGGGATGGGGGAGTCTCACATGCACCTGGGATTTCCTAATCTGCAATCTTCAGTAAGTGTGTCTTTTCTATTTACTTACTTCTAATTCCACACCCACCAAGCTGTCGTTCCTTAGCAGTGAAAATGAAAAGCTGCCATTTATAGATGTACAACAATGGAGGCCTTCGCAGGCCACATGGCTCCTGCAGTTTAATTTACTTTAATTCATTTTATATTGAACCAAATGGTATTTGTTGGGTTGTTTTTTTAATGGAGAGCTTTCAGCATGTGGGGTGGCAGCCAAGCCCCCCTCCTGTGGAAATTAGGAACCCAGCTGCTATTTAAATTTCTGCTCTGCTCCTCTGGGCTTTTTTAGGGGGAAAAAAGAGGCCCTTTTAACACTGTGGGTAATTTACATTCTGTCATTATAGGCCTGCTCCTGCTCCCATTAAAACTCCCCACTGGCGTCAAAGGTGCCGGATTGGACCCTGTGCCTGAACTTGCCACCCTTCCACTGCTCCATTCAGTTCAGTCTCCCTTTACTCTCTTCCCCGCTCCTCATGGCATGGCCATAGTTTGTCTCACGATCTGTGGCTTCAGTGCTGGCCTGGACGCAGTGTGGGAGACACGGTGGGTTCTTTTGTGTAACTTACATTCCATGACTAAGTTTTTCCCAATCCTCCCCAGCAGCGTGACTGAAAAATAATGGTTTGTTCCGATAGCGGTGCTAGCCAAGCGTGTCGTTCCTCTCCCATCCTTGATGACACCTGAATCTGCAAAGGAAGAGATGACTCAGACATTCACATGATGCAGCTCGTTGCTGGCAACAAACTATGCCTTGATCACCACAAAGCCAAGGGGTTAGGGTGCTTAGTGGTATCTGAGTGCCTCACATAACACCCCTGTGAGGTAGGGCAGTGCTATTATCCCCATTGTACAGATGGGAACCAGGCACAGAGTGGTCCAGGGTGTTTGTGGCAAAGCAGGCATTGGACTCAGATCTCTCAGATCCTACACTAACGCTCCACCCATTGGATCTGTCCTTTCTCTCCTTCACTGGGAACCATATGCAGATTCTACAGCAACTTTCCCTAATTCAGGAGCTGTGGCTGGAAGAGATGGGACTCTGCCTTAGAGGGGCATTTTATCCTTTTCTTTCTTGCAGGAAAGAGTGGCTAAAACACGGAACTGGAGCTCTGTCACCAGACTCCCTGCGCGATCTTTGGAAAGTCACGAAAGCCGCCATTTTCAGAGGTGGCCACTGATTTGGGGGTACCTTAGTTTTTTGGTGTGCCAACTTGAGAGATCTGGGGCCTGATCTTCAGAAATGCTGAGCACCTACAACTCCCAATGACTAGGCAGAGGTCCAGTGGGAGTTGCTCACGTTTACTGAAATTGAAAAAAGAAAACCCCTTTTGATTTATTCATAGTTAGCCTGCGGTGAGTTTTCACCTGCCTTTACATAGTGGCAACAGTCTTTTCTTTTCTTTTCATCCTACCCAACCTGTTTCCTTCCTGGTGCTGGCAAAGAGGCTCTAAGGGAGAGGGCTTTTGGTCAATCTCCCTGCTGTCCTGTGGTCTGAAAGCCAGCTGGTTTCTCTGAGAGATTTCTTCAGCATCCTCTTCTTTTAGGATATGTCCTAACAATGCTGGCAACTGGGCGAGGGAGACTTAGAACTTCTCCAGGGTGACAGTCACAGTTTACAGTTGTCTCATTGCGACGCACGCATACACACCATTAAAAAAACATGAAGGTTGCAAAGTCAAGCGCTCAGAAGTTAAGAAATACCAGAGTTAAGGTTGCCCATATAACCTCATTTTGGCCCGTTTGCACATATGCGTTCTGAAAGTCTTTAATTACATGAGCACATGCTATTTTCTCCACAGGACCCCTCACATTCAGTGCACTGTCTCAGCCTGCTCTGGGAATGAATCAGGGTTGTGTAGTGAAGGACGCTGTTCTCTGTAGGTCCTCTGCTTCATTTCTTGCAGAAGTTGGAAGTGAATGAGGCGAGGATGGCTTCATGGTTAAGGCAGCTGAATGCTACCCTGGAGAACTGGATTCTTTCTCTCCCTCTGCCACAGAGTGCCTGTGCGATGCTCGGCAAGTCACTTGAACAGACTTTTCACAGGTAGTCAGTCAGTGCGTGGTCCTCGTTTTCAGGGTGCCTGGTTTGAGACTCCATGGGCTGATTTGCTGAAATGCTGAGCTGCAACTCAAGTCAATGGGAGCTGCGGTTTGAACAGATAAAGTGCTAATGGGAAGCACTCAGAAACATTGGGTCCTAGGCCTCTCAAACTGGGCACCCAAAATTAGTGGACATTTCTGATCTTAGTCTCTCTGTGCCTCAGTTCTGCATCTGTGAAATGGGAATAGCACCCTCTTACCTCTTTCCTGGGTGTTGTGAAAATAAATTAATTAATGTTTGTGACACATTCAGATACTATGGGGATGAGAGCCCTAGAAAAGCCTGTGTGGAAATTCATAATTCTGGCTTCAGAGCAGGGTTTAAACACTGTGCAGTAAATGAGGCTTGAGGTCACGCATGGAATGACATGAAGACAAAATATTGAATAGCTGCTCGTTAAATGAGCACCATCCATCCTGTGCACTGAATGAAGCAGAGGGCTTGTGAGGAAAAAAGTATGTGATCATATAATTAAAGACTGTATCATAATGCATACACACATGGGGTCTGAATTAAGGTTGTACAGGCAACCTTAATTCTGGCATTTCCTAACTTCTGACAGTGCAACCTTCATAATATTTTCCCCCTAGTTTTGTGTGTAATTTCCTCTGTTGGGGGGGGGGAGGGAAAGGAAAGTGAAAAAAGAAATTCCATCATGTCTCATCACCTTTAGATCTATCACACAGACCTTTGCCACTTGAGCTAGTAGAGTAACTGACAGCAGTAGTAGGTTGTCATCCTCTATGTGGACCAGCACCAGAGGGAAATGAGGCACAAACTTTGCTAGTGAGTTTCACAGATAATTGCTGACAGTAGAGGAATGGTGAGACTTTGGGATCTTGGGTTCCATTCCAGACTCTGGAAAAGAGTGTTCTCTAGTGGTCACAGACCCTTCTGTCCCCTCCAATTCGTCACTGCCCTAGTCCTATTTCTTCCCCGTCACTGACTCCCCATCCCATTCCCAGTCTCCACTCCTCAAGCTTTTTATCCCAGATCCTATTTCCTTTCCCAACCAGTTCTAGTCCCTGCCCCACTTCGGCTCCCTGTCCCAATTTCTCTTTCTCTTCTTTTCCCCTCCCCTCAACTTTCCCCCTCTACGTTCTACCCATGCACTTTCCTCCTCCTCCATACTGGACACCAGCCAGGAGTCAGAGAGAGCACAGGAGAGACAGACGCTCTGCTCATAGTTCTGGTTTCTTGCCCCACCCTGTCCTGGAGCAGGTGAGAACTGCAGTTTCAGGAAAAGTCCTCCTCAGCCCTGGCACCCCTGGTCTGGAGCATGCTCATCTGCTCTGTTGGGATGGCACTTGTGCCATCCAGTCACAAGAAGGAGCAGTAGGGGGCTGGCGAATGCTTGGTGCGGACAGAATCCTCAGATTTTAGGTGTCGCTCTAACAAGTCTCTAAAAAGCATGTACGAAGGGAGATTTTTTTTCAAAGGCTTATAGCTTAGCCAGATTTGTGAAGATTGTGATGGGAATAGCAAAAGGCATATCCTGACAGAGGCCAGCTCCAAAGTGAGAAGGTGCTGGACCTTCTTAACGAAAGGGTTGTATGACTGATTTATTTTTAACACTGGTGAAGCAATGGACTTTTCCCTCACCTCATTTTCAGAAATGGCTGAAACTTACAAATTAATTAAATAAATAAATAACATAGAGCCTGAGGCGGACACGTGCCATGGAAAATTTCAGCCCAAATGGTTAAAGTTCAGCAAAGTTTGATAAGCAACTGGAAACAGGCTCTTAGAATGGGACATGTCAGCCAACCTTAATAATAGGCAGCACTCACAATGCTGCCTGTAATAAGTTATGGACATCAGAAATGCTGAATTTTGCAGCTGAGGGTAAAGGAAACTATATACCTGCTAAAAGAGAGGGACCGCACTTCTTTTCAGGCTCATATCTCTGCCAGTGTTTTGTGGCTATTTTGAGATTTTTCCTAAATTTAAAAAGAGGCCAGTGTCACAAGTAAATGTCCGGGAGGGTTGAGACTTGGTGTATCTGATGGGTACAGGCTCTGTACTCCATGCTCCCAGAAGGCAACGCTTTTAATTTTGTTGGGGCAACATTTCATATGGCACTCTTTCCTTTGATTAAGTCTCATTTCGCTATCTTTGTAGCTGCACCCATCACGGCTGTGATGATATTGTATCCGATTGTAGGGTTCTCTTGGATGGTCATTCTGGTGGTGTGAGTCATCCAGGATGGTGCATACCCATTTCATGCTGGTAGCTGCACTCCTTTGGGGCTGTTAACACATCTCCAGGCTGCTGAGATGTCCTTCAGTTACCAGTAAAAACCCATGGGAAGTGCTAGCCTAGAGGAGGTGACTGAGTTGGAATTACATTAACACTTCTTAGCTTTACAGGAGTGGAGGCACCGTAGTTAACAGAATCAGAATCTTCCATTTGCTGCAAGTCCATCTCTGCCTCTTCCTACGCTTCTGCTCCCTGGCCAGAGCTCACCTGAATGTTTCCCAGCCCTGTGCTCCACCCCCGGGAAGCTCAGAAACTCTGCAGGAGCTTAGTTTTAGCCCTGCCCAGCTCCCAAGCTTCACAGGAAGGTTCCACTTGTTATCCCATAGCTTCACAGAAGGCATCTGAAATCTTTGGAGGATCAAGTGTTGACCTGTACCAGGACAGTCTGTTACGGATGCTGAACTGGATGAAGGAAAAGTCCGAGTCTGGTGGGAGAAGCAGCAAAGTGGTTTGCTTTAGGAATTTGCAGTGCATTTTACTTGCCAGTTGTTTTCATCAGGGTTGGATGGTGTGTGTGTGTGTGTGTGTGTGTGTGTATGTGGAAAGCTGCCTATGCTAAAGGAAGTGATAGACTAGTCATTAGCAAACTGCGACCCTCTGTCACAGGGGCTTATGAAATAAATGATGATCATACTGAAGCGTGAGTCTGGCGAGAAAGCCTTTCGTGCTAATTTAATAAATTGCTTGCATTTAGAATCCCATATTGTTGCTGTTACATTTTTGCTATGTGATGCCACATGGGATTAAAAAGAGGAGGGATGGGGGAAGGGGAAAAAAAGCCCAGGTCCTTTAGCAACCGCTGGTGTGACCTCACTCGCTGTCCCAGGGGGGATATGAGATCATGAGAATGCCAGAGCTCTCTGAAGGATTCGATTTGTTCAGCACAGCGGGACAGCCTGCCAAGTGATCTCATCTCTGAGACCCAGGGGGAGGGTGCTGACTGCTGCTTTCTTCCTGGACTGCAGAGGACTGAATCCCTGCGCCCCACCGATGGCGATTAATGACAGCGACCTGTGATGACATCGTCAACGATACTGTTACTGTGATGCACGCAGCAAAATTCTAGGGGAATTTTTCCCATCCCTCCCTATCCTTATCAAATCCAAAATCTTGACATCTTAAAATTTAACTTTTAGGCGTGTTAACGCCATGACAGCTGATCTGTTGGTTTACGTTTACGACCCCTCATCTCACTCCTTTGCCCTGGCATCAATTCTTCCTTCTAAACAATGAGTGACAACACAAACTCAGATCCTCATCAAGGCTGGGAGACCCAAAATTAGATCCTACTTATGTGGTCAGCTTCTTGGTGCTGGTTCTCACTGCTATAGAGTGAAAGAAAATGTGGTTAGAAAACATACTTCTGTTGCAGCCTCCTGGGGTTACGAGAAACCTGAAGGTAAACAATGATGCCTTGATGGTGTCCTTTGTAAGAACAAATGGTTTCAAATCTAGAGGAAATACCAAGATGAGAGGATTGTTTCAGTAGACGTTTAAAAAGGGGATAGGGCCCATTCCTGCAAAGTGCAGGGCTCCCTAGTGTAGAGCAGATAGTTGGATGAATTCTCTTTCCCAATACAATTCTTGGGAGGATTTAGCAACCCTGAAACTAAAGGTTGTATTTCAGAGCTGGTCTTTGTGGCTCAGAGTTTGTATCTGAGACCAGCACACACTGCGCAGAAGGGAATGCTGGAAAGCAAGGGAGGGCCTGTTGCAATTTGATTCACCAGGATTCTCTGCAAAATAGGGAGACCAAGCTGGTTGTACAATAGTAATTCTCTGCCTTCAGCACAGTGGTGGGACCAGGGAAAGAGAAATATGTCTTGTACTCCTCTTCCTATTTATTAGTATTATTGATCATACAACAATGCCTACAAGCCAGTGCCGTATCGGCACGATACAAACAAATAGCAAAGAGAGAGTCCCTGCCCTGAGAAGCAAATGTAAGACTGTAGACAACAACTGGATAAAACAAACCGCCCGGGGGAGCACAAGGAAGCAATGAGAAGATACTTTTCCCTTTCTGGGCACTAAATTAGATGGCAGTGAAGAGGGCAATAGTTGCAACTCACCAATACCGGCGTGTGCAACCATTAGCAAAGTGCCTGAGTGGCTAATGGACATGCAGGACTCATCACAGCGCGAACTCTTACGTCTGAGCCTTTCTCTTCTCCTTCTGGGCCCCTGGCAATGATGATCATTTGTATCATTTATGTTTTACAGGGGAAGTTTTATTTGGTTATTGAAGAGCTGAGCCAGCTGTTCCGCTCGCTTGTCCCCATCCAGTTGTGGTACAAATACATCATGGGGGATGATCCATCCAGCAGCTATTTCCTAGGAGGGATCCTGATCATACTGTATAGTCTCTGCAAGGTAAGGAGATGCCTGGTGAGTAAACGCGGTATACAGCAGCAAACTCCCTGATGTTTATTTTTTATGATTAAAAAATAAACTCTTTAAAAATGTACTATTTTAGACACTTATATGGCCCCCATTAGTGTTGTATCTGAGCACTTCATGCTCTTCAAAGAGTTTTATCCACCCAACACCCATGAGAAGTACTATTATCCCCACTTTGCAGATGGTAAAACTGAGGCTCAGAGAGATTTAAATGAGTGGCCTAAGGTTGCACAGGAAGTCTATGTGGAGCTGGGAATTGAATCCTGGTCTTCTGAGGGTGTGCCCTACTTGAACAATTAGACCTCAGCAAACTGGGATATGAATCCTGCCCCTCACTGGCCTGCCACTGTCTGTCTGTGTGCACCGTACTGATGTGCATTAACAGTTCCTCAGAGCACTTTGCTCTAGCTCCGAGTGCTCTAGCTAACTGTTCACACACCTCAGCAGGGTCCACACGGACAGTGAGACCACAGCAGACTCGTGCGAGATAGATTTACAGCTTGCCACAGTCTAAATGTTCATGTAGACAAGCCCTGCGTATCAGACTGGCACCTTAATCGCTGGACCATCCTTCTGCCTGTTACATTTATGAAAGCAGCCATGCCTAATTATGTGCCTGTGAGGACATCATACTAGTGCATCCAGAATGAGAGATCGGACTGATGGACATAGTTTTCTGGAAGATAGTGGATTAACACCACTGGAGACTGAGGCTGGCATCCCCACCAGCACAATGGATCTTGTCCAGACGGGAAGGGTCTGCCATTTTTCTTAATTACAATAACCAGGCTCTAGGGCAGGATTGCATTTACAAGCATAAACGTTAGGCCCCAGACTAAGAGATGAGCAAATGGACTAAATTTCACCCTCTTCTGCAGGAGGTTTCTGGGAGAGGTGTGTGTGTCTATAAGAGAGTTTCTCCTCTTCCTCTCTGCTTTTCACTAGAAGCAAGATGAGGGGAGGGGAAGTGAGTTTTGCAGTTAGTTTTGAAGGATGTAAGGTCCTTAATGTGATTCTCACCATCACCTTGTGGTGGTTGCTGAGCAAGCTGTGTGCCCCGCTTTCATGAGTCTGACCTATGCTGCTGATGGTTTTCTTATTCCTGTGGAACATAACTCCCAAGGGAGGTCCTCCTCTCTCGGGTCATTGGTCTGTCGCGATGGATGACCTTCAGGATGAGGACTGAGATCGTGATGTTTACCCAGTTCTGTCTGGGGAGCCAGTGTGGTGATTCGAGTGCTGCACTGCTATGTTCTTTGTGGCTAACGTTGCTAAGGAGGCGAGCTGCTGCGTTCTGGACAAGCTGGAGTTTTCTAAGATCAATGTGTTCAAGTACAATGAGTTGTGGTAGAAATCACAAAGGCATGGATTGCTTTGCCTGGGTCCTGGACAATTACAGATGGAAAAAGCTGGTTTGAGCAGCTGTAGCTGTCGAAGTATCTAGAAGTCCAGTGAAGAGTCCAGGAGAACTCCCAGGCTATGAACTGAATTGATTAGTTGATGGCAGACTCACTCAGTGTTCAGAGATGTTCTCATGAAGACCAGATCTTCACCAGGGTTTTTCTTTCCCCCTCCATCGTCACCTTTGTCTTGCTTGCGCTTAGCTTCGGCCAATTGTCTTCCTCCACTTACTGGTATTGGCCAGGCACTGAGATAGTTGGACAGTAGTGATGAATGAGATGTAGGCATGGGGTTGTCCGCATATTGTTGACATTTTGAGTCTCCGATGTGTTACTGTTTCCCCCTGTGGCTTCATATAAAAAACAATAGAAGAGGATGCGAGACAGTCTAGGGCCTTGAGAGACTTTGCAGATGAACTCTCTGGTAGCACAAGGAGAAGTTGCCCATCACCATTCTCTCTGAGTGCAGCCTCAGAGCAAAGATTGCAGTCAGCTCTGGGTTTCCCCATCAATTCCTGCTCCTCCTGTGAGGCAGAATAAAAGTATAGTGTAATCAACAGTACTGAATGCAGAAGGGTCTAGTGCAGTGGTTCTCAACCTATTTACCATCGTGGGTGCCCTATGCAGCTCTCTCTCTGTGTTATGTGGGCTGCATCCACACAGTATATATGCTACCTGTGTGGCCCTGAGGATGTCACATGGGCTGCAGCTGTGTGCTGATTGGGCAGCGAGTTGAGAACCACTGGTCTAGTAATAGAATAAATCTCTCCCGCTGCCCCCATATGGACAAAACGAGTAGTGCCGTTTCCATTCAGTGTCCTCACCTGAAACCTGGCTGATAGAGGTCCAGGAGCTGAGTGGGGGACAGATGTAATTGAAGACTGCTCTTGGCATGCTTTCCATTAGTTTGCTCAAGAAAGGCAGGCTGAATGCTGAGCCTATAGCCTTGTGTAAACTAAAAAGGTGCATCACTGATTAAGTTAAAACAGTGTAAGCCTCTTGTGTGGACACTCTTAAACCAAAATCAGTCTGTCCACATAAGAATTTAACGGAAATTGGTTTTTAAACAGATTTTCTTAAATCAGTGCCAGTTGCTCAGCTAGACACAGCCTAAGTCTGTAAAGTCCAAAGATAGCTGCTGCTTATGATAGATTTGTATTGCCTAGATGGCTCCATTTGTGCTAGGTATTGTACAAACATGAATGAAAGACATTCCCTGGTGTAAAGAGATTACTAGATAAATGGTGGGAGGGGAAACTGAGGCACAGAGAGGGGAAGTGACTTGCTCAAGGTCATGGCAGGTCAGTGGCAGAACCAGGACTCCTGCGTCCCAGTGCAGTGCCTATCCACTGGACCGCACTGCCTGTCTGTGCTCTCCACTGTGCTTTTGGAGGACTGAACTATTTCATGTTTTAGAGTGGTAGGAAGCTTCCCTCTTCAAAAGTGGCATTGACTGTAAGCTTCCAGGAGGGGACCTAAGCGATCCTATGTGTCCTTCCTGCACCAGGCGGGGCATGGCTTTGAGTCACATGTGGTGACTCTGATTTCTTGTATGCTTCAAGTGTCTCCTGTGTAAATGGGCAGTGCCTGGGAAAAGGGAAGAGATGTTTCCAGTCCTGGGCTCCTCATATGGCTCCTGTTGTCTGGAGAGACCATCCCAGGTTCGGGTCATTCTTCTCTATGGAACAGGCTGACATTTCTCCACAGGGTGAGGTGCTGACTTCTGAGGTAGCTGGACGGCAATCTGGACTGATGAAGCGATTGATTGTCCTGAAAAGTTCTCCTATTTTGTGATTTAGCAGCTGCAGTATCAAAGGAGAATAACGATCTACTGCCCTCCACTGTGGCTCAGGAGCAGCATTGTAAGGCTCCCTTCTGTTGAAGTCTCTGCGTATGCTGTTAGCGTGGAAGTTTCTTTCCTTCCTGCTTTATTCAAGGTCCTTGTTGATATACAAGGGCTATGTGGTGGGAGGAGGGACGTCAGTGCACTTACTTCAGAAGAGCACCTTTGTATCT
Organism: Terrapene triunguis; assembly: GCF_002925995.2. NCBI lineage: Eukaryota > Metazoa > Chordata > Testudines > Emydidae > Terrapene > Terrapene triunguis. Next base: position 6,456,032 of record NW_020665302.1, read on the forward strand.
GATCAGAACCTTGCCCCCCTACCACTAAACCTGCCCTTCTTTGGTATCTTTTGTAATTCTTAGCTTGCATAATTCTGACTGCCAGTTCTGTACTGTCCTGCCCATGACACTGCCAAGGCACGGCTCATAACCAACAGCAGAGGTCAGGAATGGGAGGGAACTGCCCCGGCTCGTCTGCTTTAAGCAAATATCTGCTACCTTTAACCAGGAAATATCTGTTTTAAACTTAAGAGCCGGCCTGCAACCGTGGCCTCTAGCCTACAGCCTAGTGTTGGGAAAAGCCAAAGAGGTTGGCAAAACATGGCTTGATTCTCCTCTCATTCTGCGCTGAAGTAAGTTGGGAGTAACTCTGTTGAAGTCAGTAGAGTGAAACCAGTGTAAGTGGGAAGATAATACAGCCCAGTGGCTGAGAGTCCAGGATCATTTAAGGTGCCTTTAGTGTCTGTCAGCCATATACAGGATTTGAGGTACTGGGACAATCAGACTACGGATTTCAGCTTCCCTTTCACTGGAGACCCTGTGTGAGAGGAGTGGGGAGTGGACTGGGAGAGGGAATAGGCTGGTTTACGTTTCCAATACAGTGCATGGAATATTAGATGCTTGGATCCCATTAACTGTCACAGGAGTTGCATGTCTAATTCTTTACCCGACGCATTGAAAATATACCCCTAGGAGTCCACGTGAGCAAAGCCACAAACCACATTAGAAAAACCACAAAAGCCTATTTGGTGCTCAGACCTGCTGTGCTCTTGGCAGTAATCCAGGGCTTAGCTCGACTGTATCACCTCTCCAAGGCACAAAGGGCAGGTCCTGCAGGCTCAGGTTATGGGGAGGTTGTGTAGAGCAGCTGGCACTGGTCCTCTCCGTGCATATGCCTGGCTTACATGTGAACACAGGGCTGACTTTGGTGCGGGAATCCCAGTTGTTAATATGTATGCAGGCCCATGTCTTAATGCCCTACCAGAGAGAAGAGTCCTGCACAAAGGTGGAGCAATTCCTTGGCCAGAAAGATGGTGGCTGCAATTTAGATTTCAATGGGTGGCAAGGGAAACACGCATCGTAGGGAGGATGCTAGAAGAGGCTGTGGGGCCCCAGCAGAGACACAAATAAGCCCCAGAGAGAGAGAGCATGGGGTTGTGTGAGAGAGAGCTGCTACCTACCATGGGATCATTAACTTTTAAAGATCCGTAACAGTCTGCAGCCTCAAGCCCTAGGAGCTGACTGGAAACATTACGGAAGAACCCTTGGAGCCCTTTTATCTGCTGACTGGAAGCATTACTGCTGCCTGCATTTGATTCCACATCTATTGCACGGTGATCTCACTGGCATTCTCTGCAGAGAGCCCACTTAGTCACGGTAACCAAAAAAAAAAAAAAACCCTCACAAAAAAAATCCAGTTTTTCTGATGTGTGTGCATATCATGTAAGTCTAATGCAGTTCTTCATGTTAGGTCTTTCTTTTGCCCTTCCACTCGCTCCATATCCAGACAAATTAGAGATGGAAAAGTCCTGTTATGCCATGCAGCCCCACTCCCTGCTAATGCAGAGCTGTTCCCTATGGGGCCTTTTCTCACATCTTGTCTAGTCTAGTTTGCAGTATGGCTTTCTCTATTTGTCTTGGGAGATTGTCCCACAGGCTGATAGATTAAACTCTCAGAAATTTATCCCTGATATTCCATCAGACTTTTCCCTTTCTTAGCTCTATCCTCACCGCTATTTTTATGCTAAATAATTTCTCGCCTCCTCGGTATTTATCCCCCTTGAGATATGTAGGCAGTTATTGTGTCGTGTCCCCCACCACACACACTCACTCACCTTTTGTCGCCACTTAGCCAAGCTGTACGTATTTAATCCTTTAATTTTTTCTCAGAAATCAGTCCCTCCAGCCCCCCACCATTTTTGTTGATCTTCATTGAACTCCTTCCAATTTATAATGAAGAGCCCAGAAATGAATACCATATTCCAGCTGTAGTCCCCTCAGAGATGTCGAGAGAGTGAGAGAGACTATTTTGTCCCCCTTCCTCTAACGTGAAGTCTCTGGGTATGCAACTTAAAGTAATAGTCCTTTTTATTTACCATATTGCAGTGTCCGCTCGTGTCTGTTTCTCTGCTCTTTGTCACACCTCAGTCTCTTTGGGCATTACTGCTTCTCGGGCTCTTTCTTTCCTACGAGTATCTGTTTGGACCATCTCTCCCTAGATGTTCTCCAAGTTACAAGACTCTGTCTGTTATCGCCCTGTGAACAGTGTCTAAAGCTAAATGTTTCTGTTGCAGTCTTTTGACATCTGTGGCCGTGTGGGGAGTGTCCGGAAGGCACTGAAGGTCCTTTGCACCCCTCAGGTAAGTAGTCAATGTGTGTGGCCAAGTTGACTTGGAAAATGTTGCCACAAAGGAAAGGTTCAGTAAAGCATTGCTCAGGGTGCCAGATTTATGGTACTTTTGAAAAAAGTCACCCACCACCCCATGGCTGTGATGGGAAGCCCTACCTAACTTTTGGATGGGGAAGCAATTCCTGATGTCTGCCCTTTCCCAACAATGTTAATGGAACATTGCATGGCTGGTCTATTGCAAGATGCTGCATCCCTTTTCTGGAAACAGATTGACAAGTATGTATGAAATGTGATGGTTAGAGGCGCTGAATAGTATTGTTTGATCCACTGAGTCTAATAAAGCAGCGAGTTGCCGTTTGTGTGTGTGTCTGTGTGAGGCAGAGACTTTAAGACATCCCCTGATTTATTATTAAAATAAATACTACTGTATTCGCCCCAAACATGGCAACGTACAGTAGTGTTATGGTGGTATTTACAGCCACTGCTGGAGAATACTGTGGTTATCTTTTATAGTGGTAGGACCCTGTGGCTTTTCTGCCTTGTGGAGTATAGATATGGGACCTAACACCATGGTACTTTCTCAGCACTTGGCACGGGTAATGTGTATGTTTGGAGACAGGTGGCCCAATGGATAGGGGACTGGACTATGAGTTGGGACACTTGACTCTCTCATCATGTGGCTTTGGGCAGGTCACTTCACCTCTCTAGTTTTCTGTTTCCCCATTCGTACAGTGGGGGTAATGACATACACCCTCCTTTTTATAAAGAGCTTGGAGGTTTGTGGATGAAAAGTGTTTTGGGGATTTTTTGGAGCTAGCTTGTTGATAATACTTAGCACTTTCTAAGCACCTTCTATCAGTGCTTTGCAAATGATATTGAATTAATGCTTACAACACCCCACTGAGCTCCGTAAATATCATTATCCTTATTTCCCAACTGTAGATACTGTGGCACAGAGGGATGAAGTGACTTACCCAACATCCTGCAACAAAGTCACTGTCAAAGCAGGGTCTAGGACCCTCATCTCCAGACTCCCGCTGTCAGCCACAGTGCAGGGATGTAGCTTAGTTTCCAGTGGGCTTTCTTCAGTGTAGAAAAGCTGGGCATGAAAAGAAGCATTTGTGTGCGTGTACAAGAACAAACCAGGCAATCTAAACCCTTTTGCACAGAGAGGTTTTTCTTCCCTCTCCCTAACAGACCTATGGAGTCCGTGCAACCAGCCAGCAGTGCAGTGAGGCTGGAGACATCTGTGCTATTTGCCAAGTGGAGTTCAGGGAACCTTTGATCCTTATGTGCCAGGTAAGAACACCAAGCTTGCCAAACCCGTTGTAGGATCAAACTTAACCTCGTCACTTCTAAACATAGCATAGAAATAGACACAGTATCTCCGTCTAGTGCCCAGTGGACATCTAAGTCACCAAACACCCAATGTAGTATAGACATAGACACTCCCCTGCAGAGCCCAGAATATAACCAAGATCCCCAAGTCTCTCCATTCCTCTACTGTCAGCAAATATCTGTGAAACTTGCAGCCAATGTGAGTCTCATCCTTCTCTAGTGCTGGCCCACACAGAGAGTCAACAGACTTGAGCTAGAAATAGCTGTGTAGACAGCGCTTCGAAGTTGCAGTTCAGACTTTGAAGCCAACCCCCCTCCATAGGCTTCAAAGCCCGAGCTCTGGCTGGAGCTGCAACTTCGGAGTGCTGCCTGCACAGCTATGTGTACAGCCCTAGCGCAAGCCCGAGTCTGTCGACTGGGGCTGAGAGACTTGCTGCGACTCCCTTCAACCCCTCGGTTTTGGAGAGTCTGGCCCACACCTGGAATTGCACTTTGAAGAGAACAGAGAGCTAGTGCAGCGCACAGAGCCCTGCTGTTATGTACCCAGAGAGACATCCCGCACTTAAGAGAACTGTATTTTGGACATGCGTTTCCATTTCTTCATTAAGAGATGCTGATGTTTGAGTTATTGCCTGTGTGGGGCTAGTGTGCTCATATTTGGGTTTATTTTTCATGCAGACGGGTGAGTGAGATCCTACAGGTTGCTCCCTCCTTCTAAACTTGCATTGCTTCCCGTACCAAAGCGTTTCTGTTGCATCTGTGCACTGGGTGACAGGGTTGTTCCCCTCCCCTCAGCCTGACAGAGTCCCTTTTCCTCCACAGCATGTGTTTTGTGAAGAGTGCCTCTGCCTGTGGTTTGACAGGGAGAAGACCTGTCCTCTTTGTCGGTCCATCGCAGTGGAGACTCTGCGCTGTTGGAAGGATGGCACTACCTCAGCTCACTTCCAGGTTTATTAACCCCAACACGTACCAGGATCAGGATGACCTGTGAGCAGACAGAAGAAAAAGCTGGGAAACTCCTTGCTTCCAAGTATTTAGTGGGTTGTTGTCTTGGTCTTTCACACAGCTCTCTCTCTCCATCCAACCGGGGGAGCAGGTTGCCATGTTGTTACGTCTCTAGCAGGGATCAGAGTCCATTAGCATGAAGAGTCTTCTAAGGAGAGGGAAGGGGCGTGGGTTTTCAACTCTTCAACTCTCCATCCCTGCCACTCTTCACTGCTAACGTGGGCCTGAGGTCCTTGCTTGAACTTGCTGTCTACAGCACAAATTACCCCAGGCTGGCTCCTCTTTGTCTATTCTCTCAGTGTACATAAATGTCGTATTTGTAGGGAAAACATGATGAGAGTTTCCCATTATATGTGTGTAGTCCATAATATTAGAGGAAAGCTTTCCTCAACTGACTCATGAGAGGACAGCAGACTGGAGTTATGTCATTAAACCAGCCTCCTGACTCCCCAGAATCTGTCGTCATAAAGTTACATTGCCACTATTGTATTACCTGGGGAAACACGTCAGAGTCACTGCTTCAGAGGTTCATTTAGGGTTTTGGGAGAGATCGGTGGCCGATAGCCCTGTTGTTGTCATTGATACCATAAAACACATGGGTTGCCATCTTGATCTTTATGAAACCTCAAGAGAAATAGGAGAGGGCCATATTAAAGAGACCAAGAGGGGGTAGCATTTTCTCAGTTTTGAAATGTTTCATCTTTAATGTTCATGGTTGGATTATCTGCTTCCTTTGCAAGTGGGAGAGCTTGGAGAGGTGGGGAGAGATTAAAGCCAGGTCTGAATTTTATTACAAAAGTTCAAGTGCTAATTGAAGGCCATGTAAAGAGATGGTTTTCTCAAACCCAGCCCACAAACTGTATAGAGTTAATTTAAAAAAAAAAAAAGCATCTCATGCTGTTTCCTGGGGATTGGCTTTATTAAAAAACAAAATGGGAATCCAATAACATATAATTTAGCTCAAAACTTTCTTCCTAGGCTTGGCTGTTCCGAAGGCTCCTCTCTCAGGGCTGCTCAGCCCAAACCTTAGATCCTCTCTCTGTAGGGAGTCAGCAGAATCCACCTCATTGTTTCCTAGCAGGATTGATGCCTGCTAACAGGGTGGAGTGTTGCATGCAAATGCTACCAGTGTGATACAGACATAAAGAATTTGGATTCTTTTGAGCTTCATTTGAGATGTCCAAAGATGATCCTATAGCTCATCTTAAGATTTCTCCTAGATCTAGGGTATGTATCTGGATGTGGCCAGCCTGCATGCAAACAGACAATATTTTGAAATCCCCTATCATGGTGACAACTCCTCTAATAAAAGCGATTAGTGGCCCCCTCCTTCTATGAGGATTGTGTGAAATAGATGGAGGGTGCATTTTACTTGAGAGGTTGTTCATTATGAGGACCTTGCAGTCAGGTTCCACCATCCAGGGTAGACAGGGACAAACTTCCTCTATTGATAAACCCCATCTTGCCTAAACAAGCAAATGCCTCGGCTTCAGAAAACGCTTTTCAAGGACAGCGGCTTGTACCCTTAATAGGCAAATGAACAGACTAGATGCTGGAGTAGCACAAGTCTGTATTCTGCTGTCACAGTGTCTGTCGAGAATCTTATGCTGGCACTAGGATGCCAATGGATTTGATGTTTGTTCACTGGCTCTCGAGCTGAAGCTTTCTCTTTCGCTAGACGATTTACTTTTTGCTGAACGCACGGAGAAATGGCTTCATTAAGCAATCATGGCATCTTCCATGCTCATTACTATGGAAATGGCCGTAAGGTTACAATCCCACTTGACTGGATAATCAAGCAGGAAGAACTGTACCTCAGGGAAACAGGGCGGCACGTATGTATTGGTTGCTTTCCTCCCCTCCTACTGTAAAGCCTCCTTGGGGGAAAAATTAAAGCAAACAGGAGCTAATGGCAACTGGGTTTTGTCTTAACTTTCCTTGGAAAAAAATAGGACAAAGGAGAAATGATGGAGGCAGAATCTGAATCAAACCTGAATTAAGAGAGAGATAGGATGAAGGGAGAGGAGAAGAGGCTTTGCCCCACAAAATGAGGTGAGGTGCCTTTGTTAAAAGCCTCTTGAGAAAGGCATGGACTAAGCCGAACAGTCCTCTGGTTGTCTCCAAAGGAAAGGTCTCTTAGATTCTGTAAGAAACAGGAGAGATTTCCAACTGGCATAAAATTTCGACATGTGAATCATAGCCTGGGTGAACCTTTATCTGGGTGGAATGGCAAATTGCTGACTCTGCAAGGAAGCACAGGTGAATGTAGTATGAATGGGTTCCGTTCTGTGTGTAATACCATGGAGTGAAACTGATAGGTTAATGTGTAGTTTCTGCTTTCTAGAGTCTCAAGGCTGTTCTGAAAACCTGGTTCCAAGTAGGAGTGACTATTTCTTTGCTTGCCTTTAGGAACTACTGCAAAAATCAATGTTGTGGGGAATGATGGTGAAGTGTATCAAAATGTTAATAGGAGAAAGATTAAAACTACTGATGGCATTTGACATTCTGGTTGTAAATAAGCTTTTTTTTGTCTAGTGTTTCCTCCCCTGCCATCAATAGGTGCAAAATTTCTGTTATTGGTCTTTTCTCTTCCCTTCCCTCTCTCCCCCCCTCTCCCCCCCCACTATAGTCTTCCAGCTGCGAACGTGAGAGAGTGAATTAGCATCTTAATAGTAACTTGCCAGGATTAAAACACTCCACTACTGCCAAAACACTCCAGAAAAACATAACACAAGGCTTGGTACTACTACTCATTGGGGGGGATCTCTCTGTTTAGTTGAGGCTTTCAGTAGAATTATACACCTGCCATAACACTGTAATTTGTTGTGAGATATGAGCGCCTTTTCTCCATCTTTATGCCACCTCAAAGTGCCCTATTGACTCTTGTTTTGCCCCTGTTATAGGCCTGTATTCTAGCTTCAGAGACACGTGCATGGTTCTACTGTGTTCTATTTCAGTACATTAGGCCATCATATGTAATCAGACCGCTCTGAGTGAGCAAGCCATGCTAAGCTTCCAGTGTCTCTGTAATGACAGAAACACATGAAGGTTTTGGTTTGATACTCCTGGAGACGGAAGGCCTCCATTTCGCTATAGATGCAGCACTAACAGCAGCAGAGTAACTTTCTCCATGCTGATGCCTGTCAATGGACCTCAATCCTGATGTGGAAGAGCCATGTCTAGAGGTCAGAGACTAGCTCAGTCGTCTTGGACCTTCCTCCTCCCTCTTGAGATTTAGTGCCACATACAATGGTGCTTTTGTACCGTGGGAACTTGTTCCACATGAAGGGCAGAGGTCAACTCAGTTCACATAGGCCACCAAACAGTTGTGAGTCATAAATACTTTTTTTGTCATTATCAACGTGTGCTGGGCAACACAGAGGTAACAGGCTCTATAGTCCATTAGCAATTCCTTGAGACATCCCGTCTCGTATTAGTTGTGGTGATTCTTCTGTGGCCTAAATATGGGGCAAAAGAGTCTTAGCCTCTTCTCAGAAGGTAACACAGGGCCCGCTCCTGCTCTTGTGAAAGTCAATGGCAAAACTTCTATCGACTTCAGTGGGAGCAGGAGCAGGGTTGGGGAAAGAATTCATAGTAAATGATCTTCTCTGTTTTGGAGAGGAAATAAAAAGTAAGACCTTTTTTCCCAGTGAACAATTGATTTTTTTTAATAAAGTCATTACAAATATGTACAAAGAATCTCCAGCATATGAAATTACTTTTACAAAAGAGGGAAAGAAGCCATGTCCATCTATACACAAGAGCCATAACTAGCTCATTGCATCTGCAGTAAGCACATGCCTTGCCTTAGCTTTGGTGTGGGAAGGAACTTGCACAGCTACTCTGTAGGGTCTTTCCTGTACCCAGTAGATTTGATGCATTTCACGATTTTTAATCTATTAGCGGAGTGTGACTGGTAGCAAACTAGAACATTCTCAAATGTATTCGCTCTTTGAAATTATGGGCGAATTTCTTCAGCAAATAAATCGTGGTCTTCAGATTGGTCTTAAAGAGTGTTATGAATATGATTGCAAATTTTCTGCTCCCTGATTGAATGGCCTGAAATGCTGAGAGTCACTTACACAGTTTGAAAACTACTTTTGGTGAATATTCGAGCATTAAGCTGAAAACTAACTTTTCGCAAATGTACGCACACCGGTAAAGCGCAAGTGCTCAAATACCTGTGCTGAAGGTGCACGAACATGGTTATATCAAAATCTGCTTTTGCATTTGAATGAACATTGATAGAAAAAAAATTCTTTTGTATGCTGAGCTATAATATATCGCACCAACCTCTTATATTATGGATACACTAATTCCAGTTTTTAATAGAACTCCCAGCTCTGTCCCATAGTAGTGGAAGATGCTGTTCCTTAAAAGACCTGAGGATGGAAATGACTTTGGGCTAGGTGGCGGTGGTGATCATTGCAAAGGCAAAGGGAGCATCATTCAAGCCAGCAGGAGAGAGGTTAACGATGATGACAGTGGAAGTGCCTCATGCTGGATGCAGAAGCATGCTCCGTGCTATGAGAAAAGAGGGCTCTAGAGTAAGAGATTGTAAATTCAATCCAGAACAGAGTGGGGAAGGGGAAGGGGAAGACTAGAGACAGCACAAGAGGATTCCTCTCCTCCCTTCAGAGTACCTGATATGCTGGCATTCTTCTCAGGAAGGTGAAGTCATTGGGAATCATTAAGAAAGGGATGAATAATAAGACAGAAAATATCATATTGCCTCTATATAAATCCATGGTACGCCCACATCTTGAATACTGTGTGCAGAAGTGGTCGCCCCATCTCGAAAAAGATATATTGGACTTGGAAAAGGTTCAGAAAAGGGCAACAAAAATTATTAGGGGTCTGGAACGGCTGCCATATGAGGAGAGATTAATAAGACTGGGACTTTTCAGCTTGGAAAAGAGACAACTAAGGGGGGATATGACAGCGGTCTATAAAATCATGACTGGTGTGGAGAAGTAAATAAGGAAGTGTTATTTACTCCTTCTCATAACACAAGAACTAGGGGCCACCAAATGAAATTAATATGCGTCAGGTTTAAAACAAACGAAAGGAAGTATTTTTTCACACAACGCACAGTCAACCTGTGGGACACCTTGCCAGAGGATGTTGTGAAGGCCAAGACTATAATAGGGTTCAAAAAAGAACTAGATAAATTCATGGAAGATAGGTCCATCCATGGCTGTTAGCCAGGATGGGCAGGGATGATGTCCCTAGCCTCTGTTTGCCAGAAGCTGGGAAAGGGCGACAGGGGATGGATCACTTGATTATTACCTGTTCTGTTCATTCCCTCTGGAGCACCTGGCATTGGCCACTGTCGGAAGACAGGATACTGGGCTAGATGGACCTTTGGTCTAACCCAGTATGGCCGTTCTTATGTTCTTAAGTCACCCATTGTTCATGCTTTAAGTGGGTTTTGACTTTGATTAACATGGTCGTAATCAATCATGCCAGTGCTTTCCAAGCTTCTGTCCCATGAGAGATGAACCACATACAGCAGCTTGTATAGATGAGGCTGAACCACAGAGTTTGCCTCCAGAATTAAACTTGTCCAAAATTTAGAGGGATGTGAATGTGGGAACATGTTACAGAGGTAGGGTCTACCTACAAAGTGTGGCTCTGTATCCAAAATTCCACAAGGTTTGGTGTGTTTGGATCCAGGGTTTTGGTTTGGAGCTGTCCCTAGTTCTGTTACATTTAACTCAGGCTTATTTTAAAGGAATAATTATCCTCTCTAAGCTGTTCATAAATAAATCTGGAAAAAAATAAAGCTGGGTCTGGCAACATGGGACCCAGTCCCATTATCAACACTCTTTTTCTACAAGGGAAATTGGCTTCTCAAGAGAAGGGTTTCCCGCTGCCTCACTTCTCTGTTCTCCACCAGCTCCCAGAGGGAGATGCTTCTTTCTTTATCTCCTAGGTTTATGGTGTGAGGAATATGGCTGTAGCAGCACTTAGTCAAGTGTTTTCCAGTTGCAAAAGAACAGAGAAAGTGCCTGAGTCTAAGGCCCACTCTACACAATGAAAGTGCACCCACTTAACTAAATCTGTTTCTAAATGAATGTAGTTAAATAGCTGCTGCCCTCTTTCTGGAAACTATAAAATGGACTTGAGGGTCTTCTCTCTATTTAGTTTAAGTTGATAACAAACCAAGTTAAGTTTTTTTTAATCTGTTCGAAGTGTCCGCACAAGGGAGCTGCACTGATTTAACTACATTGATTTAGGGAAAGATTTAGTTAAATTGGTGCAATTTCAATGTGTACACAAGCGGTCAGTGGATCAGTTAAGCCTCATCGGCAGAAAACCATGTATTTGGATGACTTGCTCTGCCTCCAAATGGTAACACTTGTTCTAGGACACACAAATGTCGGCGGCGCGTATATCCTGTAATATAGAAGGGGTAGAATGGCTTCCACACTTCCCTTTTAGCTGGTGAAAATCATTCCAAGAAGGAGAGTAGAAATCTGGAAACACTAGATCAGATTCAACCCTGGGTATGACCCCATTGACTCCAAGTCAATGGACTTACACCAGGAATAAATTTGGCCTAGTGATGGGGGAGATGAGGGAGCAGTATTTATCCTATTCTTAGCTGCTTTTCTAACTTGAAATGTGAAGTTCCAATATGCGATGGGATCTAGCTCATGCGAGTGCGGCTTTAAAAATTAATAAAGACTTTCTTCACAGTCACATTATGCAGCATTCCATACAGACTATGATCTCATAACCTCCTTCCCTGGCTTGCGCACACACTGTCTGCTGAAACCTAAGATGAGGTCTTTTTTTCATTTAGAGAGCACTCCCGCTCTTCACAGAGGCTCCGCTGCAGAGCTAATCAAAATCAATGGCTTCTTGGCTGCTGCAAAAAGGAGAGAAGAGGGAGGGACCGTGCAGGCTTCCTTCACATTAGGAAAGTACCAACCCCCCACCACCATCTTGCGCAGTCCTTGTAATGAACAAGAACAATGGTGGGGAGTACACAACATGTATTAGTTTCCAAATACAAATATCAACAGGAGTTGAATCTGTTGTTGTTGTTGTTTTTTAAAAAAAGCATAAAAACACTCCTTGTCAAAAGATGGAGGCATTCAAGTATAGTCATTTATACCAGAAAATGTAAGGCTTAGACAAATACATACACTCTAGTAAATCACTGGATTTATATACAGAGAATGTTGGCTGTAAAGCTTCTGCCAAGAGACTTCTCTAGCAAAGTTTCCCTGACTCAGCTGTTAGATTAAGTCTCCGTAAACCTAATATTCCATTCACACAAAACATCTGATTTAAGCCTACAAAAGCCAGGCAAGTCAGAGTTAAAGTGGAATTCCTGTGCCAAATTCTGTTCTTATGTAAACCTGTGAAATGCTGTTGATATGGTTGTAGCTTTCCTGGGCATAATGTGTCCTTTTGTATTCTTGACTGAGTTCCTGGGAACAGCTGAAGAGATCTCTGTCCTTCTTCTCCCCACCCCGCTATCCCCATCCTCGGCCCCATTCTCGGCCTGGTCCTCCTTCAAAGAATCCTTCCTGGATTTTACATTGAGCCCTGTCTGTACTAAGGGACTTTGCTGTGTGCCTCATTGTTGAGTCTCGGCACCTTGATTGAAGTAACTCCCACTGACCAGGGACACAACACTGAGAGCAGAACCTGTCCCTCATGCCCTTAAACTGTCTCACAGGATTGTGGCTTATCTGTGACTGATTTATGAAAGCCCTAGATGGGGCAAAAGCCACATACGGTCTTAGAGCTGCAGACCGAGGTAGCCCATGGGTCATAATATAGTTAGCAAATGATCATGCAAACTACACCTGCTTAAAGGGAAGGGGACCAATACCTCCCTCCGCTGGGAAGTCATGGACTGTTTAGAGGCAGGAAGCTGATAATTTAGAAAGGGGAGGACATTCCATGGGAGGGGAGGTCCCCGCCTGTCCTGTACAAATAAACATAAACCAGATCATTTGCCACATGAGGTGGCCACGTCTCCTAGCCATCTCCGTACGGGATTCCTGTCTGTATAGGATATCATGCTAAAATAGATAGAGGTACAATTTAGTTTCCTTTGTGATTTATTTTCATCAATGTAAATGGTTTTCTTAAAGCATCAGCCTGATCCAGAGGAGTGCTGAGCACCCACGACTCTTGCTGAAAGCAGCAGGCCTAAGGCTGCGCCCATTGAAGACAACAGCAAAACTTCCATTACTTCAGTAGGAGTGAGATAGGGCCCGCGGGGAGCTAACGGTGTTCAGCACCTCTCCGCATCAGGCCCCAAACGTGGTATGGAAGAGCCTGAGGTCCATGCGTAGCCATGTCCCGTCCAAATCTCCTCCACAGAGGAGCTGTGTCATTCTTCACTCACTAAAAAAAGAACAGGAGTCCTTGTGGCACCTTAGAGACTAACACATTTATTTGAGCATAAGCTTTCGTGGGCTACAGCCCATGCATCAGATGAAGTGGGCTGTAGCCCACGAAAGCTTATGCTCAAATAAATGTGTTAGTCTCTAAGGTGCCACAAGGACTCCTGTTCTTTTTGTGGCTACTGACTAAGACGGCTGCTACTCCGAAACTCTTCACTCACTGTATGTCATAATTTGAGCTGGGAAAAAATTATTCTTTACACCCTTTTCCCTGTTCATCAATTGTTCAAGAACCAGTAATTCCCACAAACATGTGCCGGTGTGCCTGAAAATTGATGAAGGTTTGACGCATAGATTTCAGCCTAGAGACTGCATCGAAACTCTTCTCTGCAAGTATCCAAAATTCAAACAGTTCTGATTGGATGTAAAGCTCACATGGTACATTTCTGTTCTATGGTGGGATGAAAGTACAGGAAGATTTTCAAAGCCTCCAAGAGCAGGTATGTGCCCAATTCCCATTGGAAGTCAATGGATGTTGGGCATCTGACATCCCTTTGTGCCGTTTGAAAATCTCCCCCATAACTAGTAAAAATCAATCTTTGGGTGCAAATACCCCAGTGACTTTCTGTGAGCATTCTGCAATATTTATTTAATGTCCTGTTCTGGTGAGCATTTATTTGTTTGTAAATTTGAATACATTTCCATGCAAATATTTTTGCCAGATCTAGTCTTGTTCCTGGTGCCATGTGTGCCTATTCACAACAGTAATACACAATGTTATCTCACATGAGTTTACATTCAGTGATGTTTAGGTGTTTGATTCTTTGTGCGGATCATCCAGCATAACATCTCTGAAATAACAGAATGCACTTGTTTAATATGGATGTATCGGACCCAGTCTTTTAAAAGTATTTAGTGAGAACAATGACCAATCGGATCAGACTTGATTGCTAAACTTCCAGCCCAGAGCCATTTTTATCACTGTTTTTATGAGACTTCTGAAAGTAATGGTTTACAAAGGAACATCAGCTAACGCAATACTAGTAGGAATGCCTGTTATTGCCCCCTGGCTTTAGAAACTGCTCTGAGCATTTTGTAGCTCTTTAAACCCCTACGGTTTCAGAGAGTAGCAAGGACTTAGGCATGCAACCCTACCAGCTCCCCACCACAAAGCTCTAACATAGCTGATTATTGGGCCAAATCCTTCCGCCTTTTTTGAATATCTAGGGGTGAAAAGAATCTCCTGTTCTGCACGACTGCTGTCATATCACATGGTACATTCCAGCAAAGCAAGAGATGAGCTGCCCCAAAGTGAGTTGTTTTATAAAGTTCAGGGTTAGATTAGCTGGTGTTTTTTGTTTGCTTGCTTGCTAATTTATTTACAGGTAGAAAGAAAGGAAAATAGCACCTTCTCAACCTATTTTTTGTGTATAAATATTAATAACCAAAATATATTTCTCCCAGGCTCATGTTTCAGAACATCATCCTGGTAAAACTGTAGCACCACAAAGAGACAGTTTAGCCCTAGACAAACATTAAATGTAGCACCAGAGAAAGTACAGTCGTAAGAAAAGCATATCTCGCCTGGTGTCATAGAGCTTAATATATACACACACAAACTGTCCCTTGTCAAAACTGCTAAACACCCCTTTCCCACACCTCCCAAGACAAGCCGATGCCTATTTGCAGCAAATGCACTATCCGCAGGTATAATTTAGCCCTGGGTTTGCAAGTGATTGTTCACACTTCTACATTTAAAGGGGCAGATGCGTGCCGTGCCATACCATAGACAATGCCTGGTGAGGAAAGTGTTAGCACTACAGCAAGGACATCACTAATCTTTTGACTCAAACTGCAGGAGCACAAGCGCTCAGACCACAGTTATCTACAAGGAATGTTGCTTACGTTCTCAACAAGGCATGCAGGTATTAACGTATGCTCTCTATATAAGCATGTATGTGTCTCTGTTTTGCTGCTGGGCACTTGAACAGCTCCTTCAGTACAAATCTTCTTTCACGTTGCTCCAGCCTCTTTCATCCTCCTCCTCTTCTTTCTCCATTCGTCACAGCTGCTGCTCAGACTCTGTACTCCCTGCAGGAAAAGGGGAAATGATTTTCTCCAAGGGTGCAGGGTTTTCTCCAGCCTGAGAAAGCAAAATAATTTGTTTTTAATGATATTGATGCAATGGTTACAATAAAAGTATCTTCTAAATGTATGCATAAACCTTCCTGTTGATGCAAGAATTTACTGACTAGGAGGTGTATGTAATTTATGGGGAAGACAGGCTTTATGGTTAAATCACAGGAGAACAAGAGATCTGGCTTTTATTCACAGTGCTACCACAAATCCTCTGTGGCTTTAATTTTGGGTGTCCCAGTCTTCTTGGGTGTCCAGCTTCAGATGAGTGAAATGTTAACTTTTAGAGAAACAACTAACTGTTACAGGAAGGCACTGTGGTCTATTGATAATTGCAGGGAACTGGAAGCACTCCTGGGTTATAGTCCTGTTCTGCCACTGATTTGACTTGCAGCCTTGGGCAAATCACTTAATGCCTCCGTGTTTCACGTTCATCTGTAACATCAGGGCAGTAATAACTTACCTGCCTCAAAGATATCTTAATATTTGTAAAGTGCTTAGGGTTAGGGTTTCATCCTCAGATGAAAGGTGCCGTATCAGTGCAAATGAGTGGCAGTGTTGTCCCAGGGCACATGTGTTCATTGATACAGACATTTGCAGGTGTAAAGCTCAGTTCTCAAGAGCAGATTGTGGGAAAACTCTTAAAATAAAGAGTTTCTTTGTCATATTCGCATCTCCAGTCTTTCAGTTGGCCACTGAGAGGGAGTGAAATTCACCCCTGAGCAGAGAGCCAGCACAAGGTCTACACACTTTTTAAGTCTCATTAATACCCATTATGGGGCCTTTAAGGGACTTCAGAGGTTCACAGCTCTCAGATCCCAGAGTGATGGGTGACCTCATAAAAACCTCAATAGAGAAATCTCTGCTGGCCCTCTGTATCGGATGAATTTCACACAGAGTGAGCAGTAAAATATCCAACTGTTTCAACTATGAGAGAGTAATTAGGGTTGACAGCTGGTTATGGGGTAGATTCTGGTCTAAGTTACACTAATGTAAGTCTAGAGTAACTCCATTGGCTTCAGTACCGTTACTTTGTATTTACGTGTGTGTGTGTGTGTGTGTGTGTGTGTGTGTATATATATATATATATATATATATGATCAAAATCTGACCCTCGATCTTTTCCATTAAGGAAACTGGTCAAATTCTCATGCTGCAAATGACTGCTGAGTAACTCCTGAACGCATGCTCTGTTTCAGCTACAAGAGATTGTTCTGTTTCTGTGTAAACACACCCATTTCCACAAAGTCTCAGAGGTCCCAGTCTACATGGAACTTCAGCAATGACTCCCCTCTCTACCCCTCCCCATCCATAGCTCCCGCTGTCAGACTGAAGTATCTAAAGCAACTGTGAACAAAGCTAGAAGGACTAAGTCCAAATTGAATCAACCAGGACTGAAACACCTGTCAAATGGTTAGGCCACCCACAGGAAGCAATGCAAGTTGCCTGACCTATGATACCTGCGTGAGTGCGTGCGCGCACACACACACACGTCTGAACCTTCACCTTTTTTGCAGATCTGCTTATGCTGTAGCAACTTTTTTCTGGTGGGGAAAAGGGGGAAAGGTGTTTAGTGCTCAAGAGAATGGGAGCATGAAAATACTGGCTTAGGGTATGTCTACACTGCAGTTACACATCCATGGCTGGCCTGGGCCAGCTGATTTGGGCTAAAGGGCTCTTGCTAAGGGGCTGTTTAATTGTAGTGTAGATTTTGGGCTCAGACTCAGCCCAAACTCTGGGCCCCTCGCACCTCACTGGGTCCTAGAGCCTGGCCTCCAGCCTGAGCCTGCACATCTATACCACAATTAATCAGCTCCTTCGCCTGAGCCCCACGAGTCCAAGTCAGCTAGCATGGTTTTTAATTGCAATGTCGACATACCATCAGAGTCAAAACATGCCAGAGGACAGATGTGAACACACAGCTCACTTCAGTGCTTCTGACCTTGTGAGTGACACAACCGTTAGAACATAAGAACGGCCGAACTGAGTCAGACCAAAGGTCCATCTAGCTCAGTATCCTGTCTACCGACAGTGGTCAATGCCAGGTGCCCCAGAGGGAGTGAACCTAACAGGCAATGATCAAGTGATCTCTCTCCTGCCATCCATCTCCACCCTCTGACAAACAGAGGCTAGGGACACCATTCCTTACCCATCCTGGCTAATAGCCATTAATGGACTTAACCTCCATGAATTTATCCAGTTCTCTTTTAAACCCTGTTATAGTTCTAGCCTTCACCGTTACTCCAGCCTTGGGTTCCTACACATGCTGCCAATGCACCTCAGCCCTGGTTTGTAGAACTCCTGTAAATTTTATTTCTAGGCTTCTGCTGAGCAAAGCTTAGCCCCGGTGCAGTGGCTTTTTGTGTGTGTGCGAACAATCACCATGGATTAGCCTGAGACCACCTCGGCCACTTGCACTGTGATCTAAAACACATTCGAACCCAAGTCTTCAGAAGTCAAAGGGTGCACTTCATAGGGGTGAGGGAAAAAAATTAAGGGAAAATCTCAGAGGAGATGAGATTCAGAGAAAAGTCTATGTGGAATTAAATAAACTGAAGTGGGATCTTTGCCTGAGTAAAATCCAAATAAGGGTGTTAGGATTTTACTGAAATTTTACAAAAGGACTTTACTTGTGCAACTGTAGCACCTAGAGACCGCAACCAAGGATCATGGCCCCACTAAGCTAGATGCTGTACAAACACATAGCATGAGACTGCCCATCTCCTGAAGATGTTATTAGGGTGGCCAGATGTCCCAATTTTATAGGGACAGTCCTGATTTTTGGGTCTTTTTCTTATATAGGCTCCTATTACCCTCTACCCCCTGTCCTGATTTTTCACATTTGCTGTCTAGTCATCCTATGTTACATTCTACAAACATTTTTTCTCTCTTTCCCCTAAACCAGAAGAAAACATTCACAAAGTTTTAAAAGTTTTTGAATTCAAAAACTTATTAAGATCCAAGGGAGAAGTTTACCCCTGTGCAGACAAAGAACCAGCACAATGCTTGTTCACCATGTAAGCCCTGTTTTGAGGGCTTAAGTGCAACTTAAGTTTTGCATAGGCTTCTTGCTGGCTCTTTGCATAGGGGTGAATTTCACCCAAAGAGTAAAGGAGAACTCCAGAATCCTGGCCTAAATCCCATCTCTCAATAAAACAACTTTGAATATCGAAGGCTGTGTTAAAGCCATTACTGGGTGCATATTGGCTGCATTGCCAATATCTGACTCATTAATGGAATACGCTTTGAGCCAAATTCTGATCTCATTTACAGCACTGTAAATACAAGGCAACTCAAATTGACTTCAGTTGGGTGACTCCAATTTTGCCACAATAGCACTTTAGCAGATTGGAATTCAGACCTTTGAGTATGAAAGGGGCTGTATAAAGCCAAACTCCACCCCATATGTAACACTGGGGTAGTTACCAGGAGGGAATGCCAGCATGTCCTCTCTGTAGAGCTGGTCAAAAAATGTTCATAGCAGTTTTTTTTTAAATGGCTTTTTTTGTCAAAAATTTAAATTTTCCTGAGACAATTTCCATTTTTGTCAAATGTTTTCAGGTTTTTATCGGAAAACCAAAATTTCCTTGGGTTTCCAAAAACTGAAATATCTTTGGTTTTCAACAAAACCCCCCAAAATTGTGCGAAAAAAATTGTCATTTCCTTTTATATTTTTCATGGAAACTAAAATGCATTTTTGACTTGTACCTCCCTGTCTAGCCACTTATGTTCAGAACCTAGAATCATAGAAATGTAGGGATGGAAGTGACCTCAAGAAGACATCCAGTCCAGCCCCCTGCAGTGAGGCAGGACCGAGTAAACCTAGACCATCCCTGACAGGTGTTTGTCCCACCTATTCTTAAAAACCTCCAATGAGAGAGATTCCACAACCTCCTTTGGAAGCCTATTCCAGAGTTTAACTACCCTTCTAGTTAGAAAGTGTTTCCTAATGTCTAACTTAAATCTTCCTTGCTGCAGATTAAGCCCATTACTTCTTGTCCTATCTACAGTGGACATGGAGAACAATTGATTACTGTCCTCTTTATAACAGCCCTTAACTTAGTTGAAGACTGTTATCAGATCCCGCCTCAGCCTTCTTTTCTGTAGACTAAACATGCCCAGTTTTTTTAACCTTTCCTCAGAGGTCAGCTTTTCTAAACCTTTTCTCATTTTTGTTGCTCTCCTCTGAACACTCTAGTTTGTCCAACCTTTTCTAAAGTGTAGTGCCCAGAACTGGACACAATCCTCCAGCTGAGGCCACACCAGTGCTAAGTGAAGTGGAACAATTTGCAATTTACCTTCCATGTCTTACATACAATGGTCCTATTAATACACCCCAGAATATTAGCCTTTCCCCCTAGCTGCATCACATTGTTGACATTCAATTTGTGAGCCACTCTAACCCCCAAAGCCTTTTCAGTAGTAGTACCAGCTAGCCAATTATTCCACATTTTGTAGTTGTGCATTTGATTTTTCCTTCCTAAGTGAAGTACTTTGCACTTGTCTTTATTGAATTTTATCTTGTTGAGTTCAGACCAATTCTCCAATTTGTCAAGGTCCTTTGGAATTATAATCCTGTGCTCCAAAGTGCTTGCAATGCCTCCCAGCTTGATGTCATCCTTTAACTTTATAAGTATACTCTCCACTCCATTATCCAAGTCATTAAGGAAAATATTAAATTGTACTGGACCAGGACTGACCCCTTCAGGATCCCACTAGACACACCCTCCCAGTTTGACAATGAATCATTGATAACTACTCTTTCAGCCAGCTGTGCACCAACCTTATAGTAATTTCATCTAGACTGCATTTCCTTAGTTTGCTTATGAGAATGTCGTGTGGGACTGTGTCAAAAGCCTTACTAAAATCAAGATATATCACATCTACCACTTTCCCCATATACGCTAGGCCAGTAACCCTGTCAAAGAAGGAAATTAGGTTGGTTTGGCATGATTTGTTCTTGACAAATCCATGCTGGCTATTCCTTATAACCCTATTATCTTCTAGATGCTTACAAACTGATTGTTTAATAAGTTGTTCCAGTATCTTTCCAGGTATCAAGTAAAGCAGACTGGTTTATAATTCCCTGGGTCCTCTTTGTTCCCCTTTTTAAAGATAGGTACTATGTTTGGCCTTTTCCAGTCCTCTGGGACCTCAGATGTCCTCCATGAGTTCTTGAAGATAATTGCTAACAGTTCTGAGATTGCCTCAGCTAGTTCCTTAAGTACACTAGGATGAATTTCATCAGGCCCTGCCAACTTGAATACATCTAATTTATCTAAATATTCTTTGACCTGTTCTTTCCCATTCTGGCTTATATTCCTTCCTCCTTGTTGTTAATATTGTGTTGAGTATTTGGAAACCATTAACCTTTTTTAATGAGGGCTGAAACAAAATAGACATTAAACACCTCAGCCTTCTTGATATCATCAGTTATTAGCTCTCCTTCCCCACTCAGTAGACGACCTTTACTTTCCTTCATCTTTCTCTTGCTCCTAATGTATTTGACGAACCTCTTCTCATTGCCTTTTATGTCCCTTGGTAGGTTTAACTCATTTTGTGCCTCAGCCTTTCTGATTGTGTCCCTGCTTGTGCTATTCTTTTGTACTCCTTAGCAGTTCATCCATGTTTCCACTTTTTGTAGGATTCCTTTTTGATTTTCAGATCATTGAATTGGCCCCCTTTAATTTCACATGATAAACAAGAGAGCCAAAGACACAATGAAAAGCATTTAAAGATTTTAAATCAAAGCCAGTGGACTGGACAGTTAATTCCTATTGATTTTAATAGGATTTGGGCATCCAAACCCCTAGCCGGCTTTGAAAATCTCACTCATAAATCCTTCAGTCTTATCCACAGCATCACTCTACTCTGGGCATTGCTTGGCTAGATGGCGTTTCTACCAGATAGGAAAATTGCTCTGCTGAAGAAGCTAACCTCACAGTAAAGGGATTTAATCGCTCAGGGAGGACGTCACTCTCCCTTATTCAGCACTTCTTTGACTTGTCTTTATTCAGAGACACAGAATCAAGCCAGAGCTGGGTACTCAGTTCTAGTACTGATGAAGTCACGGAAGAAGCTGACTTTTTACTTATCTTGTAAAGCACTGCGTAAATGGAGCCCAATTCACTGCTAACATGGAATTACACCTGCTTACACCAATGATTAATTTTGCATATAGTCAGTGCTTAATACATAAAATAATAATTATAAATAATTCACGTCAAGGGAAAATATCGGGGCAGTTGGATTGTCTGGGGAAAGGACATTGACGGGCAGAATGATGCAGAATACCTGGGATTCCAGCCTGATGCACAGGGCCGGCGCAACCCTTAGGTGACCTAGGCAGTTGCCTAGGGCGCTACAATTTGGGGGGTGACGACCACGGTGGTATTTCGGCGGTGGGACCTTCCGCTGCCTCTGTGGGGGGTGGCATTTCGGGGCGGGGCCTTCTGCCGCCTAGGGCGGCAGAAAAGCTGGTGGCGCTCCTGCTGATGCAGCAGTGAGCTAGTGCGAAACCAAAGGCCTTACTGAGCCCTGGCATAAGTGAGTGAGACTTCCATTGAGTTCCAGGGGAGATGCATCCACTTGCATCAGGGCTTTTTGAATTTGCTTGTGCTGGAGGTGGAAGGGATAGTTGGGAAAGGAAGATCAAGGAGTAGGTTTGAGGGTGGTGGCAACAGGAAAGAAGCGTCGATCCATTGGAGAGAGGCTCAGAGGAACAGCCAATTTGGGAGGTTTGGAGATGGCAAGATCAAGGAGGCCAGAGGCTAAAGAGGAAAGTTGTTGGGGTGACTCCGAAGTTCCAGAGGATATGGGTCCTGTTTAGCCTTAATCCACTCCTAGAAAGAGGTATTTTGTGGCTGCTGTTTCTCTTTAACAATAATATGCTTCTTTGCTACTGGCTTATTAGGGGTTTAGTGATGAGGATTTTCTCTTGTGCAGGTTTAGCAGCGAGGGGCTTTGGGGTTTATGAATGGGGAGCATCAGATGGTGGATTTCTCCATCCTTAGTTTTTCAGGAAAATAAGCGGCAAAGCTTTTTTCCTAGTGTCAGACTCAGGAAGGCACACAGAATACACAGGATGTAACAGGTTGAATATTCGGTTTGTTGTTCATGATACAAAACTGTAGCCTACTGCTGCGTCAGCCAGCCTCATCCCATAACTGCAGTTCCGCCTCTGGTCCTTACTCTTTTTTGGACTTCTGCACAGCTCAGTGTGAAATCTCCAAAAATCCTATCAACTCCATTTTAATACAGCTAATTAACTACACTGAGACGTTTGACAGAGCAGCTCTGCGTGAACCTAGCAGCAGACAGTGGGGGAAATTATTGGCAACACAATGAGCATAGAACCAGGCTGGTGTTGCTGGCAGGAAGAGAGAGGGTTTAATTTAATACACTGCCACTTCTAGACTAATAGAGCAAAATACAAATGACACTGCATGCCAAATTGGCACATGCTAACTACACTTCATGCACTGGCTGGGTGTTGAAAGGTGATGTCAGATTATATATTACAAAGCTGCCACTTTCCGAGCACTTTTCATCCAAAGATCCAAAGTGTCCAACAGACATTACAAACTGGCTCCAGCCCTTGGGCCCAGCCCTGCTTCCATTGAGGATACATGGGCCGAGATTTTTAGAAGTATTTAGGTATTGCTCCGCTCAGTGCTGCAAGGCCTAAGCGATTTAGATGGCTAAGTGCCATTTTCAAAAGTGACTTAGGCCTGGTCTACACTGGGGGGATGGGGGGGGGATGTTGATCTAAGTTTCCCAACTTCAGCTATGTGAATAACGTAGCTGAAGTCAACGTACTTAGACTTACTCACCGTGGTGTCTTCACCGCGGTGAGTCGACTGCTGACGCTCCCCCATCGACTCTGCTTGCACCTCTCGCGGCGTTGGAGTACAGGAGTCGACGGGAGAGCGCTCGGGGATCGATTTATCGCATTGAGACTAGACGTGATAAATTAATCCCCGCTGGATCGATCGCTGCCCAACGATCCGGCGGGTAGTGTAGACATACACGTAGGCACTTAGCATCCCAAGTCCCATTGAGACTTAGGGCCCTAAATGCCTATGCCATTTTTGAACATGGGACATAGATACCTAAATCACGTAAGCCTTGCAATGCTGAGTGAGCCAATGCCCAAATACCCTTTAAAACCTGATTCCTGGGAGAAGTGGGAGCAGGCCCCCAATACAGAGAGATCATTTCCAAGTCTAAACTGCTGTATAAAGTTACTATGCATTATTAAACAGCTACCTTGTTCCACTCTAGGGATAGCTGGGCATCATAGGATATAGATAGATACACGCACGTATACTTACTAGGTGTAGAGAGAGCGAGATGGTGACGAATTCCATGCCCATTTGACACTCCAGGGGGAATTTAGAGAGGCAATAAGCAATTAGCCAAGCTGCAATTTGCCCTTGTTCTGACTACTGTTCCACTTCTGTAACCACTAGACCATAAGACCAATACTGACTCATCCAGAGATTGGGCCGAGCAGTATTAAGTGGTACAAGCTAACTCCCCTATTCTTATTAACTGTGCCATGAAATCCCTAATGAACATGAGTGGTCAGGACCTGGGGTTTACATCTTACTGTATAAGGAGTTTATCACTGAAGAGTTTCTCTGTAGATGTACGGGGGGAGGGGCCGATACATATTTTGTTCAAAAACAAACATCCTACAGAGCTTGCAAAGTACTGCTCGTCACATATTTCTTCTATTCTAAGTTCTAGAACCATGCTCATCACTGCAACATCATAGAAATATAGGACTGGAAGGGACTTTGATAGGTCATCTAGGCCAGTCCCCTGCACTAAAGCAGGACTAAGTATTATCTAGGCTGTCCCGGACAGGTGTTTGTCTAACCTGTTCTTATAAACCTCCAATAACAGAGATTCCACAACATTCCTAGGTAATTTGTTTCAGTGCTTAAATACCCTTATAGTTAGGGCATTTTTACTAATGTCTAACCTAAATCTCCATTGCTGCAATTTAAGCCCACTACTTCTTGTCCTGTCCTGCGTGGTTAAAGAGAACCCCCCTCTTTATAACAACGTTTTACATACTTGAAGTCTGTTATCATGTCCCCCCAAGTCTTCTCTTCTCCAGATTAAACAAACCCATTTTTTTCAATCTTTCCTCATAGGTCATGTTTTCTAGACTTTTAATCATTTTTGTTGCTCTCCTCTGGACTTTCTCCTGTTTGTCCACATCTTTCCCGAAGTGTGGTGCCCAGAACTGGACATAATACTCCAGTTGAGGCCTTATCGGTGCTGAGTAGAGTGGAAGAATTACTTCTCATATCTTGCTTATAACATTCCTGCTAATATGTCAAAGAATTATGTTCGGGTTTTTTGCAACAATATTACATTGTTTACTCATATTTAGTTTGTGATATGCTATAACCCTCAGATGCATTTCTGCAGTACCCTTCCTAGGCATTCGTTTCCCATTTTCTATTTGTGTAATTGATTATTCCTTCCTACATGGAATACTTTGCATTTGTCCTTATTGAATTTCATCCTATTTATTTCAAACCATTTCTCCAGTTTGTCAACATCATTTTGAATTCTAATCCTGTCCTCCAAAGCACTTGCAACCCCTCCCAGCTTGGTGTTCTCCGCAAACTTCATAAGTGTACTCTCTATGCCATTATCCAAACCATTCATGAATATATTGAATAGAATCTGACCCAGGACCAGGGCCGCCCGCGGGGGGGGGGGCAAATGGGGCAATTTGCCCCAGGCCCCGGGCCCCAAAGGGGCCCCCATGAGAGTTTTTCGGGGCCCCTGGAGCGGGGTCCTTCACTCGCTCTGGGGGCCCCGGAAAACTCTCGCGGGGCCCGGGCCCCCAGAGCTTTTTCCGCTCCAGGTCTTCGGCGGCAG